>NC_051154.1:120807392-121107392 GCF_013339745.2 Dermacentor silvarum | reverse complement strand
AATTGTTCCTAGAAGTCTTTCTGATTATTTTTTAAACTGTAGCTTTGAATTACCTCCTATGGTAGTGAGTCAGCGGTGGGAATGTGAAAAGGGAAAACAGCCCCAGATTTCCTAAAACAGTGTCAGATCTCATGATTATGCTTGGCCTATAAAAGTAGCTTTGATTTACCCAGTTAGCTCACTAGTAAGCTCCTTGGTGTATATTTAGAAATAGTGGCAAAGTGAGGCGATATACTAATATTCTTGGGATAAAATGGGGGTGAGTTATTGAACTTTGCTAAAGTTGTATGAATTCTACCAGGGCAATTTGCTGACTCTTTACGTAATAAAAAAGTCACCAGAAAAATCACCAGAAAAGTAGACTCCAAAAAGGCAAAGTTGTCATTTGAAGTGACTGAAAACTTGCTAAATTTAGCAATGTTCCTTCTAAGTTGCCAAAACTGATTAAATCGTGCATCGCTGATAAGTGATCTCCACATTGTGCACATGTTGATGTCTGTGAATTATTTTAAGGATATTTATGAGTGCTATGTGTGTGATGTATTCTTATTCGGTACTCTAATGTGAATTCAGTTTTGGGTGTATGTTATAGTTCATCTGGCGTAGATCTCTTTTGCACATTTGCTGGGGTCTAGTGCTACAATTTCTCACAGACTTTCTCACTTCTGTTAGAAGTATGTAGTCCTCCTGTTCCCCTGTGCAGGAAAAAATAAATAAAAAGACCTTTTTTATTGTAATACTTGTTCGCATACATCACACACATAATAATACATAGCTCTCAAGGCAGGCAGTGACCATTCATGGTTCTAGCCATTCAGAAGTATACTGCATACGGACACCAGATGGCAGCCCTCTTAATTCTCGAATAGAATCTTAAAAGTAGGTCTGTCCATTAATTTTTGGTTTAAGAAGAGCTTTGCAAAGAAGTCAACTTGCAGGCACTTGCAGATAATAGAAGCAGATCCTCAACAGCTGCACACCATAGACAGAGAATTCGACCTTGTTGCTGTTGTACGAATACCTCTTCTGCATAGATGGAAGATTGGGCGCATAGAAGACGAAACATGACGAAGTTTGCATGAGCTCTTAGAAGCCAACTGGCACAAAATTTTGGATGACATAAGAAGCCTAGTTTTAGTGTAGATGCAAGATTTTAGAAATAACAGTGGATGCACCACGAAAATTGTGGGGGGGGGGGGAAAAACATTTTTTACGCAGAAACTAGGGGGCGGGGGGGGGGGGGGGGGGAATGGCCAGTATTGCTCACCAGAAATGACACTTAACCAAGAATGTTCAGAACCAGCGTGGTTCCTCCGCATGACCTCCGAGGTTGGGCGGTGTCCATGGCACACTGGAAATCTCGCAGGCCCTGGTCTGGGATTTGCGCCAAATCTGTTAACCACCAGGTGCATGCATCGTCTACGCTTAGGTGCTGTTCAAAAATTCTTAAGAAAATTAGACAATTACCAGCCCTGCAGCTTTGCCAAAATTGCTTCAATAAACTACTCGTTTATAACTAATTTGGCCAAAGTTAAATTTTATTGCAGTTGGCCTTTAACAGCTGACATAAGAGGCAATGGCCTTGAGAGTCACAAAGAGGTGTGAAAGGAAAAAAATTGATGCACAGACAGAGAGGACAGGATCAACACAGAGTGTTCACTGTAATACCATGAAATCAAAGACATCTGACTGATGTCATTGCAGCCCCAGTTTGGGCCTGGAATTCAATAAAGCATTGTGTTCCAATTACTTTTCTTGTTAGTAATTGGCCTTCCTGTACCTAAGGAATATAACCAGAGAGTTTAAAGATTAGTCTGCTTGTCTAGAATAATTTGTAGTTTCCTTTTAGTTTCCCTCTGGGAGTGCAGTTGAACTCTTGCTGCAGTATTCGGGAAACAAAGGGAAAAGATATGTGTTCAGACATCTCAAGGGGTGCTGACCAGCTTTTATACAGAAAACATTTACCATGTATGCAAAACTTAACTGTTTGCATACTAAGCATTAAAACAAACGTTGCAGTTTTTCATGAGTGCCCAGTTTGCACATGGCATGGTCGAGAGTTGCATACTCACTGCGTGAAAGGTTTGTGTCATATATATGACCATGACTTATCACTCAGGGCAGAAGTTACTTGCTCATGGCTGGTTATTTATGTCAAGTGTAGTGGCCTAAAGACATGATGCGCCGTTGTACATCTGCGGCACTGGGTTAATGGCTAGGGTGTTTTGTCATTGAGCACAGGGTTGTTGGTTTGACATTTCACAGTGTGGCTGTAAGGGCAGTATCTTTATGGGAGCGAAATGAAAATTTTGTTTGGGTATTTAGTTTTGAGGTGGCACTAAAATAAATTTTAGTGCCCAACTGCAGTGTCACTCATAGCTCAGGTACAGCCCAAGAAAGAGCCTATCACCTAATAGATCTTTCTATTTGAGGGAAAGACCACCTTCTCTCTGGACTGTTGTATGTGACAACGAAACATGCATGCTACCGCTTCTGCAGTGCTTTTTGAGCGGTAGCAAAGCGGGTTCACAACATTCCAGAGGGCATTATGGCAACACCCATGGATGTCTCGTTAGAAGGGTGTATACAGTGCTGTGAATGCCTGTTAATAAAAAAAAGAAAAAGAAATAAAAACAATTTATCTTTAATGGAGCTTTAGAACTTGAGTGCATCTGTAAAACTTTAGACCCTTCAAACTCCCTTTTCTGCAAGCATGCTTTGATATTTTGCTAGAACTATTCACATTTAGGAAAAGTTGCAACATGTACCTAGGGATGTGATAGTTTCATTCAAACTTGAACATCTAGCTGCCTTTTGACATGTTGCTGCATGATATATGTTAACATCTCTCTAGCAGCAAAGTTGAAAGCACCTTGCTTACAAAAAAAAAATGTATAAAAAGCAATTTACAGGAGCAAGCTTACTTGTGTTAGAATGCCCATGCTTATGTACAGCATGATTGGTTTCACAATTTCGGGGCACTTCTACAGTTGGGATTATTTGAGAACATTTCTAGTAAATCTCGTTTTGTGTCATATGACTGAAGTTTTATACAAACACTTTTCCCCAATTCATATTAATTTAAATGTTTACCCTTTCTTTTCCTCCAGCCCTCCCTCTTTAGGCCTCTGAGCCGTGCCCCTCCCCCACCCTTATATAAGTTTCTCATTTAGTGGTAATTTTTTTCCAGCTTTTTTCTTTATTTTAATTTATTTTTTTTCTTATTTTGTGTAGAAAGATTTTCTCCACTGCAGCATGATAGTAGCTGAGCATCTAACCAGTCCCTAAGGCAGTATGGGAAAGTGTTTTTCTTAGATGCTTTATGTGAACCCACAAGAAAAAGAAGTAATGATATCTTTGACCACACAAGAAACATTGAAGGTAATTGTGAATTAAAAAGCAATGCTTTGTTGCTGTTGCGAGCTGTGGTATTGTTCTATAATTTACCATGTTTGTATAAAAATTCATCAGCCATTCTTTTTTTTCTTTGGAAAATTATTGGCAGTGTTTATTAGTAGCTTGTGAAAGAAGCACTAAAAGCTATTGTAGTCATATGGAATAGGTCTGGTGGCTTGCTTCCTGGGAACTTGTGCTGTTAAGTTGCATGGACACCCAAACATCACACTAAGTGCCTTCTACTGTGGTTAAAGAAATATTGAGCATTGCACTGTATGGTGAAGCTAACTTTCTGTTCCAGTGTGTATCATCCTCCAAAACTGGGTGGGAGAAATGTATTTTTCAGCATTTTCCGATACCATTAATCCAGGTGTCTAAACATTGGATTTAGACAACCTATGGGTTCGGATGTGTGCTCAAGGGCTGCCAGTTGCATATGGTAGGAGCATACAAATATGGTGCGGAAGAATTCTGTAGGCAACTAAAGCTTACTGGGCTGTTCGCTATCTTTTGTGCAGCTCCGGTAATACTCCTTTTTTAGTTCTATTATTTTTGTTTTACATTTTCTTCAAGACTTGTGCACTACTGCTTTGCAGCTCTTTGTTGATGCACTCTAACTGAATTTGGCACTCCTATGCTCTCTCTCTCTCACTATTGTACATCATAAATTCAATGATTAGGGCATGTCACTTTAGCTGTGTCATAACATGTTGTATCTACAGAGAATTTCTTGCTGAGCTCAGCTGCTGTGCCAGAAACAGCATTGCTCGTCAACTAAGTCTTCATGCACATGGTGTGCTGTCATGCAGTATTGTCTTGGCATAGTGGCTCAGCATAGCCATAGGGTAGAGGCAATCATTTCTTTGTTAGGCCTATTGTGTGGCCCTTTTCTTGAGCATATCTGTCACCTAGAAATTTCCTTCAAGTGGTCAAGGGGGTTATCAATTTCTTCTTTTGCCTACTGGACTGGTGTCACTTGTACTGAGAAGCCAGGACAGGTAACCATACTTCAGCCCTTCTTGGTGCAACATTTTGGAGGCTATGATGTTGCATTGCTTGTTCATAACTTTTCTCATAAAATGATGACGCCAATCCAAGGTAAAAGGTTTTTTTTTTTTTTTTTTTTTTTAATTTGTGACTTCTTTTGGCATCTTTAAGGTGCATTTCATTACATTTGGTTCTGATTCAGCTTTCCTGCCGTTTCAACTGTGCCATTTGTTTAGTAGATTGATAATAAATTTTCTAAAATATAAATGAAAGACCATCTTGATGCAGTAATAAAAAATTCTTTTCATTGGCTCTAGACTACATTGATTTAGTGTTTTGTTGGTCAAAGCATTAAAAAAAATTGATGAGGTGATCTGTGTTGCATGTATTAGGGATCTTAACTCTTATTCTTCGAAGGCCCAAGCTTGTGCTCCCAAGCAGGTTAATGCATTCTTACAAATTAAGTTACACAAAGCCAGATGTTTTCATCCTGTGCATGGCGCATCATAGCCTTAGTTGCTTTTGCGCCACAAAATCTTACATAACTAGCTAACAAAGCCACGCACTGGCTCAATTATACAATTGTATCTGACACCAAGCTACCTCATTTACATGTAGGATCTGCAAATTGAGTGATTACATTCAGAAATCTGAGAGTTAATAGGAACTGTGGTGCTGCTATCTTCAACGTGATGTGTGACCAGCAATCCAATCAAATTGGTTGCCTACGGAATACTTGGTTTTACCTCCACTCCCTTTCTACGTGGGATCGCCTTGATGACTGATGCTGATTGTTGGATGCTTCCTGTGGCTGATGCTGCAGCGGCAGCAAGAAGAGGCATGGTACGTGCCAGGCCTGAATATGGGAGGCTTGGGCTTTGTTTCGCTTGTCCCACAACTCTGCTGCTGCACGAGTGGTCATGAGAGAGCTAGTGAGGCAGCGTGACGACGTCCAGCGGGTGGGGCTCTAGGGAGAGGTGCACCCTCGGCTGGCAATGGTTGGGAGGTGGGGGGGGGGGGTCGGGGCGGGCAGGGTTGACGGCGGCCCCTGTTTGGCCCGCAGGTATCGCTTCGCCGAGATCTGCTACCGTAGGGAGAACCCCTCCCCCAACGGCGCCAAGGTTCCAACGGCCACCCTGGAAAAAGTGGTGCTGTTCTTCCCCGACGTGTGGCGCTGCATGCCCACCCGACAGGAGTGGGCCGACCTGGAGCTGCGGCTGCGCAACGCTGACGACACAGCGGCAGACGACTCGGCAACGGCAGGCGACGCAGCGGCTCCTTCCAAGGCACTCGGCCCTCTTCTTTGCTTCTACCACGCCTCTCTTCCCCCAATTGCTCACTTTCTTGTTGGCACAGCATAGCCATTGGGCCATTGGGGTGCCCTGGGATTTCTTTTTTTTCTTGATTTTTTTTTTACTACATTGGTCATCCATTGTGTCTCCACTGCTCGAGCCATGAATCACCCAGCAGGACGTGCCACTGCCGCTCCAGCCACATCGGACGGAACCACCAGCAACGTTTGCTTGGGAAAACTGCTTACATTTTATATTATTTGCTCTCTCTCTCTTTCTCTCACTCAATTTAGTACAGGTTGTCACTTTGGACATTATTTTATATTGGCCGAGATTTTTATGCCAATGCTTACGCGGCACTGTTGCCTGCTTTATTTTATTTTTTAATATCAAAGTGATGGTATTGGAAGCCATCCTTTGTTTTCAGATGTCGGCAGTCATCACAAGACCAGCATTGGGAAAGAGCCATCTATGTAAATGTGGAAAATAAGGGATTTGGGATTGCAGAAATAAGTACGACGCAATGGGGGAAAATACATGGAAAGTGCTAAGGCAGGTGACAGAGGATCACAGAAAAATTACAAAAGCAATGATAAAATGAATAGAGACCTTTTTTTTTTTTTTTTTTAGAGATATAGAATTTTTTATTTAATTTAGGTTGTGAACCTTTTTGGTAAATTTTGGGCGTAAAAAGAAATAGTGAGAACAGATATCTACAGCTAAATTTCATCAAATGTGGCTTTAATTGTTTAGTCAAAAGCTGAAAAGCAATTTTATAGCGGTGAGTGAGAAAAATAAGGGGAATCAAGGGGCTCAATTTGTAGTGGGGAGGTAAAAACCTTTATCTTGCAATATTTATATATATAAATTCTATTACTGAAATATAAAAATATGCTGTGAGGTGCACAGTTCACATGTACAGACTCTCCGTACTGCAGTGAATTTTTGTGCCAAGCAAACAGTTTTCAACTTTGGCATTCAGCTGAAATTGCTGGCGTAACTGATTTTTCAGCTCCAGGTGTTTCCTTTTAGAGCTCTTAAATAATTATGTGGTCTATGTGGGCATGTATTATACAGTTTGGCACAAAATGCACTCAATATCTGCAAGGATGTTCAGCGTTTGTTTTAATTGCTAAATATGCTATTCTTTAGTGTAGTGCAATGTCTAGCAGTAGTGGTAATGCATTATGGCTGACATATCACTGGCATGTATTGTAAAACGTGGTCAAACACAGCCAAGCAAAATATAAAGCCGAAATTTTATGCTGAAAGGTGGTTTCAGGATATTACAGAACTTTATATGATGATCTTTGAAGACTCCTGTTCATGTGAGATTGCCAGTTTCACTAAGAGAGAACTCCAGTTCATATGACAAAAGGTGCTTCTTTTCAGTTATTGGCATATATTTTACTGTTTTAGCCTAAAAAATTGACTTGATTCCTTTGTAGAAGCCTTAAATTAAAACAAATTTTTGTTATAATTTTTGTAGTACCACAACTCCTTCAGCATACAGGGGAAATACTCTAATTCAGTCAAGTTCTGCTTGCCACAAGCTCCCTTACAGTGTTTGTTGACTGTTAAGCTGTAACGAGTCTTTTTGATTTATTGTAGTTATCTAAACTTCATATGATTTGTGTGGTGTCATATTCTTGATTCAATTAGCTTTCTTAAAATGATTCTTGAATATGAATCATTGCCTGCTTCCTCAGGCCCCTTGTTCTCTAGCATTATAATGCATAAAAAGAATCTGCAATGGTTGCTTAGTATTACAGAGGTTTGCAAGCATTAATCTGTGCTTGAATGTGTAAGGGCTGTGTCTCCCTTATTACCAGTCAGTTTATCTAAACTGTTGAATGTTTGTTCAGCTGCAAGCTTACATGGGACTGCACGATGCTTATTTCATACCTAGTGCCTGATGATACTTTATTTTATTGCATTTTGATTGGTGCCGTCTGAAAAAAAAAAAAATACAGGAAGAAGAAAATGCTGCAGAGGAGACCAGCGTAAAGGAGCCAACTCATTACGCTGACCTGGACCCTAAAACTATGAAGGTAAGTGTCAATAACCTGTGATAGCTCCATTTTCCAAGTGCAAATGTAATGGAGTTCAAGCAGGTAGGGCTGTTTGTCTTAACACATGGCACAGCAGTGGCAGCCTGATGAAACTCCATTTTCCTTGACTGCACATGAATAGACTTTAGATATGAGATGGTCTACATACCTGCCAGCTTCTATGATTTTATCAGAAAATGCCTGATTTTTAGAGCTTGTTTATAAATTCACACGAATAATTTTACGGTTTATAATTTTTGTCTAATTTAACCCTTTGTATCCCAGCGGCAACAAATGTGGCCATAATGTAAAAAAATTCTGCAAATCTCGTGCGTGTTGCTGAACTTTCAAATACCACTTGCACTTTTTGAGGCACTTCAATGCCTCAAAAATATACCTAATAAATGCCACTAACTGTCCTGACAGCAGCACGCTGCCAGAGGAAGAAAGATGGCGTCCTCCTCCAGGTACTCGACTTAGTATCTACCCGAACTTTCTTTCAACTTGTAATGAAGTATTTTGCATTTATTCCATTGTGATATTTCTTCTATGAAGGAGCAGTACACAACGATCATTCTTACGTGAAATTTCTAGGGAAGAAGTGACTATACTCGGGTACAACTTTAGAATGCAGCGGCATTTGCCCCTCAAAGGCGGATGCACACGAGCCTCCACCAATGGGTGCACACTCTAGACTGACGTCATGAGCCAAACAGCCGGTGACCCCGCCGACGGAGAACATGGTAGCCTGCACTTCGAACTGGGCCAAGTTGCGTTAGTGGAACTGTTTAGTCACAGAGGCAATTGGCTGCCGGCTTCGGTCATCTGGGTGGGGCCTCTCCTGCCTTCTTAAGTTATACCCGACTATAGACTCCTTACAGTTTGCGGCTGCTCTGGCGCCATCTGCCGCAGCGATGCAACAGTATTGGGAAGGTAGTTCCGCAGCTTGGCCGGCTCGATGCATATTCTTCGTCTCGGCCACGATTGAAGCCATTTTGCTTTGTTCACCAGCCTTCCTGATTTTTTTGGATACGTCTTGCGACGGTGCAAGGGCATGCACTTCACCGGCAAGTGTTGAAATTGACGGAGGTGAAAAAAAAAAGGCAAGTGGAACTGGCCGTACTGCTGCGTAAATGACTGTCACAACCACGAATACAAAAATGCCGATAATTTCAGTAAGAAAGAACTCAGCTCATACTTTGGTCGCATGTAATGTATCTGATGTGTTTATTATTCCGCCTTCGTGTATGGTTCTGAGTATATAATGTACATCCTGGTTCGTTTTCTTCGCAAATGTTAATCTTGTAAAATTCAGTCTCATGCTATGTTGTATAGCTGGTGTTCCGTTGTTTTGTATAGCTAGTATTGCTCTTGTATATTGTATATTGTATATAGGCTGATGATGATGATGATGATCGCTATTGTAGTGTTGTTTAAAACACATTTTGTTAAAACTTTTTCGAATTCTGTTAACTCGCCGTGGCAAAAATATTCTCTGTCTTTCCGTTCATAGCCATTTCGTCCATGAGGAATTCCAGCGATACATCTGGAAATATATGTGAATTATTGTACATGTGCGCACACTGTTTGCTGTACTATTGCCTTGCCTGGTCTTTTGGGTCACATCAAGCTACATATGTAGCTTTTATTCCAAAATGACCGTCCAGCATGTAAACTGGAGAATAAATGTGATTTGATTGATTTCGTCGGACACTTTAAGAATTATCTCGAAACTGGTTTAGTCCTGAGAATTCGTTCCAAGTGGATAAACCTTGCGAACTCGGCGGCTATAGTTCGAAGATTGAAAGATGTGCCGTAAAATAATTATTTAAAAAGCTAATTAACGTAATTATGCTAATTCTTCAATTAGGCATTTTGATTTCTCATGGAAGTAATGGCCGCCTCATCGAGTAGTTTAGATCAAGGATTATAATTATGCTATCTGCCACAGGCAATTAAAAAATTTTGTTCAGCTAAAATGAACCACATTTGCATGCTAAATGATATCATATAACCATATCGTACAAATCAAGGTAAGTGCATGCGCACCAGCGGCAAAATAGCAGCACAGGCCATGGGCCGGATTACTGATGTTCCCGTGGGAGAAAGGAAGATTTCGGCCTTTTATTGCTTATGTACTGCAGCTGATTAAACCTCGAGGTGAGGCTGACAGATACGGTACAATCTGTAAGTAAAAAAAAAGGATTTTTTTCTTACAGGCCGGGCCTGGTCATGCAGACACGGGCCCCAACTAAGCTTAGTAATGAACGCCCAGGCCTGGGCCAGGCCTAGGCTCAGTAACACGGGCCCGGGTCGGGCCTGGGCTTGGAACCACGGGCCCGGGCCGGGCCCAGGCTGGTCTCGGTCATGTACGCCCGGGCCCGGGCCAGGCTCGGGCTTTGTATTACGGGCCCGGGCTGGGCTCGGGCCTTGTAAAGCGGGCGCGGGCCGGGCTCAGGCCGAAAAATCAAGCCCGTGCAGTGCTCTAGTACAAAGCATCTCTACATGCTTGGTCTGCATGTTTTGCATGCGTGCAGGGCTTGAAAATTGTTGCTTTGGTTATAGTGCGGTACCGCTTATAGTGGAGATATTCACGACTCCGGCGACTTACGTTATAAGCGGTCTACACTGTATCATTATGTGAATGAGTGTTTGCCACTATTGTAAGGCATATCACTGTGTTTTTTCACAGTAGTGAAGTTGTATCACTAGAAGTAATCGAATGAGAATAAGACATATGTGGTCCTCAAAAACTGCTAACATTTTTAATAATTGAAGTATACATCTAGCATATTGTGCTTTGACATTCATGCCAGGCTAAAATGCAGTACTGCAAAAAAGTCAGTAGATTGGTCACCTGAGATTCAGTATATCACTGACATACAGATGGAAAGAATGAAGTGGGAATAGCACGCTTAAATGTTCCTGTGTCTTCAACACTGTCAGGTAAATATGCATTTTAACTTACAAGGTGATAAATATACACATAATTAGCTACAGTGTAGACCACTTATAACATAAGTCGCCAGAGTCGCGAATATCCACACTATAAGCAGTACCACACAATAGCCATGAAACAATGATTTTCAAGGCCTGCACAAATGCAAAACATATAGACCAAGCAGTGGCACGTATCCTAGAATCGGAGCGTGCGATTGGTAGTTTTGCATCCGTTTAAATTTACGAACGTTGACAGGTTATGTCCAAGTACCCGCTCCGTAGTCTTTGCATGAAACAAAGTAATAATAATTTTTAAAAAAGAAAAACGATGGCGATCAAAATTTCAGGCACAGTACAGTGTCTCATCAGTCTCACCTGAGATCTCGGACTGATCGGCGTATACACGGTATCGAAAACATGGCGACCGCGTATCAAGTTGCTGCCATTAGAGTGTTGCCCGGGCCCTCACTTTCGTTATCAAGGTGGTTTATCTGCTTTCCATGTGCCGTACAGCCATTGCAACACATTTCGTTGACTCGGCACCAAACTACAACTTTGGTTGCCGACGAGGCGCGCTGGTTATGCCTAGCCGGTGGGGGTGTCGGGTGGCATGCCGTCGCGGGAAGCTCGCCCATGATATGTTCGTACCCGTAGACAATTACATAGAGACTACACATGCGATCACGCGTACGGGCGGAACTGACAGCAACGCGTACGAAGCGGAATCGGGTTCCTCGAGCGTTCACCCGCAGTAACTACTGCGAATGCCTACAAAGTTTGCATGTGCGCACACTGGTATGAACAGCTGAAGACCACAAGTGCACATAAAGCCTAATAGCTCCAAAATAAATTTGCGGAACACTGCTTAAACTGACAGCGTCGCACACGCAATATCTGTACTCACGACGTGCATCGCGACGGGTGCATAGAAACTGAAGCTGCGTTCAGTGCAAAGCAAAGCGCACCGCTGATAAGCAACCGAGAAAAGCCTTATCCATCGCCTAGACAACCACCGCGCCCCCAGATCGCGCTGCCACTGTTTTTTTTTTTTATTTATTTATTCGTTCATTCGTCCGTTCTCACCGCGTCTCATGGTCCTCCTCAGAATCGCCCTCGTTGTTCTCCTCTCCCATCTGTGGGCGCACCTCACAAGCGTGCTCGCTACCACGCTTGTCGGCGGGATTTTCCTGCGGGATCCGCATTATAACCGGTATTTCATCTCGCACAGCTGCACTGTAAGTGGTATGCCTATACATGGAGTTCTATGTGAGGGTAAACGGGATTCTATGCGAGGGTAAACGGGAGTCAGAAAAGGCCGCGTTGTAGCCAGTTCTGCACTATAAACGGTTATGTTTTAAATGGTCTAAGCTGTAAATAGCAATGCTATGGCTCCTAAACGCTCCTTCACACCGGCGACTGACAGTGGTCGCGCAACCAAGTAGCTCGCAACGCGACCAGCCGCAAATGGTCACTTTTCTCGAAAAGCGACTATTTTGGGCCAGTTCCTCGTTGCTTGATATTTCAGTCGCACGACTGTGGTCGCAAAGCTGCTCAACCAATCAGCGCCGTGCCGAAAGTGATGTTATGTGTTTTCATCCGCAGTCCTCCTGCATCACACCAAATGCAATGTCCATGCCTCCATGCAGACTACAGGTTGGTAATATGTGTCTTGCCTTGTGATGCTGGGATGCAGCAGTTGCAGCAACGTGTCGAATGTACACGGTAGCATTTGGTGGAAGCTTAACACCAACACAAGAAAGCACAACACAAACCCCTTTTTCCAGCTGCCGTTCCTTGGATGAACACGCCACCCAAAGGCGAACAGCGAATGAACAGCTTCGCTTTATTATTATGCACCGATTCCCATGCATCTCGAACTTGAAATTACAAGTTACTCTCGATAATACTCCTCGTCAGTTCAGGCAGGAGCGTGGCCGGCCATTTCTCGCGAGCGGAGGCATGGCGCACCCACCTGCGTCGCGTTTTCTTCCGAGGCTTCCACACTGCCACAGCTGACACCATGGCAGAGCACATCAGCACAAAGACGACGTCTTCCTCTTCGCTTGAATCAAAACCCAGCCATCGCTCGAATGCACATCGAACCAATGCACATATTGCCAGCGAAGTGCGCGCGAACTCGATTGGTCGCGAGTCGCAAATGGTCGCGCGACCTCCTCATGTCGCCGGTGTGATTGAGCCTTTAGGCTACACATCGGTTATTTCTCAGGCATGTTAACTTTTGCGATATGGATTTTTAAGGCTACTTCAAAATTGTGAGCAGTGTTTGACTTTCCAGGCTAATTGATAAAAAAGGCATACCGAAGTTTTGACTGGATTTATGCAACATCTCCATGACAAATAAGAGGGTGTTACAGACCTCATACACAAGAGAAAACAACACACAGGACAAATGCCAAAAGTCATCCATTGTTTTTCCACTCATTCACTCTGTGCTGATGTTCACCACAATGGCTGGAATGTAAAACACTTGAAACTTTGGTATTGCAGACCTTTGTGGAATTGAATGTGTCTTCCACTCGTATTTTGTTGCTCTGCACATTCCTATTTGCCCTTGTCTTATGTCAGAAAAATCTGTTCTTCAACTTTGTTTCACTCAAGGTTATTTCTGTGAAGCATGCTGAACGAAACAAAGCTATTTAAAACCTTGCATTTATGTCTGTACTGAACTGTGAACTTTGGATGGCAACAAATGAACGTGGTAGAGTATAGGCAGGTTTCTGTCTGCACACCATTGTAAATTTGGAGAGGTGAGCAAATCAACACAGTAGAGTATGGATGAATGGACAAGTCAAGTGGAAAAGCTTCTTAAGACAACAGCTTTTCACCACCACTAGCTTCTGGGGCAGTGCATGCATTACTGCTAACACAACATTTAACAGCTTGCTTCGGCTATACTCAAGGGGCAATGTCACTATATATTTGCCATTTATGACTGAATCGGTACACTGCAGCTGAAAAAATATTTACTGACAATTACGATACTCCCTAATGCGAAATTTGAGTGCAGCTCTATACGTGTTTTCATTTTGCGATATATTGGTTGGCGCGGACTATATGTATTAGGCCGTATGTTGCAAACGGAGCGGTGGCGCGACTGCCTCGCTAATCAGGAGATCACGAGAGGCAGTACGTTGGTGACGCATAGGCGCGATTCACAGCAGCCACTGCAGAAAGACCTCCACTCATGCAGTGCTTTGTTTGCATATATGGTATTGTTGAACACGCTTGCCACATGCCATCAGTGAACAGACAACG
This sequence comes from Dermacentor silvarum, assembly GCF_013339745.2. Classification (NCBI taxonomy): domain Eukaryota; kingdom Metazoa; phylum Arthropoda; class Arachnida; order Ixodida; family Ixodidae; genus Dermacentor; species Dermacentor silvarum. The sequence goes on along the minus strand of NC_051154.1, from coordinate 121,093,450 downwards.
GCGCACTACACTGACGCCATCTCGTAGGCGGTCGTCGCCACAGATGCGGCACTACGCTTTTCTTCTCACGCTTTTGCCATACCCTCCTTCTCCGCTTTCCTCCTTGCGCTCGATTCGCTATCTCTGTCTTTCATCGCCCGCTGCTCTCCGCGTTTGCTCTTTCATTCTTCACTCTGCTCATTCCCTTGGTTATGCCAGAGACAACGGCAACGCTCAATGCAGGAACAGCCACCTAAGAGCTGCTCTCTAAAGAGTTGGCCTTGGGTAACTCCTAGAATGGCATTGTACAACAGCCCCATTCAAGCATGCTGATCTTTTTCTGCATTGTTTTTTCTCTCCATACGCACTGCAAGAGTTCATGTCGACCAATAGGCATGAGTAAAATGGTCCTTGTTTTGATGTTCTTTTTTTCATTGTGCATGTTGGGAATTAATAAAGGGCCAGTATTACGTAAGGGTTTTGCTCAATTTTATTTATTTCTTATCGTCCATCGTTCCCAGCCAGCAGATGCCAGTGATAATGTGGGCAGAGTGCTGTTTGAGCTGCTGTTACAGCAAGCGCAAGAAGGAATAGTTGTGGAATAGGATTGTTACATTACCCCTGCCAAGATTTCTGAACTGCTAAGCTTATAATTCAGCTCAACAATGTTTAGCTCAAAAAAAAAAAAAGTGTGTTTACTATACTTTTTCATGATCTCTGTGCTGTTGTTGTGTATGGAGTGGATAACAATAGTGAAACATACTCATTTGAAAGACAGAGCTCCCACACAGTCTGTTAAAATGCTTGAATATCTTTTGCAAATGTAGGTTGGGTGTTGTCTCTGCAGGTTGGTGACCTACGTGTGGAGCTGGAGGTGCGTGGCTTGTCCACAAAAGGCCTGAAGTCACAGCTGGTTGCACGGCTTAGCAAGGCTCTCAAGGCAGAGGCAGAAATGGCTGAGGGCAATGAGGAGGAGGAAGAGGAAGAAGCTGAGGAGGAAGTTGAGGAGGAGGAGGTTGAGGGTGAAGACCCGGTGGAAGAGGCTGTGCTGGATGAGGTCAAGGAAGAGGCCGGTGACGAGCTCAAGGAAGAAGATGATGCTGAGAGGCCTGAGGAAGAGAAGGAGGCTGGTGGTGAGGTATGCCTTGGCCCAACTTCTTTTTTTTTTCAGTTCTGCTTATTCCTTTTCCTGTCTTTGTTTTTTAACCTTTTTTTGTTGTATACCACTGGTCAACATTGACTAAAAAAAACTGTTTCATTGCTCAGTATATGCAGTGACATAAGTGTGTCTCCACGCCCTTTGTTCTAATGAAATGAGTTTGGCTCCTCCCTCCTGTTGTAAACACAGGCAATCTAAAATTATAGCGCACAAGTACAAGAACACAAGGAAAAAAAGCACGTGTCATTCTTTCAGCTGAGGTTACTTTAGTGGGTGGCTTCAATAATCTGTGGCTTAGGCAGATTTTTTATAGCAATGAACAACTTAACCCCTTCCATGCCGTGGACAAGTTGGGTTCATCCTTGTGTTTCTGGTAAAAACGGCCAAGGATGAGCCCAGCTCGTCGATGGTACTTTTAATTTTGTCTCAGTGGTTTGTCGTGCTTTTGGTAGATGGCAACACACAATTTGTGGGGTAGCGCAAGCAGGAGCAAGTTTGTTCTGGTGGAGGAAGTAAAACACGTTGGCAACTGGGGTCTCTAAAAAATAAATTGGCCGTTTTTGGTCACAATCCAGGATAATAGTGTGGCACGGAAAGGGTTAAGACAACTAGTAAAATGCTTGCACCTGCCCAGAATTACTTGCCACCAAGTGATTTTGAGCAGGTAGTTGACAAGTGGACAAGTGGTAGGCACTGCTAAGCATTTATCTCTCTCATGTTGCAGCATGGAGGAGGTCTATAAGCTGACTCTGGTACAAGAGTTGAGTACGAATTTCTTGAAATGAGAAGCTTGGAGAAAGAGGGGTGTAGATGAGGGAAGGTGTTGAGCCTTTAGCCAGGTGCTTAGCGACTCTAGGACCACCATGCAGAGTATACGAGTAATGATTTGTGAGGTCTTGTTTCCAGTCTCGCCACAGTTTGGTTAAGATTTCAGCCCATTATGCATGCTTTAAGGGGACCATCTACTCTTAGAACATGCCTTGAAATTGTCTCACTGTTCATCTCACTATTTTCATACATCAAATGGCCATTCCATGAAATAGTGAATTTGACCAAGGGTGTGCGAATATTAAAAACTATCAAATAACAAATAGAATAGTGGCCTATTCGATTCAGTCTTCAAATCGAATAGTCACTGTTTGTAAATGCAAATATTTTTCGAATACTTATTCAAATATTTCAGAATGTGACTGCGCCAAATAAACACAAAATTGGAACAAAAGTGGGGTAAATTTTCACCCCTCCGGGCATACTATAGACATAAAACATTAGAACTTGCTCAGTGGAGCAGCCTACGTCACTTAGGTAGCCATACTTTACAGGCTGTACAGCAATCATTCACACTCTCTTAAGAGCCCTGTGCATGCGCAGAAACTACTTGCTTGCTTCTAATGCTAAATTTGTGCTTTTAATAAACAAAGCTTGATAACATATATGTAATGACAGTGTCACACACCCCGTGAACAAAGCGCCAACGCCAGGCCAAATTCCAAAGCCAACTTATCAGCTTCTGAAAATAACCCTACAAAAGCAAGGGCAATTAATAAGGGGCCTTCTGGTGCGCCAGCGAACGCCGGGTGTGGTCCAAAGACCGATTCAGAGCCCAGAGTTGTCAAAACACAGTAAAAAAGCAAGGGCAATTAATAAGGGGCCCTCTGGTGCGCCAGCGAACGCCGGGTGTGGTCCAAAGACCGATTCAGAGCCCAGAGTTGTCAAAACAAAGTACAATATATTCTTCAAACAAGGCAGTTACATACACACATGCACACTTCGGCTAGACACATCACAATACAATTCAGATGGGTATTAACAAAACACTGGAAAATAATTAACGACAAGCACTAAGAGTCCAACATGTAAAGTACAGAATGAATAGGAACACACAGTGTCCATTCGTATTCCCCCGCGCGTGGTTTTGAGCCGGACAATTTTTGTAGAAGGAACTTCTACCGGAAATGCAGATGCTCGATGAACTCGTCGGTTAGCTTGCCGGGGAATCCCCTTCTTCCGCAGATGGTCAGTTATCACGTTACATCTCTTCACCGGTGCGGTCTAATCCCTCCTCGGATTCCTGCATGGCACTTTTATTGCCTTTGCCGGCGTTTCTCGAACGGAGTCGGACTCCCAGAGCGTGAACAAAGCCTGGGAATCTTCTAAACAATTCTCACATTTTCGGTCGAGGCTGTCAAAGCGTCGTCAAGGGTGGTGGTGACTCATCCGTTGGCGCAAGCCGGGTGTCCGTCCTCCCTCTCTCTCTCTGCTCGCCGGGTGAGAGGGTGCTTCGATGCGCACGCTCACTCTCTCCGTCTCTCGTTACCGTAGCCTTCGCATATCTTGTCGAAGCTTCTAGACTCCGTTGATCGCAACGGCTGTCTGTGGTGTAATCGCTATCTGCCTCTGTCGAAGCTGCCGCGGGGCCGGCGTGCTTCCTTGCTGGCTTGAGTGATGCGCGGCGCACGCTTGGATTATGCGCTCTTTTGTGACACTCCCCCCACTTTAAGAATAATATGCAATAATATTCAAGAAAACACAAAATTAGCGCACACAAAAGTCTACTACGCACGTGTCCTTAAGTCCATAATCAGTCCACCACAATTCACGTGTCACTTCGCTCGCGACACATCGTGTACAAACACAATTCACACAAGTACACTTGTACTACATAATAACACATCTCTCGCGTAACAAGGCAGAAATATGAAACAGAGCAGATACAACAAGTATACAAAACTGTGACAGTGTAGTTTACATAGCACAAACAAAACAACACTCTCCTCATGATGCATGAATAAACACTCGGTTCACTCATCAAAACACTTTGCACCACATAAATGTCAACGGTTTTGAAATTAGAATTTCCTGTCCTTCGTTTTCCAATGATAGTGTTTCGGTTTGTTTGAAGCTCGAACTCCCTCGATGTTTCCTAGGATTAGGTCTTAGAAGGCTGTCCATACAAAAAGCTGTGACACTGCCACTGTAATAGGCGGTCTCGACCTCAATCTTGGCTTCGGGAAGCTTCTTAGCCATACCATCGACCAGGTAGACTAAACTAGTTTCGCCCGTGAGCTCATCGTCTTTGAATTGCCTTCGCACGATTACTATGCTGCTGCAGGTATCTCGTAACACCGGGATTGATTTCCCTGCCATTTTTCTGGCAAGTACAAGCATTCCTTTTACAGGAAATTCTGGGCATTTTGTCATCACAGCATTAACGACCAGAATTGTTTTTCCGTTTCGAAGTTCTACAAAGCCGGCATTTATGTCTTCTTCTTGGTGTTTTGGCGGGGCATACACGCATAATGCCTGGGGAGCTTCTTTTCCTCCGTTGTGACATGTATCGGCTTTGTGACCAGTTCGCCCACATTTAAAACATTTGACATCATTGGGGTGCGTAAAATTGCCCTGACAATTGCTAGCATAGTGGCCCAGTCGGTTACAAAGATAACACCTCAGAACAGGCTTCTGAGGATTTCTCCTTTCATCAGATGCCGGTTTCTTTGCATCCTCTGGTCCCTCTTTTTTGATCTTGGACAGATTGGTGCCTCCCTGCGCTTCCAAAAATTGGTCTGCCAATTCCAGCATATCTTGAAGCGACTTAGCTTTCCTTTATTTCAGATAGAGTGACAGGCTCGGGTGGCAACTGATGAGAAATTGTTCCTTGATCAGATCGCATCGTACTCCTGTGCAGTCTCTGAAAGTTCGGTCCACCTATCAAAATAGTGGCTGAGCCACGCGGCAAATTGCGTGGCAGTCTCGTCATCGGCGGGCTTTCCAGTGCTAAACTTGTCTCGGAAGCCTTCTACGGTGAACCTAAATCTCTTTAGTAGAGCGGCTTTCACCCTTTCATAATTCGAGGCATCGGCTGGCGTCAGCCTACCGTAAACACTAAGTGCTTCTCCACTCAAACACGTGCTCAATGCAGTGGCGCATTGATCCTCTGGCCAATTCTGGCTTTTAGCAACTGTCTCAAACCTGTGCAAGTAAGCATCCAGGTCATCTTTTCTTTCATTGAATGCCACAAGCAGTTTGCTTGGGTTCAGACGGAAGCTAGTGTCTTCCCTTTCAGTGCTATCCACTCTTGCATGAGCGGGAGCATCTGTGCGCTGCTGCAAACAAAGTCGTTAGAGTTCTAATTCGTGCTGTCTTTGTCTTTCTCTCTCAGCTATTTCAGCTTCTCTTTGGTCTTATATCTGTCGCTCTTTTGCTTCCCTTTCTTCTTTGTGTCCATAGCTGTTCCAGTTAAGACCTGAAGCCATATTTGCGGAACAAACTCAGAACCTACTGGCAACATGAGTGGAACGCTGAAATCCTTAATAAGCTCCACGTGGTTAAGCTACATTTAGGGTATTGGCCATCACTACACCAACTCGAGACGAAGTGATGTCCTATTCTGTCGTCTCAGAATAGGGCACACTTATGGTACAGATAGTTTTTGTTGACTGGCGGTGAACCTCCAATGTGTAGTAGATATGGGGACACACTCAGTGTTCGGCATGTCTTCCTGGAATGTCGCGAAGCACAAGCCGGGAGAAAAAGACACTTCCCTTTAGCATATAGGCAGTGTATACCACTTCACTTGGCACTGTTTCTAGGCAGAGAACCGCTATTCGATATGAAATCCGTTTTAGCATTCTTAAATGACGTCCATACGCTCAACGTATTCTGCGCAAGAAATTCGTAGCACGGCCTCCTGCGAGAGGCCGCTGTTGCGATGTCAACCTTTGTTTACAGCACATGGCTCGGGCCCCTTGTACTCAAGGTGCCTGGTGAGGCTGTTGTGCTACTCGTCAACCATCACATTTTCATATTTAAATACATGTTAAGTTATCACAACCTTCTTGCACCTTTCAACTCATAGCATACGCCACTTCAGTCACTATCATTATTTTATTAGCTATATGTTTTACGCCATTTACAGCGACAGTTTTTAGGCCCCTTTACAGCCATGTCACATCAACCATGTGAAACTCATTGCCCACGTCATAACAGCTCATCAATTACATTACCACTTGTCATGGCGCTCTTTGGCCATACCTGGCCCTTGCGCCATAAAACACCACACATCTTCATCCTTTCTTCATTCCGCTCCTTTGCCTCTCTTTCCTCCTTGGCTCTTTCGGCCACTAGCTTCTCTCTTTCTGCAGCTTCATTTTTCCTTCTGACTAACCCACTTCCACAGTTCCGCTCCGAAAAGACCCATCTCACTGAGGGCAACTAATTTCTCGAGATCCATGATGCCCTTCAAAAATCTAGCCGCATGCAAAAAATATCTGCCTAGATTTCAACAATCCAACTGCTTTCTGCACACAAGTTAGCGAAATGTGGTGCAACACCCAAAATCGTTTACCTGTGGCAATGTAAACGACCCTAGGCTCTTTCTCTCTATTATGGACACACAATTTGCACCAGAAAGGTCCTTGTCGCGGACGCCAGAAATATTGTCACACACCCCGTGAACGGGGCGTCAACGCCGGGCCAAAGCCGACTTATATATCACAAGCGCTTGAATAAAAAATGGCGGCTGCACTTGCAGTTTCGAAATCGCAGGCAATCGGAACTGGGTGCCGTTTTGAATGAGCTACACGACGGTGCATTTCGTTCTTTAGATGGACGTTTTTAACGGAAGTTTGCAGCTAAGTGCGGGAGCACACTGGGAACAAAAATGACACTCAAAATCTTGTTTTTGGACCAAAGTGCTGCCGAATTGCAATTTGCGACACCTCAACACCACAGTCCACCAGGTTGTGTCCCTCACCGTGCGACAGGCGGCTTTGTAAAGCCTTAGGCCTAATGCGTCACTACCCTGACAACAACCGACATTAAAAAAAAATAAACAACACCCAAAACTGGCACAAGAACAGGCAGCCGTGAGGAGACGTTAGCTCTGTGAGGTGGTCCTACCCCGCTCGGTGCACACAGCATCCAAGTTGACGGCGCCCACCCTCCCAGACGGTGTCGGAGCGCCCGGTGCCAGGCCGCAATACCAGTCAGCCCGTAGCGGCACCCGTGGCCCGTGGCCACCTGGCTCCCTGAGCCGCGACTTCCGAAGTCAAAGATATAGAAGAAGCTATTTAGATAAGAAATTCGGACCACCCACGAGGCTTCCATACTCACTCGCTTCAGGCTTGCCAATGCTCCGCGGGCGCTAGGCCTCGCTCTCCCAGGATGCAGACCACGTGGCTCTCGTACCGACGAGTGTACTTCAACAAAACACTCGCGAAAAGGCTTAGCATGTTGAAAAGTTCAAACATGCTACAGCGACCGTCGCCTCACTCAAGAAAGCATGCCGCCGACACTAGCGATCAAAATCCACACTAGGACTACGCTTCGGTTCAAACAAAGGTTGTCTTGAACCGAGCAACACTGTCAAAATTATCATCCGATGTCCCAAGAGGCCCCACGTTGGAAGCCAAATGTGGGTATCTTCCCCAACGAGCAATCCATGCGCCGCCGAGACGACTCGGCGGGCTGCCCTCCCTTCGGGAAGTCCCCACGAGGGCCCTCGGCCCACCACCAGAGGCAGCGTCAGGCCTCACCTCGGACGCCAGCAAGACCGGCCCACCACCAGAGGCAGCGCCAGGCCTCACCTCGGATGCCCGCAAGACCGGCCCCCCCTCATACACCTCGACGCCACTTCCCCAACGGCCCGTCACCTCGCTGCCCGACCTCTACGCCTGCCGAGGTTCAGTCGCTGGCACCACAGGACCCCGGCGAGAGGACCCCAAACCGACAGGGCCACAGCACCCGGGACGTGGCGGCGTGGACGTCTCAAGACGGCGTGGACCCGCCGGCGGTCTTACGTATCCGACAGGCCTTGGCGGCGGCAGGAAAGGGCTCGCATCGGCACGCCCCCGGAGCGGCTGTTCCGACTGTTCCAAGGCCGGACAGTCCGGGACGTCGACCGGAGGGCGAGGGGCGCCTGCCTGCCGCTGCGGGCAGGTACAAGGCTGTGGGCTGTGGGGCCGTGCGGGTCCACCAGAGCCACGACCGGGGGCCCTGCACCGGATCCGAACGCGGGGTTCGCGCAACCCACCGCCACTGCAGCGGCGGCCGCCTAGCGGGGCAGCTCAGGCCATGCTGGCCCGAACGGCCCGGGAGACCGAGTGCAGTCGGGGGTGCCGAGCGACGACGCGGCACCGCTGGCCATGGAGGTGGAGGCCGAATTGTGGGCCATGATTCAAGAATAAAAGTCGTCCACATCTCTCGCGTCCGAGGGCCTTCTTAAGGGGGAGAGGATGTGGGGAGCACACGCTGCCACCTTCTCCCGTGGGCGCTCGCCCGTCGCTTGCGCACGGAGCGCACGCGGCGGTAGCCGGGCGGATATCTTGTGCGCGCACAACGCGCGCAGCGAGAGCCGGGGGGACACGGGAGAAATGCACTTTGCCCTCTCCCGTTTCTCGCTCGCCTCTCGCGGCGCGCGTGCCCGCGCGGGAAGAGGGAAGGTATCCGGCAGGCGAGGAGGACACTTCTCTCGCGGAAAGGTAAAAAGGTATAAAAGAGCGCGACCGAGAGACCCCCGGGCGCTCTGACGTCGCTTGACCTACCTGCCCATACGCATTTACCCGCTGAAACCCGTGAGTGACCTCGTTTGCGTGACTACCACACGTGACGAGGCGAGCCTATTTTATTAGTTATTATACAGAGCGGACTTCCCTCTGCAAGGGTGTTTTATTGCCCACAGCAATAAACGTTGTTGAGTTGACTCGCTTGTTGCCTTATTCGCCCGAACCCTACGTAGCTGCGATTACACGCGCTACGGGTTGTGGAAGACCCCCACAATAGTAGGCAAATCCAGATTGTGCATTGAAGTGCTATCAATAGCTCAATACAAGGCGCGTCGTGCTAGCATGCGTCCCTTGTAGATGCTAACCACTATTCCTCGCCAGGTGCAGCAGGCATAGCGTACTTGTGATCTCGGCTTAAGTTTCGCATGATTTTGAGGCTAGCTGAGTGTTCAACTAAACGAAATTAGCAAGACCCTATGGCTACGAAACCAATAAGCAGTGTGGCCAAAGTTTCATTCCTACGTGGGCGGACGCAGCAAAGCGTGAGCAGACGAAAGTGCTTTTTCGGGAAATGCTTAATTTTTATTAAAAATCAAACCAGAGTTTTTCACCTGCTTCAGCCTGTTTAGTAAACTGCTATAATTAATATACACAGTAATAGTAGGAAGAAGCGCGTTGATCCTAACAACCGTCTTGATTAGACAGCTTTAGCTGAGCGTTTACGGCTCGCTCCACTCAGTCCGGTGTATCCTAATAATTTGCACACAGCCTCTTAGTGGAACGGTAGCAGGAACACTAATGCGCCTGCACACAACTCATACCAGCAGCAGAATGTAGAACACTGGCCACATTCTGCTACAAAATCAATTGAGCGGAATGTTAGGGTGCATCTTTGTTTCTTTGTCCGTTTCCAGACGAGCTTATTAAATTAGTGAACTCGGTGCAGTTCGTGCAGCCACCGGTGCGTGTGAAATGGGAGCGCAGTGGAGTGCAAGCAATGCTCTGATAGAATTGACTACTGTTGTCAGCTATTGGCCAATAGCAGCTCTATGAAAATCTTTCAATATGACGACTTATGCAAGTCACCGGCAGCTTCTAAACGGATGAGGGGAAGGCCTCTGTTTAAAAAGAGAGCGTTTATGAAAAAAGATGACTTCGCACTCCACTTGTGAGCTCCACACGCCACACACGAGTACAAAATTTGGCTGACATGGTCACAGCAGTACATGGTATCCGTGCAGTGTGTTTTTTTCACCAAGGCCATGGGGTGGTTCAGGACTCCTTTAAACTGTCATACGACCACCTATAAACTATGACCCAGAACTCGGGAAGTACTGTATTTAGGCGGATACTTTGTATGACAGGGGGTCCTAAGCAAAAACTGTGTTTAAGTACATGGTACTACTGTGTAGAACACTGTAATCATGGTTTGAAATGCTTAGGCACTGTTTGCCAGCTTGTAAAAGCCATATCTGTGTTGAGGTAAATGAAGTATTCTATGCAGTTAATGCTGTCCTGTTTTGCAGACTGAAGAAAAGCAAGTGGAGTCGGTGGATGTGGCCAAGGAAGAAGCCGTGGATGGAGCCAAGGATGAGGCATCGGTGAAAGCAACGAAACCTCCACCAAGTGTTGGGAAGCCACTGCGACTTGAAGACATGCCTAGCCAACCAAGCATTCTAGTGTACCCATCACGTACAGCTAAAGGGGGCCGTTTTGACTGCTCAGTCATGTCTTTGTCCCTACTGCTTGACTATCGCCAAGAGGATAACAAAGAGCACTCCTTTGAGGTTAGTTCGCCACGCTCAGCATTCTTTTATTTGATGGCAGATAATGTGTCTGTGTATCAGTTGTTCCAGAATCAATAAGTGATTGGTAATTGTTGGTCTGTACATCTGGTGCATGACTTTCAAAAACCTAAAGACTGTTTCTGCATTTCTAGTCGCTTTTGTAAAGACTGTTTCTGCATTTCTAGTCGCTTTTGTATTATGTCCGATTGCATAAAACTATTCTCAGTAGTCTACAAGTCCTATTTACATAGGCAAATAAAGTCTGTTTGCAGTGTTTTCTGCTCTGTGTACACGAGCTAAATGGGTGCGTCAGTCTGCCTTGCTTGTGTCCATTTGCTCAAAAGAAGTACCTAACAATTGTGTAGTAGTAATAAGCTGCACCAAATGTCATGCACTTGCTTTTCTTTCTACTGATCCAAAACGCAAAATTTTGTGCTACAGAACTGCTACAAAATGCTAATGTGGCTGCTCCTAAATTGCTAAAAAACAGCTTTTTTTCCTGCTCCAAAAATTGCTCCAACTCTTAAACTGGCTGGACCACTACTGCATATGGCATTTGAAACATTGAGCACAATGCCTTGCCAACGAAAGTAAAAATATAGGTGGCAACCTGAATGGTGCCAACTTTGTTCACAGCCATCCCGTTTGTAACGTCGTGTGTGCAAATTGTGTCTGGAAAATCTTGCGAGGATCTTTAGGTCATTGTAATTTCATTCGTGGTTGTACATTGGTTCGATGGAGTAGGTGGATATCGGGAGCAGGTGCTGGGTAGATTATAGCAGATTAAAAAATCAGGCATCTGAAAACTTCATTGGCAGGTGGATTGTGAATGGCACACACAGCTGCTACAAAAATGAGAGTCCTATTAGTGGCAACTTTTGTAGCATGCTAATGAAGATTAGTTCTGCAAGCATCTGTCTTGCAAGTTTCTTTAGTCAGTGCATTTTTACATCAACAATGATTTTTACTTTGGCATGCAAAGTATTTGCTATGGGCGTGTGTATGTGCAATTGAGGTCAACAGACTAGCGCATAGGTTCTCAAAGTGGGTTCTGTGGGCTCTCACATGCGCTCTTGGGACAAAGGAACGACAACACAGTAGTGCAAACAATCAAAAGGGCATTTATTGCACCTTTCATACACTAATACACACTAGCCGAATTACTATCAATAGAACATTCACATGGGCGCGTGACAAATCAAGGAAGTCCGACTCACCGCGACCCGATAGCGAGAGAATATGTTCGCCCCATGCTGTGACACCAACGCCTAGTCGTTCACGTGTATGGTCACGCGAACGGTGGCGCGTTCGAACGATCCATGTTCGTCCATACCGGTGTCCTGCTCTTAGCCTCGCGAGACGGTCCCGCAAAGCGGGCCGGCGCACGCGCGAAGCGTTCGTGCGTGTTGGTCGCCGATCCCAAGCCAAAGAGAGAGCGCCTTCGACCCTTTTCTCCCAAGTCACCCCGCCGTCAGGTGGCGTTAGCATCGCGACACTCGCGCCATCTCTCGCAACGCGCTGCAACCACTATGACCGCCTCCGGCGCCCAGCCACGCGGTGAAGCCGGACCATAGGAGACGCTTGAGAGTCGCGCATCCCCACAGTTCCGCAGAACCCTGGAGTTCCGCAGGCCCCTGCTCGGGGTTCCGCGAACCACTGATAAATTTTCTGTGGTCCCGCGCTCACGAAGCGGCTAAAACGGCGAAAACGAGGTGCGCTCAATTCACAGAACCTCCATTACTCATGACCGAGTGTCAAAAAGCAGTCACAGCGCGTAACGGCAACGCGCGAACTGCGCAATAAATTCGCAGGCAGCCTGTAGCCACCCAACCTCCGAAAACGGGCAGCGCGCCTAAGCTTTCACACTTAAATCTCAGAGGCCATAATTTACCAACATGCGCATTTCTCCCATTTGTAGATATGTAGGTGCCGATTGAGTGCGCACTGATGTATACGTTGGAGGAATAAAAAAAAATGAAAAAAAAATGCTCGGAGCATCACAAATACGCGCCGCAGAAGAGCAAGAACAGCGCTAGCATCCAACTGAAACGAAGTGGCACAGTCCGCATCGCCATGGTCCTCAGTGGCAATCGTGCGCGGCACGTGATTGACAGCTACGCCGGAGTGGTTCGTGCCTAATTGTGCCCTAAAGACTTTATTCTTGCATTTATCGCCGCGCGTAACACCGCGTTGGCGGCATGCCGCGCGCCTTCATAAGTGCGTAGTTGCCATACATGATCGCGTCGATAACCACCGCAGTTTTGTCCGCAGCGGCTGCGGCAAACAGTAGTTTCGTTTTCACTCGGTGCGCGCGTCTGCTGCGTGCCACACAACTGCTTAGTCGCCAACCACGGTAGCGTCGATAGCGACCGCGGTTTCGTGCTCACGTCTTGCAACAAACGGTAGTTTCGTTTTGACTTGTTGCATCCGTCGACCACCTGCTTTCTGAACCGCAAGGTCGCCGTCCATGATCGCATCGATAGCGGCCGCGGTTTCGTCCGCAGCGGTTGCGGCAAGCAGTAGTTTTGCTTTGACTCACTGCAAAGCTGTCAAAGATTAAGAGCACCGGCTACATCGCGATGGACGGACAATTTGTTGGCGAACAGCTGACTGGCTAAAAAATAATCGGGATATACGCGCGCGAGGCCTTCGCCGCTGTTAGCGCTTATCAGTCATGAGATGAATAGAATTTCAGCTTCCGCACTGGTCTTGTGCTAAATAAATATAAACAGGATTGGCTGATTCATTGAGTAAATAAAAGCGTGTTGACATAGTTAAGCATTCGTTTATTGTTTTCTTGATACCCTCGATAAATGGACATTTCATTAATTACGACGTTTTAATTGGGTTAACTTGGGGGGGGGGGGGGTTCCTTGACACTTCATGGAGCTTAGCAGGGTTCCCTGGAATGAACATGCTTGAGAACCCCTGGACTAGCGTACTGTGCCATTTTTGCACTGGGGCCTTTCAAACCAAGGCAATGCTTCACAAGCCCATGCTACCTGTGCTTTTATGCCTAGCATATTTACCATTTCATATTAATTTGCAGTGCAAACAGCAACTGACTGCAACAGAGGTGTGTACCACAAAGGGTAGGGATGACTATAATTAAAGAAAAACACGAGCACTAACTTCTGTGGCGCAGTGTGGGAACCAGGATGACAAAAGATGTCCACTTACTCTAGCTTACAGCCAAGTTATAAGCTACCACTCTTTTTCGTTTTTTTTTTTTTTTTTTTTTTTCTTTATGCCCACTTCATGCTACTCTCCTCTGCAATAGGAATTGATTATGAACTGGCCCAACCTGCTACCCCACTGGTTGTGGCACTTTAGGTTACTGCTATGCCTACGGTACTTTGTGGGGATACATGTTTTACTTTGGTGACTAGCACTAGCTCTATGGTTAAGCCAGTGCCATTGTGCTGGCAACTCTGCACTTACATGATGTAAACAGCATCACTGCTGGAAGTGCAGTGCGTGCAGAAAGTTTTTACATTAGCACAGCAAGTTCTTATGTTAAAGAAAGAAAGCCTTGATATGATTCATATAAATTGCGCCATAGTGCCAGGACTTCCGAAGTACTATACAGAATAGTAGAGGTGTGGAAATATTAAACTTTCGACAGCATCGAATGTTATATTTTTAATATTTGTATTCAATTCAAAAACTAGGTATTCTAAATTTTCGAGTATTCCGTAGGATACGAGGAGTATCTGAAACAAATACATTCCTGGGTGTGCAGGAGCAGACACAGTTCTTTGAATTTGGTTCTACCTAATCCATGAATATGTGCTCGATTTAGTGCTGAATTTTGTGCTAGTAGAATTTAACACATAAAGTAAGTTCAGCCACTGGCTGACAGCTTTATAGTAAAGCCAACCTCTCATTGGCAAGGAGCTCGGGCTTGTGAAGAGCGAGGGTGCACTTAGAGCGCAACGAAAGGGGATGGGGGGGTTAGTGCAAAGGTGACTAACTGCAGGTGGTTCTTTCCGGGAGAAGGTCCAATGGGTCAATCCACAGTAGCGATACCCGGCCATGCAACCTCACTAAGCAAACATGTGTGCAGCCTGCCGTACACCCATAAGTTTTATAACTTTTTGTCCACAGAACATCTTGTATTTTTGTACCTCAATGTAACGAAGTGTGTTTATGCATGAAGTCAAATAACAAAATTTCCCTACCACCATGAAGGAATATGGAGACTATAAATGGTAGCCTCTGCAGACGCAGATGATCAAATGATCAGAGATTACAAGCGGCTGCTTGCGCACACACCTCTCAAATCGCGTGCTGCACACGACCGAGAGCGACCCCCGAAGCAGAGCAGCGTCATATTCCGTATAAAGTCCCAAGTACAATAAGATCCTATCGCGCCCTGTGCGCTGTATGGTTCAGGTGCGAGTGAAAGCTTGCGAAGGTGAGCCAAGGAGGATGGTGGCTTGATGAGCACTGTCTTTCCGTACGAGCACAAGGAAACGGGGGGCGAGGCAGATTGGTGCGTGACCTTTTACAGCGTGGCCATGGCTGCGCATGGCTATCAGCGAGGCTAAGCACATACACGGCCCGCACCCTGTTTTAATAGTAATCTGCCGCGTGTGCAGACTGGGCGAGCTGAGATGGCCTGACATTGTGTGCTGTCTTCCCTTGCATTTAATGTTGAAGGTTGCATAATCGAGAGGTTGGGAGACACGTTGAAGCGAGAGGCAGACGAAGCATTTGCTCCCACTGCTGGCACTTTCCATGATAGCGTCGGAAAGGGTCGTCCCACTGCGGGCGACACTATCAGCCTCAGGGGTGTAGTGGACGCCAAAGCATGGCTGGCTTCGCGTTGTACCGTCATTTTGAAGATATCGCCAACACGGCATGAAACTATCTTTCATCCTTCACTCTCAAATTTAACTCTTTCCCTACCATGGGGAAAATAGGTGTTTTTTGCATGTTACGGCAGATGTTTTTTTTTTTTCTGAAGGAACTACTGCACTCTATATTTAATTTAATTCGTAAACAGAAAGCAAAATCAATGCACTTTTCACGCATAAAAGTTTTATTAACGAGATGTATGTCAATAAATTGTTAAAATCAATATTGTATGATAAAATTGAACAAAGTTTGTAAAGACGTGCTTGTATCTACTAAAAAAAAATGTTACAAAAATTATGAGAGATACAAAATGTATTGCCGTCTATTAGAAACTATCTCCAAAAAAATCGAAATTTTTCATTGAACAGGTATTCTGCTACAAAAATTTAACTGCAAGCACTACAGTTGGGTGGGCCTGTGGCCGCCGATGTTCCGGGCTGGTTTGCGTCGTCGTCGCTTTCAGACTTCAGTCGTCGCTTTCAGCTTTCAGTCGTCGCTTTCAGTCCGACGAAAAGTCAATGTCCTCTGACTTGCTGTTATTCGATGTATCGATAAGATCAGCCGCACAGGCAGCAGAATCGTGATATCTGCGATCTCCAGAAGCGTGCCATTTCCAGAGCCGGACATTTTTGCGTTCTGCTTTGACGATCGCGAAACTTCGGAGCGCGTTTAAAAATCACCGCCTGGCTAAAACAAAAATATAGTTTCTCCTCTTTCACGTCCGATGGCGCAGTGTGTCCGTGAGCGGTACGGAAGGTCTCGAAAGCAGCGTTTCAAACCATCGATAGCAGGCGGCCATTTTTTCATTCTCCTTTGACGATCACGAAACTTTGGAGTGCGTTTAAAAATCACCGCCTCGCGGGAAAAAATCGAAGTGCTTAGAAAACTAAAATATAGTTCTCCTCCTTCACGTCCAATAGCGCAGTATGTCCGTGAGTGGTGCAGAAGGTCTCAAAAGCGGCGTTTCAAACCATCGATAGAGGGCTAACCATTCCCAATGGGCGCTGTACGGAAAGAGTTAAAAAATGTTTTTTTCTTATTCAAAATTTGTATTTTTTGATTGACCAAGAATTAAGAAAGTTTTGCGGCCCCTTCTGTGTAAGAAAAATTTATCAGTTATTGTACTTAATTGCATAAAAGATCTGATTTAATTAAATTTCAGTATAACGAATCGAATTGCCGATTCTACCGACTTCATTAAGTCACATCACCTCGTTGATGTGACTTAACTGTACATCGCTGTGCGTGTCCTCCCTGCTCTGTGTCCTTTGTCTTGTCATGTGATTTATATTCGTCTTTGACCAATACAACCTCATTCATTATTTCGTTTTTATCTTTCACTAGCTTGTTTAAATCATGCTTGACTATATTGCATTTGTAAGCCTTTTGCAAGGTACAGTGGCAGTAGGTTGCTACTAATGTGTATAATTTTTTTCTCTTCAAGGTGTCGCTATTTGCAGAGCTCTTCAATGAAATGTTGATTCGAGACTTTGGTTTCAACATCTACAGGGCTCTACTAGAAGCTCCTGAGCAAAAAGAGGTACGTTACTTAGGATGCAAATCATTCCATTGTGGCATGTGTACCTAACTTGATTATTGAATGGTTTATTTGCTTGTTGTATCTTGCTTGCACAGCTACCTAGTAGTAGTGTGAGAAGTCCTCAGACAATGATAATGGGGCACTAACCTGAGTAGTGCCATGAATTTCAGCACCCGTGGTTATGGTTTGCTCAGCTTGTTGCAGCATGAAAGCAAGAGCCAACATGAGGGTCACGTAACTTAGCCATTGCACATCGGTAAATAGAGGGGATGGCACGCAGTTGACTTTCAAGTTTATTCCAAGTATGGCATAGCAATCCTGAAGACTTGGATATAATGCATAACAATATCTCAAAAACAGTATGTGCTAACAACCATTGAGCAAAGTGAAATCTCATCAACTTGAACGTCAAATGGACCAGGATTTAGTTGTAATAAAGCAGAGTTCATTCAAACTAGTTGGAGTTCCTTTCATGCAGTGCTGCAGTGCTGCAGTGCACACTGCTACATTTGAAGTGCGAACTTGTGGTAAGTGCAGATTAGGTCAACGCATTTTTGCAGGTAGTTTTTGACATTAGTGACCTACATTACAAGAAGAGTAGCCATGCTGGAAGCCTGAGCATATTGGTAGCGCAATGTACAGCAGCCGTCATACTTAGGCTGAGCATGCCTTAAGCACCTTTTTGATTCTACTGCAGGGGATGCTAGTGATTTCTGGATTTGTTGCCTTGAATTTCCTAGCTTAATGCATATTCTTTCCAAAACACTTAATATTTGCTCTTAACAGATAGTGTTTGTCCAAGTTAAATCGCTAGAAATGTGTCTTCTGTGTTTGTATTGAGTCTGGAGTCTGATGGTGGCTGTACATGGCCATACTGGCTGCTGTTGCATCAGTGATGCTGATCAGGTTAAGTGGCTCTCCTTGACAATGGCACCAGACATCCACAATGTGAATGCTGGAGTACACTGTCAGCAACACAATTAGCGACAGGACACTTTTGAATGTACCAAATATTCACCTATTTTTAAGGAAATTTTTAAGCGTGTCATGATGTGAACATTTGGAACGATGCCGACACATGCAATATAGAATGTTAGAGCTATATGCAAACGAATTAAAGCTGCTGATCCACGGCCTTGCCAGGGTAGTGTTCTCCTGGGAGATACGTTGCGTGCACAAATCCTGAGGCGCTAGAGCATTGGTAATGTGATAAAAATGTGCTACTGCATGTGAAAGAGTATTTAGCAGCATGATGCTGCATTTTAAGATATGTGTTCTGCCATCAAATTTCCGCAGTTCACAAGCATTTGTATCTGCTGAATAACAGCAGGGTTTTAGCATTAGACTTTTCACCGGAAACACTGCTACATTTGAAGTGTGAACTTGTGGTAAATGCAGATTAGGTCTACACATTTTTGCAGGGATCGTTGTCTGTCATCATGAGTCAAAACCTGCTTTCTGTATGATGCACGATCTGTGGCCGCGGTGAACTGGCCCAGGTATTCCGTGTGCCTCTTCATCATCTGTCATATATCTTGTGTACTTTGTGCGAGCACATGCTTCCTTAATGTGCTAGGGATGACGCATCTTAGCATTCTTCTTAGGCAGTGAATTTGCGCCCCGAAATGCAGCATAGACCGCATAGTAAGTCGCCGGAGTCACGAATATCCGCACTATAACCATAACAACATTCTTCAAAGGCCGCATATGTGCAAAACGTGTAGACCAAGCAGCTGCGCGTACCTGAGAATCGGAAGCATGCGACCGAGATGTTTGTGTCCGTTTAAATTTATGAACATTGAAAGTAATGTCTGAGGAGCCGCAGTCTTTACATGAAGCAGACAAACAAAAAAACTACATATAAAAAAACCTGCTTGAATATTTGAAATTCCCCACAGCACTGCCACCAACTTCACAGAATGTAGAACGGCGACTGAAATTTCGGACATTGTACACTGTCTCATTCGGTTTCTTGGACCGATCGGCATACGCGTGATGTGAAAAACATGGTGACTCCAGACCAAATTGCCACCATTCGAGTGTTGCTCGTGCCACCTGTGCCCTCACTTTCGTTATCAAGCTGGTTCCTCCGCTTCCCAAGTGCCATACAGTCACTGCAACGTGTTTCGTTGACTTCGCACCAAACCGCAACTTTGGTCGCCTAAACCGAATGAGGCGCACTGGTTAGGCCTAGTCAGCAGGGGTGCTAGGCGGCATGCCATTGCGGGAATCTCAGCCTTGATATCTTGGTACCCATAGACGATTACGTAGAGAATGGGCATGCAGTCACGTGCACAAGTGGAACTGACAATAATGCGTGTGAAGTGGAGTTTGGTTTCTCGAGCAATCAGCCGCGGCAACTCCTGTGAACGCCTGCCAAGTTTGTATGTATGTGTACTGGTAGAAACAGCGGGTGCTTGTATGTGGACATAAAGCCTAAAAACTCTGCTTGAACTGACAGCAGTCTACATAATGTAAAACTATTACAATCTGTTTTTATTCCAAATCGACCATTAGCCCTCCGTGATAGGTCAAAATGGCTCCAGCTCTGCCCATATGGGTGGCCGCTATGCCCATATGGGCAGAGCTGGAGCCATGTTGACCTGTCACAGAGGGCTAATGGCCGATTTGGAATCGCCCATATAGGCAGAGCTGGAGCCATTTTGACCTATCACAGAGGGCTAATGGCCAATTTGGAATCGCCCATATAGGCAGAGCTGGGGCCATTTTGACCTATCATGGAGGGCTAATGGCCGATTTGGAATAAAAACAGATTGTAATAGTTTTATGTTTTACCAGCCGAGGCTTAAGCACAATATCTGCGCTTCATGGCGATGCGCATCGCGTGGGCGCACACAAACTGAAGCAGCATTCAGTGTGGAGCACTCGCCGCTGATAAGCGGCTGAGCAAAGGCTTTTTTGTTGCCTAGGCAACCCCCGCGTGCCCACATCGCACTGCAATGCTGCCGCTGCTCTTTCTTTTTTCCGCTCCTTGTTTGTTTGCTCTGCATCTCCTCCTCCGCATCGCCCCCGTTGCTCTCCCCTCCCATTGGCCAGCGCACCTCGTTGAGATGCACGCTCGCTACTTCGCTTGTCTGTGGGAATTTCCCACAGAAGCTGTATTACAGAAAGTAATTTGTAAGTGATCAAAGCTGTATTGGGTATCAGCATTGTGCTTTGCCTAGAAAAGGAGCTTTGATACACCCAGAAGGCTCACTAATGAGCTCTTTGGTATGTCCCTAAAAGTAGGGACAAATGGAGGTGCATGAATCTTCCTTTTGATAAAATGGGGCTGAAGCATTTAACTTAGCCAAAGTTCCTTGTGGAAATTTACAAGGGCAATGTGCTAGCTATTCACATCATTTAAAAAAGTTCTAAAAGGCAGAATTGGTGCTAATGTGACTGAAAACCTGCTAAACTTGGCAATTTTTTCTTTCAGTAGCCGACACTGCCATCCTGTGCAGTGCATTGATGTGGCAGATGTTTCACAACTTTTGATTTGAGCCTTGTTAGGTCCAAGTCTGTTATGTAAACAGCATGTAACTTAATATGTCTTTATGGTTTTTAATGCATTTTTGTCCTCTCCTTTTATAGGAAAAGAAAAAAGATGTTAGTAAGGTGGAATTGGACAAGAAAGGTGATCGTCGGGATGATCGGAAGTCGGACCGCCGTCGAGACCGCAAGGTATGTGATACATATAAGCTGAGGAGCGCTGGAAAATTACAGCCACGAAATGTCGAGGCCCATGGCAAGCATATGTGAGCGCAGCAACATGCATTGACAAACTTTGGCCGTATTCATAAGCGATCACTTTCGAAGGATAAGGTACCTTGATTTACACAATATTTTGCGTGAATAGCACCACGTGGCAGTATTTCCCCACAGTGATAAGATACCATGTTTGGCACTTTGCCATGAATGACATAGCTCATAGACATCGCCAGGTCTTGCACTAGTCATGCAAAAGATAACGAGCTTGGCACTGTTCCAAGAATGCCATCGCTCCTAAACACCAATGTATCTTGCGCTATGGTCATGCGAAATTCAAGGTATCTTTGAAACTGACGATCTGAGAATACGGCACACCTTTTTTGGGCCACTTGTGGAATAAAATCAATTATTTTTGGGTGAATTCAGTATTTTGGTTTCCCAATCATTCGGACATTTTGTTGGTGCTCGTCAAGTTCAAATTATCGGTCGGCGGCTGTATTCCTTTTCACACTTGTGCGTCATCATTGGTCAGGCTGATGCTCTGCACACGTTATTAGTGGAATCAGCCGGCCATGAACAGTGGATGATAAGAGTGGCAGAGCCGAGCGAAGGCGTCGCTACAAAATTGTGGCCTGTATATCGACCATTGGCATGCTGTTGCTACAGATGTACAGTCAATGCATGCACCGAATTCTTATCGGCGACTACTAGATCGACTAGGCTTCACTAGTTTCGGTTTCACAGAGCACCGGTGACATTGCCGAAGATTATGCCAGTGATGTCTCAAAACGAAAATATTGCTATTTCTGCTTGACTTGGTAGCCATATTAGCACACGGTTGTGCCGTTTGAATCTGAATTATCGCACGATGTGCTGTAAAGTGTCTGAAATTTTAGTCATCCTTATACACCAAATCTATAAGGCTAGTTAGTGGCTGTGCTGTGGGGCTGGATGAAAAAGGAAGCATATCCAAAGCAGTTGTTGACTGTACAGTCGAACCGCGATATAACGACACTGTACTTGCAGCAAAAAAACTTTGTTAAAGCGTGAATTTCTCTAATTCGAGGTGTTAATGTTTCAGCAGTAAAAATCATTTCACATATCCCCAGAACATTCCTGGTGGATAGTATCTTGTCAGTAATCACTTATAAACGATTGGCAAGAAGATCAGGCAAAAATAGCATGGTTATGAGTGCCAGCACACGCGGTGCAGATCACACCAAGAGCACTGCATCAGCGTGGCTTGCGGTATGTGAGATTAGCGTGTTGCTTCACACGACATCGTAAATCTTGACGTCATGGCTGGTCGCACTTAGTGCCCACTGCCGTCATCAGATAGCGCCCTCAAATTAAAAATCAAAACTGCAAAAAAAAAAAAAACGGATATTTGTCCCAAAAAAAAGAATATTGCAGTTTCGCCAGAAAGGCAGAGCATTGATGGTGATAGCAAAGAGACAACTACTCGAAGTAAGGTTCGTAGTTTTATCGGTGTCATGCACGCTCAGGAAAAGATCACTCGCTGTTGCAATGCGAACGAACGCTTTGCACTGGGCCTCGAAAATTGGAGATTACGCGACCAGCAAACAAGACGTGCGGGAACAAAATGCACATGAAGGCACCAACTATCTGCGTTTCCACCTTTGCACTTGCTGAAGATTACCTCCAAGATACAGTGCGTGGCCCACGTATGGACAGCCATGCGCAGCTACAACAAGGGTAGAGGAGAGGAGACGCGCGCACTAGGGGAAGTGGGCACATAGGCGCGCTTCCCCTGGCCCCCCTTCAGCCTCTAGCGCGTACTTGTTATCAGGTTACCGCCCCACGGGCCCCTCCCCACCCCCCTTGCGCTGAAGGAATCGTAAGCTTGCGTGTTTCTCCAAGCGCTCAGAGCTGCCGTGTGCTTCGCGGCCTCCGCAAGTTCTTACGTGACAAATGGCACGGCGCTGTTTCCTGCATTCTGCGTCCTGGCACGCGCGCTTTGACGGTGTTTTTGCCACTTGAACTTTTTTCATGCGGAAGAACGCTTGCAAATAATTTTCTTCTCGGCCAACATTTTATACTTTTTTGCTAAATTTACCGGACATACAGGCTTCAAGTACATGCTTGAAATGGCCGAAAACTTTGTTATATCGAAACTGTGTCACAAAATTACTTCATTAAATCACGAAAAAGATTACACGATTTTCAATGGAACTTAGATCAGGAAATAAAAATAGTTCGTTAAATCGAGGTTCGTTATATCGAGGTTTGACTGTATTTCAATTTGCGAAAATGGCCAGTAATTCGAACGCTTAAGCGTTTGCAGCGGGTAATTCGAACATACCATGCTGCTGACTATGCTCTCAGCAGCATACCTGCCAACTCGCACAACAGCGCACCAGCTGCTACTCGTGTCTTTCATGTGAGATTAGCGTGTTGCTTCCCACGGCACCGTAAATCTTGACGTCATGGCTGGTCGCACTTAGTGCCCACTGCCGTCATCAGATAGCGCCCCTCTCCGCTCCTTTATGGTTGCCCATTCTCCTCTTCACGAGCCGCCATTTTGTGTTAACTAGTTAGTGAATGGTGCACGCAGTGCCGGCAAACTCGTACGTCACACGTTCCCTCGGCACTCCCTCGGTCCACGCGAAGTGCTTCACAATACAACGGAGAGTCAAGTCGCCATTGGGATTTATGGCTTGGTCGCGTTTGATCCATCGCCGTTGCTCATGCGAGAGCAGCTCCGTCCATGCTGTTATCCTCTGTCGTGTAAATGCTAGCTGTGTAGTGATCCGATTTACAGCACATGACGTGTGATTCGTCTGCGATCACATCTGTCAGGTTAATCCAGCTTTATCATCATCGCCGAGGGGGGGAACAGAGCCGCTGGACAAAAATACGACTTGGACAAGTCGTGCATCCGCAAATGGAAACTGTTTTTGCAAAGATTTGAGCGATGTGTGCTGTTATTTGCATGGTTTATACACGTAAATTTTCTTTTTCTTTCTGGGCTGTTGTAATTGGGGGTGCGGCTTATATGTGGTGGCCAGGCCCTGAAATTCGAATCAAATTTTAACAAAGAAAGTGCATCCCTTACATATGAACATGCAGTGTATAAAAAAATAACAGATAACACTAAGTGTCCCCTTGGATTTTTTCGGTGTGGTGTTATAAGGATGCATACTCAGTTGCTTCATTTTGATTGATGCTCGTACTGCTTTTGTCTTCCATATTTGCCACCATCTTAGCAGCAATTCCCACACTCTATTGCTTTTCATGCGACAAGTGCACCACATGGCAATGTTGCCATGGAGTAATGCACTCATTGGTGGTGCCAGGAAACAAGCTAGATTCATTCACTTTTCTCAGTTAAACTTTTACTATACAGTAGAACCTGGTTGATATGAGGTCTGTTAGAAAAATATCCGACCTTTGGCCGAAGAAAAACTGGCATAACTGGAGCGTTGGAAACCTAATCACCCTCAAAGTAGTCTCCTTGGGACTCCTCGCACTTCTCCCAGCGGTGCTGCCATTGTTGGAAGCATTCCGAGAAAGCCTCTTTCGGAATGGAGTTTAGCTCAGCTGTCGTTGCAGCCATAATGTCCTCTCTTGTCTGAAATCGCCCTCCTTTCAATGGCCTCTTGATTTTGGGAAACAGCCAGAAGTCGTAGGGGGCCACATCAGGAGACTAAGGAGCCTGTTGAACTACAGGAGTCTGGTTTTTCGCCGAAAAAGTCTGAATCAAGTGCGAGGAATGTGCAGGAGCATTGTCGTGATGGATGAGCCAATTTCCTGTTGACCACAACTTCGGTCTCTTGCGCCACACAGCATCACGTAGGCGACGAAGGACATCCCTGTAGTACTCTTTGGTGATTGTTTGACCCTGTGGTGCGTACTCGTGGTGTACCACACCGTGGGAGTCAAAGAAAGCAGTCAGCATCACTTTGACATTGCTGCGCACTTGGCAGGCCTTCTTTGGTCTTGGTGACGTGGAATGCTTCCACTGTGACGACTGGGATTTGGTTTCCAGGTCGTACCCATGCACCCAAGACTCGTCACCAGTGATTATGGTGTTCATGAAGTCGTAGTCACTGTTTGTGGAATCCAGCATGTCCTGTGAGACTTCAACACGAAGTTGCTTTTGCTCCACCGTGAGCAGCTTCGGCATGAATTTCGCCGCAACTCTCTTCATGGCCAAATTTTCGGTCATAATGGAATGGCCGGAAAAGTGCTGATGCCCACCTCTTCCGCAATTTCTCGGATAGTCACACGACAGTCTCGCATCACCACAGCGTTGACCTGGTCATTTCGGCATGTTGATGGCCGACCGGAGTGTGGCTCGCTCTCTGCCAATGTGCGGCCGTCTTTGAACTGGTTGTACCACTCCTTAATCTGTGTGCTGCCCATAGCCGTCTGAATCTTCCGAATGGTTTCCAGTTGGCTATCGCCCAGTTTCTGGCAAAATTTGATGCAATAGCGCTGCTCCAGTCGCTCCGTCATTTTCCTTGCAATAAAAAAAACGACGAGAGCACTGCGCACTACCTCACTCAACCACTGCGTCCCAGCGACTGACGCTATCGGCAGGCGGGAAATAATTAGGGCATGTGCACGAAGGTTCAAGGTCGACTGATGAAAGCGCACTTGTTTCATATCGATCAGGTGTTCGCAAAAAAAAAAAAAGTTGGATACTTTTCTAACAGACCTCACACGATCCCATTATGCGTATGATTTTCCGGCACCAACGTTCCCAATCGGGAACACAAAAAAATGGTCCAGTAGAGTTACGATTATTTTTTATCGCTTCATACGTTCCTGGAAAACATGATTTTTCGGCACCAACGTTCAGTACATCACCAAACTGCGATCGTATGATACACTTTCCGGCCGCTAGATCCCATGTAAATAAGAAAATGCACTAGGTGCCCGCGTTCGAGATTAGTACATACGAGAACAGAATGGTACGCCAACCATCGTGGCAGCTTCACCTCAATACTCGCCCACCCATCTGATGTGAAAACGCCAACACGCACTTATTTCTTATTCCGGTACGAGGAAATATTCTTCAAGGTTGTCGCACGCCACATTCACAGCTAAAAATAATTAATTAAAGTATGTGGTTTTGTGTGCCAAAACCTCTGATTATGAGGCACGCCGTTGTGGGGGACTCCAGAAATTTGGACCACCTGGGGTTCTTTAATGTGCACCTAAATCTAAGTACACGGGTGTTTTCGCATTTTGCCCCCATCGAAATGCGACCGCCGTGGCCGGGATTCGATCCCGCGACCTCGTGCTCAGCAGCCCAACACCATAGCCACTGAGCAACCACGGCGGGTCACATTCACAGCTATCGTCGCTGTTGTGACACACTGGGTGCCTATCACGAGCGCTCTCCCCTTGCATCCTTCTGAGCACCGAGACTAATCCCGCGACGAAACAGGAATGCAACGCGGGCGACGTCCTGCAGCACCAAGCATTCTTCGCGATGAATCAAGAATGCGACGCGGGTCACTTCAGGCTGCACCAGGCCTTCTCCGCGACGAAAAAAAAATGCGACGCGAGTGATCGAGAGCAGTTTATAGCTACCCGCTGCTGAGCTTCCCTGCAATACTCACCCGCCCGTCTCACGTGAAAACGCAGCGCGCACTCACTTTCTTATTCCGGTATCAGCAAATCTCCGCCCGGGTCGTCGCACACAGCATTCACAGCTATCGCCGCCATACCTATTGCGATAAGCATCGTCACCTATATGTTGAAAGCACGTGGGGCATAGTGCCATTGTTAGCGTACTGCACGCTTTTTGTAGGCGATAATCCAAACACACTGCTGTTCCCTGCTGCAGGTGGCACAATGTGAGCATCACGTTTCGCTTCGGCGGCATTCGGCGTGGCCCACCAGCTCGATTTCGTTTTGGTTTCCCGTCGCCATCTTAAAACAATACGCAATACGAATGTCTTGGGGGGCTGTTGAAACCCCACCAGTTCGATGCGCGTCGGCGCCATTTCATGCCTCATGTGCAACGATTCGCATTACGTAGACGTGAACTCCAGTTGTCGGTGAAATTTTTTTATTACTTTGGATTGTACGTTTTCTTGGTTAGTACGTTTTCTCTCGCATTTTTTCCCCATACCTATGAACAAAGGTTCCTCTGTAATGACCTTCTAGACCACTTTTGACCTTTGTCAACATAACTGCGATGCTCCAATGTGTTCAAATAAAATGTTTGCTGTAAATAAATGCTTATGCATCTCAGTATTCTGTATTCAAAGCTGGGTGTACAGTACTTATTTAATTTGTACAGTCAACATCCGATTTCTCGGACTTCCTAAGGACCGCGAAAACATAGGAAAGATCGGGCAGCCCAAAAGAAACGAATGCATGCCTTCTACTGCCCACAAGGGCCCAAATCACCGCACGCAGGTCCGTAATAGCTGCGAAGGCCTGCTAGTACACATGTTAGGCATATCAGTGCTCGTTCTGTGACAGGAACGCCGGGTGCACACGTGTGTAATTAAGTAATACATACTGTGTCCCGTGACAGCGACCTTTTTGCATTCTTGATATGCTTCACTGCAATGCATTGTGTATGCTGACCGCGTAACACTACTGTATTGTAGCTGACTTTTAGAAATTTAGGAATCGGCATTATTCAACGCTTGGCCTGTGCTGCGCTTTCTGTGCTTCCAAGCCATTGGTGAGTATGACAAAGGCGGACAAACACTGTACTGAACAGCAGGAAGGTTGATAGCAAATGCTTAAGCAGCTAGAGCTAGCGTTGCCACGGTGGCTACGGCTGCCAGTGGATTGGCATGCAAGAGCGCTCGTTGAGGCTTTGTGATAATCAAAATGACCACGCGGTGCTGGGTGCTTCAGTTAATGCCTTTTAGAAACTTCAGTCACAGCAAAAAGTCTGGTGCCACGAAGGCATCTGAATTACTGGGCATGTCCGAAAAAATTGGGCGTTCAAAACATCGATAGTTGACTGTATTTCAAAATTTTGATATTTTCGCATTCCTTCTTTCTTGTTGAAACATCATCCTTTTTGTTCTGTCTGGTTCAGGATGATGAAAAGAAAACAGATGATCAGGATGAAAGCGATGCTGCTTCAGAGCAGTCTGAGGGAGAGGGTGATTCTGAAGAAAACAAAGGTAAGGTACTCCATTCTTTCAGTTCAAGTAAGCACTAATTTGAGAATTATCTTAGGTGCTTTTTAGGATTACTGATCAGAATTTTCTATTTGTTTTGTGGCCAGCAGTTTCAGATCTTTCTTTTGAGGTGTATTGCTTGAGATAGACATTCAAAGTGAGCTAATGAGCTGTTCACTGGAGCGTATGTTTCGTTGCAGAGAAGCGAGCACGCAAGGAAAATCGTCCCCAGCAGCAGCGTACACTACAGCGCCATCTGCTTCTCTCATTCATATACTTCGACCAAAACCAATGTGGTTACTTGCAGGACAGAGACCTTGAAGACATTTTCTACATTATTGGCCTTGAACTCTCACGTGGCCAGGTAAGGAGGCAGTTGGTTCCACTTTGTACACCTGTGTGCAATTCACATGCACAAACTGAAATTGTTGCATGCACTGGAAAGTTGGCAGTTCAAGCTTGGACTGCACTCCTCAATTTCAAGTTACATTCATAGGCATAGAGAAAAATCGGCCTTATCATAGAATCCCTGGTTTGTATACTTTTGTTCAATCCCGGGAGTACATGGAATAGGGTTAGAGTAACTTCAGTAATTTTTTAAAGCTTTCCTTGTGGACTATCCCAGGATTTGCATTCTTTGGTGGTGGCTTGCTGATTAAACCTGCATGCAGTAAAACCACGTTAATTCTACCCTTGGTAATTTGGAAAAGTGGGTAACTTGGACTTGTTCTCTGGTCTTGGCTGACGTATTCATTATTTAATGCAATCAAACTCTCGTTATTCATACTTATTTGGACACACATCGGTTAATTCAGACAACCCTCAGAGCTCAGTGGGCGCAAAGTGCCGCAAATATGTAACGCAAAAGAGCGAAGACGACGCTAGCATCGAACCAAAACAAAGCAGCAGAGTTCACATCGCCTTAGTCATCAGCGGAAATCGTATGTGAATGACAGCAATGCCGAAACGCTTCATGAATATTGTACCTTTAAAGCCTTTATTCTTGTGTTTACCACCGTGCATAACAACGCATTAGCCACATGCCTTCATTACTGCATAGTCGCCATCCATGATTGTGTTGATAATGACCGCGGGTTCTTCAGCAGTTGTTGTGGCAGACCGTAGTTTCATTTTGACTCAGTGAGCGCGTCGGTCGCGTGCCTTCAAAACTGCATAATCGCCATCCATGATCACCTCGATAGTGACCGCAGTTTCATCTGCAGTTGTTGCAGCAAACGGTAGTTTCGTTTTGACTCAGTGCATGCGTCAGCCGGGTGCCTCCGGAACCGCTACGTCACCGTCCACGTTCGTGTCTATAGCGGCCATGGTTTCGTCCGCAGCGGTAGCAGTACACTGGTGATTCGCTTTGACTCGGTGCAAAGCTGTCGAGAATGAATAGCACCGGCTACATCGCAATGTACAGACGATCTGTTGGCAACCAGCTCACTGGTGACCACATAATTGAGATGTGCACGCATTAGTGAAAAGCGCAGTAGTGAAAAAGAACTTCCTTAGCACTGCGGCCACGCTGCTAGCAGTTGTGTGACCTACGCTGCTGCGAGGACTAATCAGTCTCGAGATGACGGGAATTGCAGCTTCCACACTGCCTTTGTGGAAAATAGAAACAGGATTTGCTCATTCATTCCGTAAATAAAATCGGGTTGACGTAGTAAGCATTTGTATATTGTTTTCTTGATGCCCTCGATAATTCGACTTTCTGTTCATTCGGACATTTTTTTTCAGTCCCGTGAAATCCAAATTAACAAGGTTTTACTGTATATGTAGCACTGAATGCTGATGAACACAGTACTAGTGCTCGTGAGTGCATCTGTGTTCTGCGTAATAAAACATTAAGTCATGACATTAATCCTGTGCATGTAATGTTGGCTCAAAGGAATCACTAAAGACTCATTCACACCGGTGACTGACAGCGGTCGCGCGACCAAGTTGGTCACAAATGGTCGCTTTTCTCGAAAATCGACTATCTTGGGCCAGTCGCTCGCTGCTTGATTTTTCAGTCGCGCGACCATGGTCGCAATACTGCTCAACCAATCAGCGCCACGCCGAAAGCGATATGTGTTTTCATCCAGCATCCTCCTGCGTCATGCCAAATGCAATGTCCACGCCACTATGGCAGACTAGAGGCCTGTAATTGGTGTCTTGCCTTGTGATACTGGGACGCAGCAGCTGAAGCAACGTGTAGAATGTACGCGGTGGCATTCGCTGGAATCTAAACAGCAACACAAGAAAGCACAACACAAACCCCTTTTTCCAGCTGCCGTTCTCTGGATGAGTGCGCCACACAAAAGTGACCAGGGGTAAACAGCTTCGCTTTATTATGCACCGATTCCCACGCAATGCGAACTAGAAATTACAACTTACTCTCGATAATACTCCTCGTCATGTACGCGAAGTTCGGGCAGAAGGCAGCTTGCGTGGCCGGCCACTTCTCGTGAGCGGAGGCACGGGCGCACCCACCAGCATTGCGTTTTCTTTGGAGGCTTCCGCGCTGCCACAGCTGACACCACGTGCAGCAAAGCACATCAGCACAGGTACGATGGAAGGAAGCTTTCTCTTCGCTCGAATCAAAATCCATGACTGTTGCCGGAACGTGAAACCAGCGAACATAGTACCAGTGAAGTGCGCGAACTGCGTAGATTCCTAGAGTTCTCGCTGAGAACGATAAGCTCCGTTATTAATACTTGCAGGTCGCACTCAGCCGGGCTGGCCGGTGTGAGCATTGGTCACCTTCAGTCGCTTTTTGGCCGCCAGTGGCAAATGGTCGCACGACCACCTCAAGTCGCTGGTGTGATTGAGCCTTAAAGCACACAGATCTCTTAATTGAAGAGTGCATGATATTCAATGACTTCCTAATTTTCTTATATTACTTATATTTGGGCAACTATTTTTGGCCCATAGGTTATGTATCGCTGTACAGTAAAAGCTCGATGATACGATCACGGCTAATACGAATTTCCGGATGATACGAATTTTTCTGTGGTCCCGGCCGAGCCCCATTACTTTGCAATGTGCTAGAGAACGGTTGTTACGAATCGATTTTCAGCCTGCGTCGGTTGATACGAATAAACGCCGCCCCACCGACGGCCACGAAAGAGAACAGCGCGCAGTCACGCGCTTTCTCTCTTCTTTTGGTGCGGAGGCGCGGCGCCGGACAGCACGGACTCCGCGACTGGGCGCGAAGAGCTTGAAGTGGTGGCGCTTTTGGTGCTTTTGTACTTTTCCTCCTTTTCTGCGAGCCGTCAGATGGAGTGGCTGCTGCGCTTCGGGCCGCGTTCTTCGTGTTTGCGCCATTTTGCCTAGTCGCAGCGAGCTATGTCTCGCAAGTGGAAAGCACTCTCCTTTAAAGAGAAATTAGACATTCTTCGAAAGGTCGATGAGGATCCCAAGAGGAAGCGGACAGAGTTGGCTAAGGAGCTAGGCCTCGCAACGTCAACACTGAGCACAATTGTTGCACAGCGAGACTATCATGAAAAATGTGCTTTCGTTCAACGTCAACGCGAAGCAAGCGAATTTGAACACGCTTATTTCGAACATACCGCGCACCGACAATGCTCTTAGCAGCACGCCAAATCACGCGGCGGCGCCTCCGACCGGCATTGCTCCGACACCGCCATAGAGCAAAAGCTCAGGACAGACCCCTCAATGCCGCGCGCGAAGGAACGGGGGAAAAAAAAAAAAAAAAAACCCGCGGCGGAAATTTCCTTCTCTCTCAAATTGCAAGGCCGTCGTTTCTGCATCGCGCCGGAACAAGCGTGTACGTGCCGACTAGAGTGTTCTAGACAACCGTATTCTAGCACACACTAGTGCCGACGTCTCAGCCACGCGGATAAAATGGCAGTGAACCCTTCTCCTCTATTTTCTAGTCACACGTTGACCTTGCACGCTGCGGCAGCAGCGCAGAGGGAAGCAGCGGCGGAGGCACAGTCGGGCCAACGAAACTGCCACGCCCGCAAACGCTCGCTTCCCGATAACGGCAGAAAACGAAACTTCAGGGGGCGGCTAAAATAAGCTGGCGCCAGCACGGCGGCGGGCGCGCACGGAGTCGAAGGTGAGAGAGCTACGAGGGAGTTGAGAGGGAGGGCGAGGGGAGCCACCAAAGCGGCGGAGTTGACGCGGCCAAATCCGCTTCCCTGCCGCCCTCCTCCCTCACCTTCGACGGTCTCCACGCGCACCCGTGTGCCGGCGCCGCCCGCTCGCTCCCTGAAGCTTCGTTTTCTGTCGTTATCGGGAAGCGACCGTTAGCCGGCGTGGGCAGTTTCGTGGCCCGCGCTTGCTATGCGCTTGCGCGCCACGATATTTCACGATTCGCACTGTTCATGCATCGTGCTATGGCGCACGAATACTTCAAAAATACGTCCTTTTAATTCGAACAAATTTTCTTGCCCCTTCGAGTTCGAATTATCGAGATTCGACAGTAGTTTTAATTCTGTTTCGATGATACGAATTTCGGCTAATACGAATATTTTTCGTGACCCCGTGAGATTCGTATCATCGAGCTTTTACTGTATATGCACCACTGGGTACTTGCCCATTCTTGGCGAATTCTCCAGAATTGGTATATACTACTGTGACACAAGAGGTATAGAATAAATGTGTTTACATAAGTGTCGTAGTTCTCTGTGCATAGACCTCTCATCACCATTCTTCCCTCATCAAACATCATTCATCGCCTTAGTCCTTGTGACATTGCTGTGTCGACATTGAACATAATTGTAAAACAAAAAGTGTAATTCTGAAGTTTTATGTGCCAAAACCACAATCTGATTATGAGGCACGTCGTAGTGGGGGACTTCCGATTGATTTTGACCAGCTGGGGTTCTGTAACGTGCACCTAGATCTAAGTGCACACGCGTTGTTGAATTTTGCCCCCATTGAACTGTGGCCACCGACGCTGGGATCGAACATGCAACCTCTTGCTCAGCACTGCAACACCATAGCCTGTAGGCTACCGCAGCTGGTTACACGGAATTGTACACAACACACTTAGTTGTATAGCAGTTATTGAACTGCTTCTCTAAAGTTTAGCGTCACATAGATTCAAATGTGTATGTTAGATCTACATATAGTATTTTTTGGACTGTAAGTCGCACCCTCCACTTTTCATGAGTTTTGAAAAAAAAAAATTGGCATACAAGTCGCACCATGTGTAAGACCCACTTGTTTTAACTCAGTCAGCGTGATGAAACGCGATTATGCACGCTTGTGCACTCATCGCTAGGTGCCGTACTTACTCATTTCAGGGTACTAAATTTCTATAAAGAAAATTTTTACGAGCCACAAGTTCTAGCAGAAAAAAACTTGAACCAAACTCCTCTTAGGTGTAGAAAACCAACATTTATTGCACTTCACTCAAACCCACGAACGGCCTCATCCTCTGACACATCCAAAAAGTTACAGCTGTTTCGGCTGAAAGCATCGCTCAGTTACCGTCGTCGACCTCAGCATCACTTATACGAGGCAATGTAGGCGTGTCTCTGGCATTGCTTGTGAGGCATAGCGTGCTTGAGAAAAAAACGGAATGCTCATGTTGGTCGTGCCAGTGTCCATGGTTCTATGCATATATGTAAGTCACACCCACGGAGAAAGAATACAGGAGGCGCAACTCGGCTCCTTCCCGCGTCGTCATAATGTCACACAGGAGCACAAGACGTACCATGCGGCGGCGGACGTCGTGACAGCGCCCCCTACAGAACGCCGGACGCATAACGTATGGTCACGTGATGGTTTCTCGAAGCGATGCAGCGGATCCGTGGCGCGGCGAGCGCGCTCTTGCAACGCCTCCGTTGGCTCTTGTCGGTCTGCTTGCACGCGACGGCTTGATTCCAGTGCGCCGCCTTGGCTACTATCACAGAACGTCTGATCTTTCATTGTTTCTTGGTCTTATTGCCACATAAATAGCATATGATCCTAAATAATAATCTATAAGAAATATCCAACTAACACGGTCTACAGGTCTTCTATCCCCGGATTGCAAACCGCGCTGGAGCAAAACGTTTTGGGCGGTATCCGACAGTAGCAGACGACGCCGGGCGCCGTCGGAGACAGCGGCTACCG
This sequence comes from Dermacentor silvarum, assembly GCF_013339745.2. NCBI lineage: Eukaryota > Metazoa > Arthropoda > Arachnida > Ixodida > Ixodidae > Dermacentor > Dermacentor silvarum. Next base: position 121,059,713 of record NC_051154.1, on the reverse strand, counting down.
CGGCCACGCGCGCGCCGCTGCGACCGCGAGGGAAGTGGTTCCTTCCGTCACCGCAAGGGGCGCTGCGCCGACGTTCACCGAGTTCACCGCCAGCGCGTCTCCTCCTCTCCCAGCGTGACATTATCACGACCAGTGCTCGCGCTGGCGCCGGCCCCGAGTTTCGCCTCCTGTTATTCTTTCTCCATGGTCACACCCTTGTACAAGACATAACGCCAAAAATTTTGAAGAAAGAGTTGCGACTCATAGTCTGGAAAATAGTCATTTTAATTTTTTTCACAGTTTACTAGTTCTGGACTCTGCAATAAAAGCAGTTTTTTTTTTTTCTTAGTGCAACAAATTCAATCTCTTTCTAAATAACACATTAACAGGCTTCAAATTCAAATGTTTTTTATTGGCGATATGTTGTTCAGCTTTCTAAAAACATTTTATTCTGAAAATTCAAGAAAAATAAGTTATTAAATTATAATTAATGATGTAATTTAGAATAGTTTGTCTCCCTCAGGCAACATGGCCTCTTCGTCACATTGTAAGAAGTTTTTTTATTTCTGCATCGTTCAAAAGTGCGAAGGCTTTTTGCACCTGTCTGAGAGATGCGAGCAGCCGATAAGTTCACTTACCGACGGTCGATAAACTTTGTTCACGCAGTCTGTTCTATATAAAGAAAACCTACGATGAAATTTTAGTTAGGCCAACTTCTGAGTGGATGTCGCAACCAGTCTATGGATGTCTCCATTCACAAATTATTTTGGGCGTGGCCAGGGGTGTTCATTTGCAGCCAGACAAGTATGCTCAGCATAGTACTTAAAGGATTAAGAGCTGCTTGGACCAATTACAGTCTTCCCTATATTCTCTTGTGTACTTTAGCAGCAAAGAAATAAATATACTCCATTGTATTGAAGCAAGCTAGTCATGGGCAGGCATGAAACCAGATGCGGAAGGAATTGTGGAGAAGGTGCAAGGATTCTTGAAAGGGCTGTACCTTGAGCCACACTATACTAAGCAAAAAGGAAGGGATTGGCGAATAGGGAATTTGAGGTTCGAAGCGAATAGTGATTTGGTCGAATAATTTCGAATCGAATAGTTCGAATAGTATATATCACAAATTATAGTAAAACCGAGTTAATTCGAATTTTACCAGACCTTAAAAAAAATGTCCGAATTAACCGAATGCCGAATTATCAGGGTATCCAGAAAACAATAAGCAAATGCTTGTTACGTCAGCACGATTTTATTAGTGTAATGGATGAGCAAATCCTTTTGCTATATTGCACAAAAGTAGTGCGGAAGCTGCAATTCTCGTCATCTCGTGACTGATTGGCTCTCGCAGCGGCGATCGAGGCCTCGTGACTTCCTTCGCAGCACGGCTGCGGCGCACGCCATCATTTGCAACACGCTTTGCACCACCGCGCGCACATCCCAATTATTTTTTTGCCAGTAAGCTGACCGCCAAAAGATTGCACGTCCATCGCGATGTAGCCGGTGCTATTTGTCCTCGACAGCTTTGCACCGAGTCAAACCGAAACAGCTATTTGTCGCAACCGCGGCTGCTATTGACACGATTATGAACGGCGACTCTACGGTGCTTAAGGCACGCGGCCGACGCACGCACTGAGTCAGAACGAAACTACCGTTTGCTGCAGCAACTGCAGACGAAATCGTGGTCACTATCTATGCGATCATGGCTTTTTGGCACGCTGGCCGACGTGCGTATTGAGTCAAAACGAAACTACTTTTTGCCTCAACCGCGGCAGCTATTGACGCGATCGTGAATGGCGACTATGAAATCCCGCTGCCAACGCGTTGTTATGAGCGGCGGTAAACGCAATAAAGGCACAAATAGACACAAAGCGTTCCGTCGTTGCCGTCATTCACGTACTATTTCCGCTGATGACTATGGCGATGCGAACTCCGCCGCTTCGTTTTGGGTGCACGCTAGCGCCGTTTATGCTCTCTTGCGTCGCAATTTCCGGCTCTTTAATGCAAAAATGTATAGCCTTCGAGTTTATGGTTGATGTATGGCAGCCATGACGTGAAGCATAGCCTCCGAGATGGTGCATACCCGTTGCTTCTGGCTGCCTATTCGGGATCGCCAAATAATTTGAAAATGTCGAATACCTGAATTCGAATCGAAGCAAGTAACAAATATAAAATTATTTGACAATACCAAATATTCGCCCATCCTTACAAAAAGGGCATTGCAGTGCTGATAGGAGGATGCCGGCGATGCATGCTTGCTTGGAGGGAGCTCTGAACAGGGGTACAGTCAAACCCATCTATAACGATACCGGTTTTAGCAATGTATCAAATATTTTATTTATTTATTTATTTATTTATTTATTTATTTATTTGTTTGTTTGTTTGTTTGTTTTGTTTGTTTATACATACTGCAGCCCAATTGGGCTATCGCAGGAGTGGGTGTGTACATTGGATACATCAAAACATTCATCTGCACAACTCAACTTCAACACCTTGAAAATCAGGATTGTTTCAAAATCAAACATACAACAAGTAATAATAAACACAGCATGAATCAACCTGCCACAAAGTGATACAAAAATTCCTCTAAAGGTAACGACCTAGTTTCACCTGGCAGTAAGTTCCATTTTTCAATTGTACGAGGAAAGAAGCTATACTTAAATAAGTTAGTACGCGGTTGAAATGGTGCAAGGTTAAGTTTGTGGCTATTCCTAGTAGGTTTCAATTTATCAGGAGACAGATAGTTGTTCGTTAATGAGTAGCGTGGGATGTTAATGAGATTATGCTACAATTTAAGGCATACACGATTGCGCCTTTTGGACAGAGGTTGTAGACCTAGTGCAACAAGGTGTGATCAGGGTGAGAAGTTCCAGTCATAACGGCGGTATATGAAACGGATTGCTTTCTTTTGAACTGATTCGAGAGTGTTAATTACAGATGCCTTATAAGGGTTCCTGATGGGGCAGCCATATTCAAGAATGGGTCGGATGAGCGATTTATGTGTTAGCAGTTTTGTTTCACGTGGAGCTTTTCGCAATGTGCGATTTAAATAGCCTATTTGCTTTGATGCTTTATTGCATGTGTATTCAATATGCCTTGAGTACGACATGTTAGGTGTGAAGATGAGGCCAAGGTACTTGCATTCGGACACCCGTGCAAGCCAAGAGCCATTAAACGAATAATTAAACAAAGAAATAGAAGTGCACTTACTGAAAGATAAAGTGACTGCTTTTAAAAAGTTGTGTTCATTTGCCATTTGTCGCACCACCTGCAAAATTGGGCAAAAGAATCGTTATGTGATCAACATTCATGTTAATTACGTTATAAAGCACGCAGTCGTCAGCATAAAGGCAGATTTTTGCGGCCACGCAATTTGGCAAATAATTTATATACAATAAGAACAAAAGTGGCCCCAGGACTGAACCATGAGGAACTCCGGATGACACATTTACTATAGACGAGTTTAGGAATTAAATGAGACATACTGGGAATGGTTATGTAAAAACCTAGCGATCCAGTCAACTTAGGATGAGTTATTCAGTATAGCGCGAAGTTTATGGAGAAGTTTTGAGTGTAACAGAGTCGATGCCTTGGAAAAATCTATGAAAATGGCATCAATTTGATTCTAGTGTCCAGAGCGTGTGAAATGTCATGCGAAAATTCTACGAGCTGAGTTATAGTACTAAGTCCGCGACGAAATCCATGCTGGGCATCACGCAAAACTTTAATATTTTCAAGAAACTCCATAATATGCTTAAAGATCATATGTTCAAGAAGTTTGTATGATTGAGATGTTAATGAGATCGGACGATAGTTTAATGATGACTGTTTGTTGCCGGATTTATGCATAGGAAAGATTTTTGCCAATTTCCAAACCAAAGGAACTGTGGAGGTAGATAAAGACTTCTGAAAAATTTGTCAAATACCGGCTAGTCCAAGCACAATATCCAACAAGAAAAGCGTTAATGCCATCAGGGCCACACGATTTTTTATTTTCTAAGTGCAGAATTAGATTCAAAACACCTTTGAGAGACACGGTAATATCGCCAATTAAATAATTGGAGTCATGAATGAAAGCAGTTATGTCGAAGTATCAGTTGTGAATAGTGATTGAAAATATTTGTTGAATGCGGTGGCGATAATTAATGGGACTCTGGAAGGTACATTATAACAACTGTATTTGTGGAGGCTGACCTGGGTAGAATTGAAGCCCAAGATTTCCTAGGGTTACTCTTCATTAGATCATGCATTGTAATGCTGAAGTAGAAGTCTTTTGATGAATTAATTTTGAGGCAAAGTTTGAAGCTAAGCAACTCGCTTTTCTTTTTTTTTCTTTTTTTTTGTGTGTGTGTGTGTGTGTGTGTGCGCGCGCTTTGGATTTCACTTTTATTTTATTTTCCGCGCAGACATCCAGTAGGCAGATTTAAGTGTTCTGGCCAATAATGTGGTATGGGTGCATTGTGGTAAGGAGTTTATTTTACCACAGAACTCATGAAAGTTCACAGTGAAGCAGCTCCTCTTTGTTGCATCCAAGTATTGTTAAAACCAGTAATGCTATGAGTGTGTGCGTTTCGCTGTACTTCTGTATAATGTTGAAAGGTTTGTCCCCTCTGCTTTTTTCGTGCAACTCAGTTATAACAGTTATCAGTTATAGCAATGGCATTTTCTTGGCAGTTGAATATTGTGATAAGTGGATTCGACTGTATTATACAACATGGGCCTTGACTATGTAGCATATGTCTCTCATTCGCTATACTTATGCACATAAGAACATTGCAAGTTCATTATTTTGAATCAACTACAGCAACTTTTCTTTTTCTTTCCTCCTGGGGTTTTGCAATCGTCATTGTTTCCTCACCGGATATAACTGTGGATATATATATAAACTTGGGTCACTGGGTATGTGCTGGCTGCTGTCTGGCCTAGTAGACAACTTTGGTTACTTGGTATGCACCACTAGGCATGTGCCCATTGTTGGCCAATCCCCCAGAATGGATGTGCCACTGTGAGTAAGGGGTATGGAACCCTAAATGTATTTAGATATGTGTCATTACTCCCTGTGCATACACCTCTCATCAACATTCTTCTTTCAACAACCATCAGGCATTGATTTCATCCTCATGATGCAGACAACTAACAGCCACACGCAATGAGGCTGTGCTTGCGTCATCTGCTACTTCTACCTCGCTACCTCGAAAAAGCTTGGCGTCATTAAGGCTCCAACATTGCGTTGGATCTTCGTGTTTTTCTATTTAATCTTAAATCATTGTCCCCATTACGTGTAACTTACTGTACTGGTGGGTATAACTGCACTAAGCATATATTTTGTGTATGCTTGTGCATGTACAGGTTCGCCGTCTTCTTCAGAAAGTATCGAAGCGTGAAACAGTACGATACAGAAGCCTAACAGATGCACCGGTTTGTCCTGAGGACATTGTTGAGGAAGCACCTGTGGCTGATCAAGAAATGGTGGATGATGATGAAGTACCTGGTGATGCGCAGCCATCAGAACAAGACCTGCAAATCATTGCCATGGGTATATGAATCTTTCATATGAATCTTTTATGCTTTAAGAATTATTGTTTGCCTGTTCAGAAGAATTGTTACTTTTGGATTCAATGGCTTTATTAGTTGCACGGATCTCCTTTCTGCAGCTTCATGATGAAATGTGCTCCTTTCTTTGCTTTGCTGCGGGAGCAAGCAGAGAAGGCATGGAAAAGTGAATGAGATTCTACACTTTGGTTAAATTTGAACTATTTCATGAGTGTGCTCTGCAGCATCATATTTCTTTTCTTAAGAAACTTATTTATCCCAAAATCAGGCTGACTTCTGTAAACTTGCATGTCTGGCATGCATGTCGGTACAGGTGCCAGTTCACATACCTACTACTTGAAAGGTGGTATTTGATATGTAATTCAGTTCAGAGAGTGAAGGGAGGTAGTGTCACACAAGAAGCACACAGGCTGAACAGGTGATATGTTGAGTTCAAACATTATGTTGATGACTTCTATGCTAACCAGCTCTAATTTATAGTTGCACAATTTCTCTCTTGCAATTCAATAGGATTTGTTTTTGGCCTATTCGGTACTTGTTTATCTTAAAAAATTCAGAATGCACACACACATACTAAGAAAAACTGACACATGAGATGAGACAAGGTGCTCCTCTGACTCTGATTTTCATTGTCTTGGTGTTCATGTTGAAAATCCTGGTGCAGGCACCCCCTTGGTAAACCTGCTGTGGTATTTTGTGTGAGGCCAATTTTGAAAAGCAACTGGGGCTGAGTGATAATAGCAGTAAAAAAAATTTTTTTTATTAAATTTCTCACAGGCTAATAATGTGTATAGGCAGGCACAATACTTGCTGCAGCTTTGTTCATGTTTCCTAAAAGCCTATTGGTTTGTTATTGGCAGGCAACCGTGGTCTCCTGCAGAAGTCTGAGGATGGCCTGCCAGAGAGCAATGCTACTGACCCTTCGACTGCCTTGGAATCTGCTGGTGCGGCTGGGGCTAAACTGGTCTTCCATGATGGAGCCCTGCTGGACGTGGGCAAGTTGCTGCGACAGGTGGAACGCAGTGAGAGAGCCCGTACAAGCTCGGAAACCCGCTTGAAGGAGCTCATTGAAGCCTTGGGTCAGTAGTCGCAAGGGTCATGCAGTATACCTCCAGAAAATGTGCTGGTTGCTGTACAAAAGATGTAGAGTTGAACACCAAACATTACATGTGTGGGAAGGGCCTTGCAACACGTTTTGGGCATTTCAAAATTACCTGCTTATTCAGCAGACGATGCTACCATGAACACTTGAACCAAGTGCTACTTGTCTCAGCAAGACACGTAACATACATCATATCACTCTAAATATCACTCTAAATATTGCATTTGCTTTCTCACAGCTTTTTTAATTATAATTCCAGCCATTCCTTGCAACTTGCAACATTATCAGGAATGGTCGCAGGACCCCTAGCCCCTTTTTTCCTCAAGTATAACATTCAAATTTCAGTTAAACATATAGTACTTGTATATGAGGCCATTTAACCCTTTTACCGCCAAGATTTTTTCTGACGCTCTACAACACCTACCAGGTTTTTTCCGTGTGTTGATCAGTGAACATTTCATGCTTACATAGAAGCTGTTTTTTCGTGATCGTTTTCTCTCATTTCAATATTTGAGCATTTGTGAACAGTTCATAAATTTGCTTTGTCTGTCATAGCTCGGACAAACTGACATGCCTCGCCAGTCACAGTCACGACTACATTTCCGATACTCAGTCCTGCCTTTTTTCTCTTGCTGGCTCAGTGGGCATTTCATGCTACACAGAAACTGGTTCTCAGACGTCGGTTTCTTCCTATTCATAAATCATTGCCCCCGTCAAAGTGCAGAAAGACTTGCCACACTGGTTCGCCATGGCTGCCCTGCCGCGACAGAGCACTGAGACATTTGCTCCACTTGCACTCAGAAGTTTAACTTGCAAAGTTCTTTTTGTATTTAGATGACCTTTCCATAATGGCACACAGGTACACAATGTTTTTTGCATGAGTTGCTTCTGGAGAGGCAAGGAGTGCGCTGAAAACGCAAAACGATTGTACTCGGGAGTGGCAGTCAAAGGGTTAAAATTAGTTTCCCATTACTCTGTGGGCTTATGTGGGCTTATTACGTAAAACTAAAGCAGGTATCTGGTGCTGGAAAATACCTTTGCGTTTGCATGTTTGTCACTACATTCGAAGGTGGACTTCGAAGGTGAACTTACCTCACATCTTACGGTAGCTTGTAAAACAGCCGGTGTTCACCTGAATGAATGCAGCCATGAGATTTCCTTGGAAGTGTTGAGTGTCGTTACTAACTGGGTTCCCAGAGCATTATATTAATGAACACATAGACATGATTTTACTGGACAACTATGTGTGACGTCGCAATCCAGCTTTCTCATGCCTAAGTGTTACGTAACATTTTAGTTTAGGAGCTCAGAGGAGTACACAACTGGTATGTGACAAAATTGTGACAACTGGCTAAAAAATATTAGGCTTGTGCACATGTGTATAATCTGACTATAAGTATAGCTACAGTTAACGTGGTGCACATTTTTGTTTTCTTGCAGAATGATAGCACATTTTGATTTTGAACATTTGACCTTTCAGACACGTGAAATGAGAGACACTCACAGCAAAAGTACAAGAGTTAGATGTTTTTGTTTACCGTATTTACTCGAATCTAGGCCGACTCCGATTCTAAGCCAACCCCCCAAAAGTTCGAAGCCAGAAAAAAAAATGTACCTCGAATGTAGGCCGAACAAAAAAGCGAAGACAGCATTCGCAAAATGAAGCAGGATTTATTAAATATGAACATGCCGAGTTCATTCTACGTCACCGTCGCTGCTAGCCTCGTTGCTATCTTCCATCTTCAAACAGTGCACTATTTTCAGTAGCATCAAGCACATTAGAGATGCTGTACTTTTGAAGGAGCGCACAATCAATGTTTGCCATCCTCGTTGCGGCGCATGCAAAAAGCATCTCCCGTGGCCCCCTCCAACGACGGACATTTTTTTTTATCGATGCCGAAGTCCCGCGCAGCTTGAACGTTTGACGATGCGTCTACGGCTAGCACAACTACCGTATTTAATCTATTCTAACGCGCCCTCGATTGTAACGCACACCCGTTTTCCGTTAGGACAAAAAAGTCCTTTACAGTACCGCGCACCTCATGCTTTCAAACAAAAATACAACTTTCTGTCATTTGAAAAAACAGATTTCCTGCCGATGCACTGAAGTTGCGTTGAATAAAAAAGTCAGTTTCATCGAATGCAATAGCAAATTAACCGCTATACGAAGTAAGGATAGCAGTTTTATCGGCCTTATAAACTTGCAAACATTCTCTTACTAAATAAATTAACAAGCACGGTGTCATGTGTGCACAAGCAAGCATGAACACATCTCGCTCGTTGACAGCGGAAACGAACTATCAAAACTCTCTAGTGACGAAGCGCAGCGAGCGAATTGACCTTTGCGCTAGCATGCCTCTCGCTTCAATGCGACCTATAAGCGGCGAAAACACGGCGTGCCACAGACTTTTCCCGTCGCAGATTGCTTTCAAGATAGGGCCAAGGCGATCATATCGCCGAAGTGGATCGTCGCAGGCTTCGGTCCACTAAAACCGTTCCGCATTGCTTTGCTGGCGAAAATCCTCTCCTTCTGTTTGCGCCAGTCCCGCACACAAGTTTCGGATTCTCCGAACGCCCGTGATGCGGCCCGATTTCCGTCCATCTCCGCACACATGATCATTTTCCTTTTAAATGTGGCATCATGATGAACACGGTACTTCATGCTGATAGAGCAGACGCAGAGAACATGAAGACAGACTGTAGACTATTGCCTAAGCACGTGTACTGCAGCACACAGAGGAAGCTACGGTAGCTAGGCTAGAAAGTAGCTAGGCTCGACGCGCGTGCGAGGCGGTCATTTTGAAATGCCGACAGCTATATGGTAACGCAGATGTAGGGTCGTGTTAAAAGTGCACATCAGATTCGAGTAAATACGGTATTCGTTAGAAAGCGGCACTATAGTGGCATCACCTGTTTTGTGCCATTACGATAACTCCACGTCGCGCGCTGATGCAACACCATACCGATACGACGCAGGTCAAAATGGCGACGTCCCTCATGTACTTCAGTTGGCTACTGACGTGGCTAGTAGCGGCTGCGATACTGACTTTTCTAGATGACGCTAACTATGCACCATATTTATCAATTTGAGCTAAAAACTGGTGTGTTTTTTTAAATCCTCGAATCTAAGCTGACCCTAAAGTTTCGTATATGATTATTTCAAGAAAACTATCGGCCTAGACTCGAATAAATACGGTACTTATTTATTAATGATGACATTTCTGTGATGGATTGTAACGCGAAGATCAAGTTTAAGAAAACAGAAAGCAAGTGAAAATATACTATGAAATAATAGCCAGGTGGCATTGCAGCCTTTTGAGTTTCCTACTAACATTTGCCCATGCCAGCTACTTGGGTTTTCATACACACACTCTCGATCACACCATACAATATGACAAGGAATCTGTGCCTCTTTCACTGCTTGCCTTAGCTTACTGTGTCAAACCAGGCCTACTCTACAGTCACACTTGAGCACCAGAACATATAAACTCTTGCATTCAAGTGTGGCTGTGCCCATGAATAAGGCATTTACATTACCCTATGGTGAAACTGATTCCTTGAGCTGAGGGATAAAAGGTAGTGCCATAAAACCCTAATACAGTAGAACCTCATTGATACAATCCTGTTTTGTACGATTTCTTGGTATCAATGTTCACAATTCAGAATGCAGAAAATTACTCAGTACAGTTTGTTTCTTTTTTAACGGTTAATATGTTTCCGGAAAACACGATCTTTCCGGACCAACGTTCAGTACATCACCAAACTGTAATAGTATATGTTTTCCGGCCGCTAGGTCCCATGTAAACAAGAAAAGGCGTGAGGCCCGTGCTATAGAGGGCAGTAGGCGCCCACCACGGTAGCTTCCCTGCAGTACTCGCCCGCCCGCGTCACATGAAAATGCCAGCACGCACTCACTTTCCTGTTCCGGTACCAGAAAATTTCCTCGCAGGTCGTCTCACGTTGCATTCACAACTTTCGCCGCCAACCCTATTGCAATAAGCATCTTCATTTATCTTGACAGCTGGTGTGGCGTAGTGCCATTTTAAGCGTATAGCATGCTATTAATAGACGATAACCCAAATGCTCTGCTGTCCCCTGCGGCACGCGGCGTGAAGGGAGCATCATGTTTTGCTCTGGCATCATCATTTTCCCATGTTGCCCACCAGCTCGATTTCGTTACAGTTTCCTGTTGCCATCCTAAAGCACTACACAACATGCAAATGACAAAGCACATGCCTCCAGCTGTTCGAGCTCCACCAGGTCGACATACTTTGGCGTCTCTTGCTGCAATAATCCTTGAAGAGTGGCCATGGGAAAACTTTCCCCCAAAATTCCCTGCCTCAAGAAATCGTTGACCCAGGCCAAATTCGAGCGCAAATGGAAGTTTGCCGAAGCCACAAAAACGACAGCACATGTCTCGAGCCGCTCGGGCCCCCACCAGCTCAGGCCCCACCAGCTCGGCGTGCATTGGCGTCTCGTGCTCCAACACTTTGCATTATGTAGATGTCAACTGCAGTTGAGTCCGCCAAATTTTTTGGTGACTTCGGATTGTACGTTTTCCGAGTTAGTACGTTTTATTTTCACATTTTATTTGTTCTTTTTTTTTTTTCAGAACATATGAACGAGGTTCTACTGTATGTTCATGAGACTTGTTCCTTTGCTTGTTAACCTGTGTATATTCATGTGCTGCTATCAGCATCAGCCATTGCTCTGCTATTTCCCCATAAAAGGCTATCAAAATGAGTTTCATCTGGAAACTGGAAATTGAGTTGTGCAGTGTACTAAACGTTTGTAGTTCTGTTGCTCTGCATTTTACATGGAGAAACAGAAGTAAGGGGTGACAAAAACTAAGGTATGAAGTTTCGTCTCATCCCTTTCCAGCTCAAACACACTCACTTTACTACAGGGAAATCGGAAAAGGAATTAGGAATAGGCAGTTAGAGTTGTGCATCCAGAGAACATCGTCATGCACATCTGAGAATGTTTACCACAAGCACACAGAGCTAATATCCTTACTGACAGGCTAAGCATTTATATCTCATAACACCCACCTGTTGGGGATCATAACATGGCAGTGCCTGATCAAGGTGAAGGCAGAAGAAAGGTGAATCAGACAAGCTGATTTGATGGGGCATGTACAGTAAAAACCCTCTAATACATTTCCCACGGTACCACGAGAAAAAAACATGATACACGTAAGCGTATTACGTGAATATACTGTTAAAATAATGTGAACGTGCTGTTTGCTATTATGCCCGGCTCAGCCTCTAAAGAATTTACAGTCGCTGACAGCTCACTCAAATTCGACAGGAACTGCTATACGTCCAAATAATCGCGAGTCCGAAGTATTGGATTCGGCAGAAAATGTGGCTATTCCACAAGTGGCCAAAAAGGGTGTGCTGTATTCCCATATGGTCACTTTCATGTATACCTTCATTTTTGGGTGACTAGCACAAGACAGTGCCTACGAGCGACAGTATTCGTGGCACAGTGCCAGGATCGCTGTCGCCTTTCAGCGCATCCGAGGCTATGAAACTGAAAATAGTACCATATTTTCAAATCTGATCTTCCGAGAATACGGGCCAAGTTTGTCAACGTGTTTTTGGTCGCACGCACGCTTGCCTGTGACCTTGTCAGTCCCTATTTCGACCATTGTCATGCTGTTGCTACAGATAGACGTAAGTACAGTCAATGCTTGTACCAAATCTTCATCCTCTGGGAACATAACAGAATTCAATCGAAATGCTATCGTGGGTTTCTTCGCAACAGTCATTGCCCGGCACTTTTAATCACCGCTCTTGTCTAGTGCGGATGAGGTTTAGATTTTTTAGGTAAATAGTCGCTGACTGATCATTCGGACACCGATAATTTGGACATGCTTGATTATTCAGACAGCTCCTTGTCACTGGCACTGGCCCCATACATTTAATGTATAAGGACGACCAAAAATTTGGATACCTTACAGTGCGCCGTGCAACAATTCGTTCTCTGACTACGCGACCATGAGCAGAAATAGATATAGTAGTTTTATTTTGACACGCCACCAGTGCCTCCTCGAAACCAAAAATAGTGAAGCCTAGTCGACCTAGTAGTCGCCAGTGAGAATTCAGTGCATGCATTGACCGTTCTTTCATCTATCTGCAGTGACAGCATAACAATGGTAGAGATATGGGCCACGATTTTGTAGCAATGCCTTTAAATCGATGGCTGACTGATCCCACTGATAACATGTGCGAAGTGTCGTCCTGACCACTGACAAAGGGTGAAAAGCCTGAAAAGAAATAGCAGAGAATTGCTAGAAAATTGCGGCCACAAAATGTCTAGATCAAAGGCAAGCATATGTGCGCACAGCACTGCATTGACAAACTTGGGCCATGTTCTTGGACTATCAATTTTGAAGATACTTTCATTTTCGCAATATTTTTCGCAAATGAAATGACGACATACTAAAAGGGATTCTAATGCATAGGTGTATATGAGCCTTTTGCTGGGACCAGGCTTTAGTGACGTTATAGCCGAAAAGACGTATAAATGTAGAACATATCAGCAGGGTTCTACTGTATTCATGTTTTTGCAAAGCACTTGCTGTTGTATTCTTGACCTGCCACTCACTATAGCTCCTTCATACCTGCCTTTCAGCTGAAGTGCGTGAATCATGGGAGGCATCCCGACAAGAAGTGTTGAAAACACAGATTGACTTGGACCAGGCACGCCGTCAGCTAGTTGTCGTTGAAGACGACTTGTGCTCATCGCGTAAGGCTGCCCAGGAACTGCGTCTGGCACTGCAGAACTGCAGGCAACACTTACAGGTGGACTTTTCTTCCTTCTTTCTTTTGAGGTGTCTGTTACACTGTTCTCACTGTTTTACAACAGAATTAAGTGTAGGTGCTTGACTATCCTACATCTGGGTGTGACATCAGTACAAAAAAAGGAAAGCTTATGGTTAGTAGCTGTACTTCACAGTGCCACAGATGCTGTGCTTGCATTGATTGACAGAAACTCTGCCAAATTTGGATGTGCCGTGCCTTCTTCGGAAGTAATAAGTTCACTGTGTGAGCATCACAACACTAGTGACATACCAAATGCAATACTCGCATTTGCATTTGTTCTGTTAAATTTGTTAGAACAAATAACTCAGTTGCCTGAATATCTAATGCCCCGCAGGGGCGTCTGCGTGAGCAGGCGTTTGGTGTGTTGCGACACCACGTAACCGAGCACATGAGGGTTGGACCCTCCCGCTCTTAACCGTGCATAGCTTAATTAGCCGTGTCCGGGCAAAAGGGGATCCTGGGGGTTGAGCCAATCCCGGCTGTTTGGACCTTTACAGCCCCTCGGCAGAGGCAACATGCTCCTTTGGCCTCGGCTTCATGTAGACGGCACCTCTGGACTGACCCACCCTAGCAAAAATTCTAATACAAAAACTAATAGCCTATTAGGTTATTGACACTAATACAGTCTATTAGGTCTATTAGTGTATTAGTCTAATAGATATTGGTGTATTAGTCTAATAGGCCTATTAGTCTAGTAGGTCTATTAGTGTATTAGTCTAGTAGGTCTATTAGTGTATTAGTCTTGTAGGTCTATTAGTGTATTAGTCTAATAGGCCTATTAGTGTTAGTCTAATAGGTCTATTGCTGTGAAAGAAAATGTTGCAATGCACCAGATAACCAAAAACAGGTAAAATTGCTAGAAGCATTTATTAGCACAGCATATCTTTTTACAGATTCCTCTTTCGAGATCTTCGTCAGGTCAGCAATCTTGATTGAGAGAACTTTTCGTTGACTTCGACCAGAGGACGTCCTTTTGATGAAGTGGTTAAAAAAACCTGGGCACAAAAATACACACATATAGATACACGCACAGTTGAAAGCAGGGGTGCTAGTTCTACCACGAAACGTTTAAGCTGGCAATATTTGCTTCCAACTTAGAATAAATGCGGCTCGCCAATATTTTAGGACAGTTGATATATGCTAGCTCAAATTATTTATCATAATAAACAATGATGTTACCGACATGACAGGACAATTACAAAGCACAGAAAATCAACATAACACGTGTGTTCCATCGAAACTGTAGACAGATATAAGGAACTCTAGACAGAAATCTTGCACAGCGTTGTCGGAAACAGGCATGTTATTGCTGCAACGCACACAGCAATCGGCCCGACGGCACTGTACTTACGTCCACCGTCAGGATTTTAAAAAAAAGAAGGAAACACTTCATACTAAGAAGAATAAGAAGTATAATTACCTCGAAATGGGGAATCGGCGCCGGGGAGAACACTGCACATCGATGCTCGCTGATAAATCCACAAAGCCGCGAGGACGGGGGTAAAACAGTTGCCTTGCGTTGTTTTGAAGTATTAACAGCATCCATAGATAAAACTATCCAAATATATTACTGCACGAATGAGATTGCGCAGGCGCTAACACCACGGGTTCCTTAAAAACACATCGTTCATTCACTAACACGCACGCCTCGCGTGACGCCTCGCCTTGACATGGCAGCCGCCATGGCACACGTGCTGTACGCAACTATGGCCGACTACGGTCGCAGTTTTATGTCCTTCCCGCCCGCCGTGTTCCCTTCTCTACGATACTGCTCTTTGATGTCAATAAATATTACGGCCTTTTATATGCAATATCAAGTTAGCAATTTAGGTTAAAAGTTTAACATTTACTTTTTGCACACTTCAACAGAAAATACGACACTGACGAAACGTCAGCCTTGGAGATTACAGCTGGTAATTCGTCTTTTTTTTTTTCGTGGGGAAGTATTCGCAGTGCTGTAAACACTAGCTGTTTCCTCAACGACTCATCGCGACGACGAGACTCAGTGAAGCAAAATTGGCAAGACTATGTAGGCGCACGTCGCTTTTGTGTATGTCGCCGAGAGATGCAGTTTCACTAGCTTAGTGCACTGACACTAATGCAAACGTGCAAATGCAGTCTGCTGCACATTTGCACAGCAGTATTTTTAATTATTCAGTGATTAAATAGAAACACCTCTCCATGCAAGCAAGCGGTCCGCTAGTCTGTTTTTTTCATCAACTTTCACCAGCAAACACGAGCTGTGGAATCCAGCAATACATGTTGTATCAGACCAGCAACAATCTGTATAAGGCCAATAGGACCTATTAGTATAATAGAGATACTAGTAGACAAGCAAGACTGTTTGTATAAGACTAATAAGTCTAATACACAGGGCCTATTGGTCTTATAGGTAAATCAGTACGACTAATAGAAATTTCTATTGGTCTAATACAAAACTGTATTAGACCAATACAAACTTCTATTAATTTTTGATTAGTCTAATACAAAACTAATACAAAACTGTATTAGACTAATACAAACTTCTATTAGAATTTTTGCTAGGGCACCCTGGGGAAATCGGTAGTCGCCTTTTCCTGTCTCACTCTCCCTCCAACCTTCGTCTTTCTCTCTCACTTTACATCTCTCCTGTCTTCACTTCATTTTACTTCCAATCTTCCAGGCAGCAATGGTTAACCTGGTGTAGTTTATCCAACCTTGGGACTACAGTGGAATCTCGATGATACGATCACGGCTAATACGAATTTCCGGATAATACGAATTTTTCTGTGGACCCGGCCAAGACCCATTACTTTGCAACGTGCTAGGGAACGGTTGCTACGACTCGATTTTCGACCCATGTCGGTTGATACGAAAAACGCCGCCCCACCGACGGCCGCGAAAAAGAACAGCTCACAGTTACGCGCTTTCCCCCTTTCTCTTTTGGTATGGAGGCGCGGACGCGGCGCCGGACAGAGCAGAGCCCGCGAGTGGGCACGAAGAGTTTGAAGCGGTGGCGCTTTTGTTGCTTTTCCTTTTGTGCTTTTCCCCACGCAGGCATGGGGAAGCGCGGCCGCCGCAGCGAGCCAAGGTTTGTGTGGTCTATCGCTTCAAGGGAAACTGAGCGGCGTAAGCACAGCACATACAAAGGCCAGAGCCATGTGGAGACGCTTTCAAGATACGGTGCGCGCGATAACACCGACAGCCAGCACAGGTGCAAAGTACAAAAACACATTTTTTGGCAGATTAGAAGCCGCCCCCCCCCCCCCTCTCTCCCTCTCCCGCGCTGCCTCGTGCGGCTGCACTGTAAGCGGTATGCGTATACATGGAGTTCTATGGGAGGGTAAACGGGAGTCGGAAAAGGCCGCGTTGTAGCCAGTTCTGCGCTATAAACAGTTATGTTATAAGTAATCTATACTGTAAATGCTTTTTACGTGTGTGTGCCTGAGTAAGTTCACCTCCGACTCTGTAATTTAGCTAGTTTAGTTGTGTTTCGATGATACGAATTTCGGCTAATACGAATATTTTTCGTAACCCCGTGAGATTCGTATCATCAAGATTCCACTGTATTATATTAGGTTATAGTAGCTATGTACAGCTGGCGTCTTCGTTGCCTTTGGGTTTCGTAGCATCCTCTTGTTGGGCTCGGTGGTGGGCGGCTGGCATAGCTACCGAAATTATAATTACCTTTATGACTTTTTCGTCATTCCCCCGACCCTGATTGCCCTCAGAAACGAGGGCGCACCGAAGATGTTTTTCAATTTCTTGGCAACAAATTGCAAAACTTCCCCCAATTCCATGTTATACATCCTGATTAACCTGAAAAGACGGTGAGAATGATTTCATCTTTCCTCGTTTCGAAAAGTCTGACCGAAGCTCTTGGAGCACGCTACAGAGCATCGAAAATGGCTAGCGGTGACCCCCTTTTGGAACTGCGCAATGCGAAACAGCATGAAAAGCTTCCTAACTTAGTGTCATTCGAGGAAGTCCCAGTGACGGTATCCCCGCACCGAACTATGGACACCAGCTGTGGGGTTGTGTCCGACGATGACCTGATGGAGCTGACAGAAGGGGAACTGTTGGAAGGCTGGAGCAAGTAATACGTGATCACTGTTAAATGAATTATGCTAAGACGGGTCGGCAAGCAGATCAAAACCAAGCATCTTGTAATTACTTTTGGCTTAACCATCCTGCCCAAGACAATCGAGGCAGGCTATGTAAAGCTAAAAGTCAGACCCTATGTTCCAAATCCTCTTCGTTGCTTTAAATGCCAGCGTTTCGGCCACAGTTTCCAGAACTGCCGGGGCCGACAGACATGTGCTAAATGTAGTTCCGGTGAACATGCCCTTGAAACGTGCGAAAACACTCCACACTGCGTGAACTGTGATGGCGAGCATGCCGCATACTCGCAGTCATGCCACATCTGGCCCTTGCGCCAATAAACTCCAATAATCATTATCATCAATACCTTATTGGCAAAAGAAGATGCCCTTTTGTAGAATTTTATTAGCATGCACACTTAGTATCAAACTGAACATTGACTGTGCATCAGTAAAAATCACGGTGTGCAGAGGTCCTTGAAACCCTTGAAATGAAATTGAATGTTGTGTTTTCAAGTTGTTGAAAATCCTTGAAATTTTTTCCCTCTTGAAAATTCTTAAATTCTTTGGATAACACAGAAAAAGCCCGATTACGGGATCCGCTTTTCATGGTGGGTGAGCATGGTCCCGGCAAACTTCAGAATGAAACAATGCTAAAATTTAAAGCTGGCATTGAGAGTACACACATTTCGCTTGATATCTCTCGCACGTAACTGGATATCCCCGCAGTGGATGAGAGAGAAACAGGCCTTGGTTTCCTTACCACGTTAGACACTGCTTTCTTAGCTGCCTCGTCCCATCATTCATCTCGCTTCCCTTGGTTCCGCTCGTCGCTTTGCTTTCGGCCAGTAAGATGCATCTCCTGGGCAGCATTTTTTTCACTCCTCTTGTCACACAACTAGAGTGCTGTAGCTAGCCGGTGTCCTTACTTGATGCATCGACAAAGAACTTCATGAGAGTTGCCATGAGTGCTAAGTCATATAGTAGAATCTCAGTGATACAGTAGCCGACCGATGTTCCAGACTTCGCGGGGACTGAAAAATAGTCCGAAAAATCGAGCAGTCCGAAAAACCGAACAGTCAGAAAAACCGAACAGTCCGAAAAACTCCCCCCCCCCCCAAAAAAAAAAGAAAAAAAAATTGAGGCAAAATGTCACAGCTTCACCCAAAAGGCGGAGCATCGATTGCGATAGCAAATTAATAGACAGCGATACGAAGTAAAGATGTTAGTTTTATCGGCCGTATAAAGTTGTAAATATGCGCGCGCTTACTAACTATATAAGCACGGTGTCCCGCGGGTAAATTGACCTTCGCGATGTATATTCTCTCACTTCAACGCGAACGTCTGGAAAAAAAAATACGAAGCTACTGGCACTTGGCGCACACCCTTTGTACCCATCGCAGATCGCTTTCAAGATATGGTGCCTGCGCGGCAGCTCCGTCAGCAGCAGCCACAAGAGCTGAACGCAACCATAGAATAAAGAACGCAACTCCCCACCGTCTCCGTCGCCTTCTCCCCGTGCTCCACGAGCGAACGAAGTCCGCGCGTCTCCGGACGCCTTCCTCTCTCACGCATTCAATTGCGGTTGCCGGCTGACCCTCGCAAGCTTTCACCCGCATACAGCGTATGGCGCAACCTAAACTTTAAAAAAAAAAACGGAGTCCGCTTAAGTGATTATGATGATGGTGCTGAGCTAACCGAAAGAAAAAAAAAGCAAGTGCCGCTTTTTGGAATGTTTTGTCGGCCAAAGAAGAGCGGGCATGGCCTCGGAGACAGGAGAATAGCATGCGTGTACTAATCTTGAAGGCTATACAGGGGGGCACTGGAAGCCAAGATCGGGTAGCATGGCTCAGAGCAAGCGATTTAGTCCGGAAAATCCAACATTGGCACCTAGATTAGTCCGAAAAATTGGTTGCGAAAATGCATTAGCTCTATGGGAATCCTGATGGTGTATCTATGAAGTCCGGAATATCCAACAAGTCCGAATTTTTGGAGTCCGAAAAATCCATCGGCTGCTGTACAATCACGCTTGCTACAAATTTCGGGATATGAATTTTTCAAAAGTCCCAGCTCAAGTCCATTAGCTGAAAACATGCTTGATTTCTAATATTGCGAAAAGGCTTTCAAGCAGCTGCGGTTGATACGAACTATTGAGACGCCACATAATCTCTGGCATGCTGGTAAAGCCGGACGCTGGCTGTTGTCAGGCCAGTAGAGCGTTGATGCGCCAGTCGCATCACTTGCCATGGTGACCTACATCACTCCACCTTGAATCCACCCCGCGTGTCCATGTCCCAGCCCCAAAAGAAAAATTTCGTTAAATAAAATCTTTTGTTTTCTGCAGTATTATGCAACTTGTCAACCGTTTTCAAACACCTTGCGACTTTATTAGGAGCCGGCAATCACATGCGACCCAGTCTTGCCACGTCAGCAAAGCAAGATCGGGGGCATTCACTTGCATGGGTAGCCTTATCTTTGTATTCCACGCCTTCAGTCATCTTCGGCACTCAATGAAAATTCGAAACTTCTCTACATTTGCGCCCACCAGATCAAACAATATGACGTAGCGACGTAGAAATGTAAACAGATTCGCATATCTTGATTAAAATCATGTCCTTATCATCATTAGGCAAGAGCTAGGATGCAGCATTGAAAGAAACCCAAGATAACCAGGCAGATCTTGAAATGTCGTCCTCAGAACATGCGAAGTGCATAACTCACGGCTGCCAAAACGTGCGAAAGCGCACCAGTTATTCAAATTCGTGTCAGACATTAGGAGCGCACCCTGTGCACCACGTGACTGTAGCAACAAATTGTGATACTAGTTTTCCCTTTTTGCACTTGCTTTTGTTGCTTTTATCACTATTATTTCGGCATGAAGAAATACAGTGCTGTGGCTATCTGAATCTCCGATCTCGTGTTTACGGTGATACCAAGATGGCAGCACAGCATCAACAGAAAGCTGCGCTCGCATGACCAGTGGTGCAATAGCACCTCCCGAAGCCCGATTTCCTTCACGATTTCGACACCAACACACTAAAGCAGTGCAAGTTTCTAAAAGATTGCGGGGGGGAAATACGGAAATTTTGTACGGTCGGCATTTATATTGCCACATCCCCCCACCATAGTTTCCTTCTTCCTCTTCTTCTTCTTCTTTCTTTTTTTTTTCTACTGTTCTTGTGTGATACGAATTTTCGCGCCCTCCCGGGAGAGTCGTATCATCGAAATTCTACTGTATTACGATGTACCGTGAATGTTGTCGGGATATGGGGGGATGCCAACGGCCCTCTGCCTCGACACACCGAGCCCCGCGGTTGGCGCATGCCTGCGCATCAACCGCGGTCCGGTACAAGCTCGAGGAAACAATAGACGACAACCACGTGTACTACACTCGGAAAGCATTTATTACGACTGCAACTAACACTTCGAGCAGGCCAGCTAGCTATAGTTGGCATCGCTGAGGGTTCCCTCGAAGAGAATAATACACTAGGTAAAGAAGGGCTTCCGACTTACCAACTGGGGAATACGGGGGGGCCGCGGCATTTGCCGCGGCAAGAACGTGGTTGACTAACCATGTGCGGGAATACGGGAGCGACGGCGGAGGCTTCCGCCGTCGCCGCTTGCTGGAGATCAAAGAGACCCGGGCGATATCAGCGGGATCTCACGTGACCCACCCGGTGGCGCTGATAGCGCTTGCGATTCACGCGCGCCGCCCGCGGAAGGAAAGTTTCCCCTCTCCCAACTCTCCCTGGCACGCGTGCGCTTGACGCGACGTTCGCTGCCCGTGCGGCGGTTATGGGACCCGAGGATTCCCACAATGTGATGCATAAACAGTGAAATCCCGGTTATGAATCCTCAAATTTTGCAATGTTCTGGGTTTTACAACGGATTACACACGTCCCCTTTCATATGACGACCCGCACAAAACTGTGAACCCAAGTGGATGGGTAAGATGCGCCGCCAGCCCCCAGTAGCTCTCTCGCCGTCCTCTCTGTCAGTAGGGGGAGAGCACCCCTGCACATGCAGGAAGCTCTGACTGGTTTCCAGGCTCCTTCCATTTCTTTTTACTGCCCTCGCGGCCCTCCCATTGTTCGTTTCCCTTCCCTCTCCGCATTGCTCAACCATTGCTGCCAGTCTTCATCCCCTCATTGCCTTCTCATTACGTTTACTCTCTTTCTCTCTCTCTGTTTTTTGTGTTGACTGCTAGCCCACACTCCTTCATGTGCTCTCAGCAGAGTCTGCTCCTGTGACCAGATGCATGTGCATTTTTGACACTATGCCAAGCTTGCTATCTTAGCATAGTGCCAAGAGCGCTGTCAGCCTTATGCTTGGACACGTCTAGTGCTGAGTCTCACAAAAATGAAACATCTCCAAAAGTGATCACTCAAGAATACCGCTCCAGCATGTATGAAAAGTGTGAAAACATGTCCGAAGATTGAACAGATTAGTTACCGGAAGGCATGCAGATCATGTCCGATAAGCTTGTTTGCGCACACAGTTTAGAGCTTTCTGTCTACCCGCTAGCACGCAATACAGTGGAATCTCGATGATACGAATCTCACGAAGTCATGAAAAATATTCGTATTAGCCGAAATTCGTATCATCGAAACACAATTAAAGCTAGCTAAATTAAAGAGTCAGAGGTGAACTCACTCAGGCACACGCACGTAAAAAGCATTTACAGTATAGACCACTTATAACGTAACCGTTTATAGTGCAGAACAGGCTACAACGTGGCCTTTTCTGACTCCCGTTTACCTTCCATAGAACTCCATGTATACGCATACCGCTTACAGTGCAGCCGCGTGAGACGAAATACCGGTTATAATGCGGCTTCCGCGGGAAAATCTCGCCGACAAGGGCAGTAGCGAGCACGCTTCTCAACGAGGTGCGCCCACCAATGGGAGAGGAGATCAACAAGGGCGATGCGGAGGAGGAGCATGAGACGTGGAGCACGAGTCCAAGGGTGATAAAATCGTCGCCGCGCGCTGTATGTGCGAGTGAAAGCATGCGGGGGACGTGCACCTTCACGGAGAGCAAACGCGACTTCCATCGCGTGAAAGGCCGTAGGGGTATGGGAGGGAGGGGGGGGGGGGGGGCGATGCTGTGCTGCAGCACCAAATGCGTATCTTGCAACCGGGCGCAAGGGTAACTGGCGACGCAATCTCCCACGCGAAAGGAGCAAAGTGGGCAGGCAGCGGGGAGGGGGGGCTTCTAATCTGCCAACAAATGCGTTCTTGTACTTTGCGCCTGTGCCGGCTGTCCGTGTTACCGCGCGCACCGTATCTTGAAAGCGATCTCCACACGGCTCTGACCTTTGTATGCGCTGTGCTTATGCTGCTCAGTTTCCGTTGAAGCGATAGACCGCACGAACCTTCGCTCGCTGCAGCGGCCACGCTTCCCCACGCCTTTGTTGGGAAAAGCACAAAAGCAACAAAAGCGCCACCGCTTAGAACTCTTCACGCCCAGTCGCAGCCTCTGCGATGTCTGGCGCCGGGTCCGCGCCTCCGCACCAAAAGAGAAAGGAGAAAGCACGTGACTGCGCGCTGTTCTCTTTCGCCGCCGTCGGCGGGGCGGCTTTATTCGTATCAACTGACGCGGGTCGAAAATCTATTCGTAACAATCGTTCTCTAGCACGTTGCAAAGTAATGGGGCTCGGTCAGGACCACAGAAAATTTCGTATCATCCGGAAATTCGTATTAGCTGTGATCGTATCATCGAGATTTCACTGTAATTTGATTCAAATTATTCAAAAGCGTTTGTTGTTCAAAAGCGTCCATCGTTGGGACGTACGAAAAGGCATTGCCTTATGCCAACACTGCTGGCAGCCACCTCGGACGAGGACGGCACCACAGATGCTGCCGTGCCTGTGTCTTTGTTTGTGGATGGTCTGCGTAGTATCGACAACATTTGGAGATTCATCTGTGCAGGCGAAGCCATGAGTGACGTCATTGCGGAAGTTGCTGCGCTCGAAAGAAAGCTCTTCCTGCATGTCTTGAAGGAAGTCTATAAGAAATGGACAAATTTTTTTTTAGTCTGTAGGTGAGAAAAAACTATTTAGCATGCGCGGTCGTTTGAACCCCGGCGCCACGGCTCGCTGTACACGGTATGCTAAATCTTTCCAATAAAGAGTGATTGGCAGCTGCACTGCAGTATTCTTTTCATATTTACTTTTTGCCAGTTTTGGTTTCCATTCCTGCAGAGTATCAGCCTAAGGTTTAAATTGAAGTTCCTCGCAACTCCATCACGCCCGATTTATACAATGTTTTTGTGTAGGCCTGAGAAAGTCATATAATCGGGGTTCCACTGTGTTATTAGCAAAGAAGTCGAGCAATAAAATTGCGACTTGTGCCACAGTATTTTTGAAAATTTCTTGAAAGGGCCTTGAAAAGTTAGAATTTTTGTCTTGAAAACCTATAGGAACCTTGATAAAATGTGCAAGATGTTCTAAAATTAATACATTACGAAAATCCACTTTATAATGCATCATAAAAATCCACACAAATTTAGGGGCATATATCACCTGTCCATTAAGAGAATCTTGTGAAATGTGCACCTTAAAGGCTTCATTAGGCCATATATGTCTTATTTTGTTAAATTGGCTTTGGTTAATTTAATATTTCAGTTAATTCGATCCTGACCACTGGTCCTGTCCTGTGCCACAACATTCATTATTTCGATCTTGAAATTGGCCCTCACCAGATAATCTGAACTTTACTGGTCGGCATGACCTGACCCAAATTATGACCCAAGTGGCAGCAGCATCTGTCAGAATAGGTTGCTTTATAAATGCAGAATATTAAATGAGCAATGGGGTGCATGGAGGACATGTTGTGGTCTGTAGGCAGTGACAAAGTGCTGTCCGAAAGTTATGGTTGTGTTCCATAGGCAGTGATAAAGTGCTGTCTGAGAGTTATGATGATGAACATTAAGTGTAAATAAATTTCTGTTCTCTGAAAGTAAAGTTCTCTGGTTTCTTGTTTTTCCGTTTGCCAAAAATTGTAGGCATGTTATATTTTTTTACAGCGAAGCTGTTATGGGCTAGGTTCCAAGAGATCATGTCTGTGTGTAGAAAAGCCACGTGACCTAGCGGGAGACGAGAGGAAAAGAAGAGCTCAACCCTGTGAGAATACTGTGAGAGGGTGCAGATGAAAGTAGAACGGGAAGGGGGGTTGACGTTAGTCGCGCCGTCCAATAGTCGCGTTAGAGGGGGAAAACGTGAGGTGCACCAACCAGTGGTTATGTACAAAAAAAGTAGGTCAACGAAGGAGTGGGGTGTGAGAATAGTTCGCGTTTAGCATTGGTTGTATGTTACGGAGCTTTGGTCAAGGACTCTTGTCTGGGAACGTCGTAGAAAAGCGTGAGGAACGCCGTCGCCCGTGGACGCCGAGCCAGTTCTTTCAGAGCCGGCCATTGTATACCCATCGTCTAAGTGTTAGAAAATACCCCATTGTGCTACTTGGAGCCGGCACCAAAGCCTATTTCCCGACTACGTAGTAAAGGGCTCGTTTTACCATTTTGTAGCCAAATTCAACATAGCAAGGCCCCAATATAGCTAAACCCCAACATAGCAAATCCCACCAGAGTGCCAGCTTCGCTGCACTTCCCTCTTCACAGGGTAAAAGGCTCTGACGTTTTTGCTAAAAAAATCAGGTGCACATAGATTTTTACTTTGTTTAGGAGCCCTGATGTCATATCAACATTAGTTATTTAGGGTCAACTCCTAAAAAGTGGGTGTGGGTTTAATTCGAAGATCCATTAAAATCAGGCAAATACTGCCAAATTAATCAGCCATGTGTCTTGGAGTTTTTTTCTACTTGTTGTTTAATTTGACCTATCGGACAATTATATCAATTTAGTTGGTCCTGTCAGGGCTGATTTAACAGAGGTCGACTGTATAACAACAGCATTGAGCTTAAAATCTTAGTCTTCCTCTAAAGCCTTTTTCTGAACATCCTTCAGGCAGTAAATAAATTCTGTGACTATATTAGTATGGGATGTCTGAATGGCATGACTAAACAAAATTATTTTGGACATTAGGGAGCATGCCTGTAAATAAATCTGCTGCTGTTCAAGAACCATTTGTGTATCTTAATCAGTAAACTTTGGTGTTTGCCTTGTATTCCGGGCAGTGGACTCTTGCTACAAACTGCAGGCCGCTCGTCCAAATAAACTTTTTGCCTGCTATGAAGTATGCTACCAAACAGTCATAGCTAATGCAGTAAAATCTTATTTGTAAAATATTAATACAGATCTTGCGGGAGTGAAAAAAATGTCCAAGATTTTCTAATTTAAAATATTGTATGGACCAAAGAAATGAATAGACAAATGTTTACTCTGTCAACACATCTTTTTTTTTTTAGTGAAGAAATTACTTACCCTGATTTCTTCTTTCCACACAATCTGCACACATATTGCAGTTTTTGTTATATCATGTACATGATAAATACTTGCAACGTGTTAGGAGAACTTGCATGAAACTTCTATGGAATATTGAGGACCTCGTGACTTCATTGTGGAGCAGCAGCATTGGTGTGAGACTTACATTTTCATCTACATAGATGGGCTTTTCACCACTGTGCCCATAGACAACCAGGAGTCATCAGAAAGAAAGAGAGAAACAGAGACAGTGAATTGGATGCAAAGAATGTAAACAAAAAAGACCATGGAGATTTACAAGAATGAGAAGAAAGAAATTAGAAGAGAAAATCTGTATGATAGCACGAAGGGAAGTGCCTTGCTATTTGAGGCTCAAGCTGGTTGCCTAAGGACAAAAACATACCGGAGGAAATATTCGCAACTAGATGAGGCATGTGTATGCTGCAGCAAAAATCTGAAAACTACTCTGCAAATCCTAATGGAATGGGAAGGGATTCACCGAGTGAGACCCATAGGTAATGTACACCTTGCAGAAGCGCTTGGATTTAAAGTGGATGGAAGCATCAACCGGTTAGCAGTCGAGATAAGCAAGAGATGTTTAGAGTATTGGTGGAAAAAAAGCAGAGAAGAGATTGGTACGACCGGATCTGTTACAGGCATAGGTAGCTGTGCAAGGTGAATAGAGAAGTTTTGAGGAAGAGAAAAAAGATTGAAGAGATGTATACAAAAATGCTAGAATGAAAAGCATGTATAGCATACCTGAGTAACTCAAGAAGGCTAGTTGACTGTTTGTCACCACCCCGTTTCACAGGGAATGCCAATAAATCATCATCATCCCCATATCCTGATTATCATTTTTGCTGTAAGTCAGCCAGTAGATAATCATCCATCATGATGCAGTTAGTGAACCTAACTTTAACACATGGGCTGCAGTTAGAGCACCTGCCTTGCATCCTGTTTTCCAATGGCCTTCGCAGTGTTTCCCACATTGCATACCTCGCACTGAATTAAAACAAAACGGTTCTTTCTGCAATCGTCATTGCGACTATGGTCATGGCGATAGCGACCATGGAATCCCACAATACGTACCCATTGTGACTCGATATTTAAAAAGACAAAGTGTTCCCGTATGGTTTATGCTGTACATTCACTGTTCCTCTGTGTGTGGGGATGTGCATTGAGCAGTTACTTTATTTCCAGTATCTCGAAGGCCCCTGGTCTATGGCTTTGAACGATTTATTCATGTGAGGTAATGTCCCAAGGCAACACAGGGGCTGTTAGGAACACCGTATTGGAGGGCTCCAGAATTATATTCAGTGCCTGGGGTTCTTTAACATGCACCTAAATCTAAGGGCACAAGCATTTTTGCATTTCGCCCTCGTCAAAATTCTGCTGCCAAGACCAGAAATTAAAGCTCTAGGGGTTTTATATGAGAGGTGGGCAATATTTGTTACAAATATATTACATGGCTTCTTTGGAGTAGGTGGAGCTGGAGTGGTACACAATGTCAGTAAGGAGAACCATTTGCAAAATTCTGTAAGCCCTGCAAAGCTATTTTCCAACGAAAAATTTGCATCCACGGACTGCATTTCTCCCTCTAAGTGTGGTCCTTCCGTGGAGGAAGTGCGAGCACAAAGGCATTCCAAGAGTTATTTTGAAAATTTCATGTTGTCATAGTTTCACCTCAGATGTTAACCCCAGTGACAGGAGAAGTACTGTTGCCAGTAGAGGGGGTGTGTGAGCGTTTGCTGTTGAATGGGAACAATAATTTACTCCAATAGCCTGTGGATGAGAACTTTTGGTTGGAAAACAGCCTTTCTCATGCATGCACAGCAGCTTTTTTGCAAATGGTGCATTCCAGTGTTTCGAAGCTTGTACGAAAAAATAGACGAGTTAGCTGTAGTGCATACTTGGGGAGGATGTACTACTGACTGCCATACATCCTTCCCAAGCACACACTAGCACTTTTGCATTTTGTGGTGCTCTCGGGCTTTTCTGAATTAACCAGTACATGGCCAGATACCTCCGAATCAACAAACAGTTGGTGCTATAGAATGATGTTTGTTTGCAAGGGCCAGATGGCTAGTCCAGATTATCCCATTATTCACTGTAACAATGGTCAAATTAATGAGGTTGTGCTGTATTTCCACCACTATCTAGTATGTTGATCATGATATTCATCACATTGCCCTATACCCCAGGTTCTGGTGTTAATCCTTTTGTTCTCTCCTTCTGTGATGCCCCATATGAAAGTGACAGTTGACCATTGATAATCATTTTGTAAGTCATGACTCTTCTTTTCCAGGCCACACTGGGGAGCCTGGAGACTGTCCTGGGTCGTAAGGAGCATAGGGGTGACACCAAGAATGATGATTGAGCGCATCAGTACACATTCACTTTTTATTCCCCTCTGAACCTTCCCTTCTCTAAACTTTCATTTCATATAAACCCTTGGTGACAAAACAGTTGTTGTTTCTTTATTGTAGAAGCGACATCCATCATGGAACGGAGCAGTGCTTCCTGATATAAGCCAAGAACATTTTGTTATGCTTTTTTCTCTCTGTCTAATATTGTTTGTGGTTGAATGATAAGCAATACACCAAGCTTGTGCACAAGCAGCATTGGTACTACATCCTAATTAGTTTCCTCTAAGCACTTGCATTTATTTCTGAAAATTAAAGGTAATGTACCATGGACAATATGAGGTGGCATAAAATGCAGTGTCCTTTATTTTATTTTCATTATGAAGTGAAATATGGATGGCTGTAATTCTTTCTATTGGACACAAAATGCAACAAAGAATTGTTCAACTTCATTACACTATTATTGTTTGCCAAACTTGTTTACTACTGCAGATCTTGTAATTAGGCTTTCGTGCCTTGTTTATTGCTTGAAGGGGTACTGCCACAAAAATCTTGTATCCAGCTTTTTTGCTTTATTAGTTAGCCGTTGACCCCGAAACTACTAGTGTCATGCCAGAATTCTTTGAACACACAAAATTTGTCACTTACACACTCTCATTTAATGTGACCATTCAAAATTCGTGCCAAATAGAGAGCAACTTTTCGCCATAGGTTTGCTTCCAAGGGCACCTCTGCATGTCATGGAGATCATAGGTAGTGGTGCCATGGTATCACAAAGCACTGACCATTGTGCTGTCAGCCTGCTCTAGTTGTCGCAAGCCACATAATGACCGTGTTGCCGAAAGCTGGGCACTAGCCACATAAACCATTCTTTCATCTTTCACACTGTGTTTCTCTGCATTCAGCTCGGGATAACAAGCTTGGTCCCCTGCTTGCTGTCACTTCTGTCAGAAAGTGCAGCACCCTTTGTCCTTTGCACTTTCTCTCCCCTATTATCCTATCATCTAAAGCTTTTGGCAAGACTACCACAATGGAGCTTCGACTACTGATGTTACTTCGTAGCACATAAACAAATGACAAGACTGAAGGGAAACGACATAGACGTGCAGAGCCCTGCACTGACATGGCATCAGTGACACCACGTGACCCCTCTCCCCTCCCCTCCTCAATATTCATGATGGACAGAGGTGCCCTTGTTAAAAAAAAAAAAAAAAAACCTGCGCCAAGAAATTCGGTTTGTTGCACTTTTGAGTAACGGAGGCCTCTTACTGTTATTACGGTGTCAGTGGCTATCAAACTGAGCAAAAAAAAAGCTATTCAAAAATTTTATAGCAGTGCTCCTTTAATGAAAGTGAGCACACAAAAGCTTGTATTACTGTGGTAGGCTTAGCTTAAGATTGTAAGTGAGTATGTTTAGTGTCATAAAATAAAAGATTTGCATGAATACGCAAAAAAACTTCATTGAAAGGACGAAATCTTTTGGTAGCACTGCCCCTATTGGCAGGGCCTAAAGTCTCCCTTCAGTGGAGGGGGGCCCTCATTGGGCAGCGACCAGCACAGCGCGAATGCCGCCGCGCACACATATGTGTGTGTGTGTGCACGCGTGGTGGCATTCAGTCGGGCGTCGCCAATGCTTCATCTCACTGCTCTGGAAAGTGACCTGCCGTTCACATGACGCGTGCTTTCTCTGACTCGGATGTGGAGCGCCTTGCAGTTCGACTCGGTGGACTGAATCGACCATCCTAATTCACAATTGAAGTTGGTAACAAGAAAAATGGCATCAACGTTGGATGGAACATGTGACAGGAGCTTTCCGCAAGGAAACTATCGAAAAGGGGCAGTCAGTGAGAATTCTTCACACTCTGAAGAATTCTGTGTCTAAACTTGGAGTCAAAAGCGACAGTGATATTATGGACAAAGAAAAGTATGAAAAGAAGGAAACACATACGCGTTATGAAGACTGTGGAGTTGCACTCCTTCTGATATTGGGTTTGACGTGTGCCGTACTAGGGCCTTTGTACATGACCAAATGTGATTCTACGTGACCGTCGGCTTCGTTGCAACTCTCATAGGCCACAGAAGTAGTGCTTGGGACGTTCCCTTTTTGTTTACTTTATTGGTCCTGAAAAAGCCAACATCAAGCAGTGTGATGAATTTAACTTTCTCTAGAATTAAACAAATTTGTATGGGTGTTCTGCACATAAATATATTCTTCTGAGTGTACTTCAGGCATTTCTTTAATGTGCCGATACAATCAAGCACTTACAAAAATTTGGCATTTTGAACTTTTTTTTTTTCAAAATGAACTCTGGAGTTAAAGGGTTAACAATATGTGAACTCAAAGCAAGTAAGTCTAGCTGCAACACAGAACATTAGTTGCCTTTCGTCATTGACAACCTCGGGCACTACAACAATATATTTTATGGTTTCAGACCTACTTATACCTACAAAAGTGAACAAAATGAATGCATCCGTGGTATACCACAGCGCTCAGTGCACAACTAAGCGAATGAAAATAAATTGGTTGCCTAGCAAAAGAAACCAAGGTGAATATTCACTAATTCACGAGCAGGTAGCTTCATTGTCAGGTGGCTCGTGAAACAGTATGTGTGGTAAGAATCTTAGTCGAAGAAGGGTGATGACCATCATGTGCAGTGCCTCAGGGAAATGCATGCAGCAGTACAACAATGGCTGCTTTCCAGTTTCTTGATCATACCACATCAACAGAATAATCGCGATTAGTGCATCATTAATAAAAAAATTGGAGAGTTGGAATTTCCCCGCACAAGGCACTGCTTGTAATAAATTCATCTCCAGCGTTTGTCGAATTGGTGCCGCGGTACCGAGCCCCTCCTTAAAGAATGGAGGAGGGGCCCGGCCCCCCTGACTTTAAAGGGACTGACAACTGATTTTTATGGACCAGTTTTTTATGGCGCAACAAAAAGCTCACCCTCGGTAATGTTTACACCTGCAGCGGTTACTTCCAAAAGCGCGTGGATATTTTGTAAGCAGACTTTTTCAATCTGAGTAGCCTCTAAAAAAATAAGAGTCCCTCCTCCAGCAACACTGAGAAGTGATAGCGATGCCGATAGCCCGCCTCGCGAATTGTGAAATCCGCCCATCGCCTTGCTTTCATTTACAGTGTACTTTCATTGAAGGGAGTGCAGCTGTGGTTAACCACCTATATTTTCACCTTTCCGAGAGAACCAGGGATGCCAACACCACCATCGCTACTGCTACTACGACAAAAACGGCAGCAGCAAAAGCAGCAACATCAACGACACGGCCGGCCGACGGCGGCGGCGCCCGCCTTCTCCATGGCAGTCATATATACGAAGGGAAGGATCCGCACGGCATCAGCTAGGAGATGGCCATAGCCCTCGCAGTACTCAACGGAAGTACGGAGGATAGCCTAATCATTAGCGACTCCAAATTAGCGATCCGGAACTACACCAAATGTTGGGTGTCCGCGGATGTGGCGCGCATGCTCAACGCCAGAGCCGAGAACTTCGTGTCCGGCACGATTACGAACAAGGCACTCAAATGGTTCCCCGCGCACGTCGGGAGCTTGGCACTACCAAAGACAACAGCCGCGACAACAACGACAACAACAATAGTAACGGCCACAGCAGGCGCGGATCCAGGGGGGATGTCCGGATGTCCTGACCCCTCCCCCCCCCCCCCCCCCCTCAGATTTCTGCATCGCCCGCTCGCCGACAGGGGGATGGCCCTGTCGCAAAAAAAAAAAAAAAAAATGGCCACCAGCGTTCTTCAAAAGTATTTTTCGCGAGTACCAGTGGTATCAGCCATGTAGAAGTAAAGCTAGCTCACTCACAAGCTTAGTTGTATTCCGTAGGGGTGTGGTGTCGCGAAGTTGCGGTGGTTAATTTTTCTCAAGAACACCTTGGACCTCCTGGCGCCAGCCGTGCCTTACTCGTCCCATCGGTGGCGTCGAATGAACGAGGGGACGTCCCTTTTGCCAAGCACGCCGATGTCCGCGCGAGCGCCTTCGCGCCTGATCAACTCAGTTCCCCATTGGGGTGTCATCGGTTGCCTCATTGGCTGTCATCGGTTCCGCGACCAACCTGCTTAATGAAAGAGATCTCTCGCTGAAGTGTTCATATATAAATAGTAACAACTAACAGCTAAACTAAGAACTACGCATAGGCAACTTTTTTTTAAACTGTAGCACTCAGTGTGATCACAGTTACACGTTGACAATATCCAGTACGAGCACGGTACCGTTCGTACGCTACAAGTTTTTCATTGTAACTTCGCAGTTTTATTGTCGTACATTAAGCATAGGAGGCTCAAAGCCGCAGGATCCGTTTATCTGAGTGGCCGTTCTCGCGGAGCGGGGCGAAGCTAGGGTGGCTCGAGCCACCCTAGCGAAGCCTCGAGCAGCGGCTGCGAAGTGGGGGAGCGTGACGTCAGAGGCCAACGCCAGCGCGCGGGCGTTGGCCGCTAACCACGCGTGGTTACAGAAACGGGAGCAGATGCGCGCCTTGTGTAAAAGGATGTCGTGGCGTGGGAAACAAAACATGAAGACGCTGGCTCGCGCTCTCGGCTACTAGGCCACATCGTTCTTGTAGGTGGCGTCGTGAGTCTTCTTCATACGCGGTGATTCGCATATCGTAAACAACCAGCGTAGTGGTTGCCGCGTTGGAGCTCCAAATCAAACGAAGGTGTGTCAGCCGAACACAAAGAATCTTAAGGAAATCAAGGTGTCCCAACAGAACTCCAAAGATGGGCCCGTGCTTACGCATTTATAAGAAACCTGCGACAAATCATCCCAAATTTTATTTAAGAAACAATACAGGCTAGATACCGGGTGTTCAAAATAAAGCTTTATGGTTTTCTTAAAATTAGGCCCTGGGAGGCACGTAAAGACCACCTGCGCAAATAAGTTATGTGGCCTGGGGGACACAAAGTGAGATGATAATTATCGCTGTCAGCAGCCGAATTACCTAAAATTGAATAATTAACTATTTATTGACTGCAGTAAGTGTGTATGTTTGTATTCAAAAGTTAGAGGCAGTCGTGTTTCTACACAGTTTCACTTGGGAGAATTCTTCTAGCATGTCTATGATCCGAGATATCCAACTCCAAATTTTAATTGTCGTTCGCATGATTACGCATGCAAGAGAGTGAGGATTGGCGCAAAGCTCCTCCATGATGTGACACGGCTGTTGGGTGCGGCCTTTAGTCTGACAACGCGACGGAGGCATTGGTAAAGACAATAGCTGTCCCCCTTCCCCTCACGGCTGGCTAAAAAAAAAAATCGAAGAACCCGTAACCGCTGTCGTAACACGCGACCGCGCAGCCTGTAAAGCTGGCGGCAGCTGCCATGCCGAGATAATGGCGCGAGCGGAGAAGCCGGAGGGCAATGCGCGTGCGTATGGTGACTAGACGACCGGGAATGGTCATTTCCTGGGCTACGCAAATAAAGTGACTGCTGATTTCCAAGTATTGTAAGTTTTATTGAAATCAAAAGCAACAACTACACCATCAACAGCAGAAACCTTTTTAGCTATGCTAACGAATATTTCATATATACTGCCGCTTTAAGTTTGGTGTTGTCATGCACAAATCTCATGACAACACTTCACCCATCAGGATGTCAATGCCCTAAAAATGTTCAAAATGCCTCCCTTCCACAGCAACGCAAAGCATAAACCACTCCCGCGTCGACTCGATAACTCTGCGCAGTACGACAATTGAAATTTGGAGTTGGATATCTCGGAGCACGAACACGCTAGAATAATTCTTCCGATCGATACTGTGTAGAAACACGAGTGTCTCTAAGTTTTCACTACAAACATACCCACTTACTGCAGTCGACAAAAGAATAATTGTTCAACTTTAGTTAATTCGGCTGCTCACAGCGATAATTATCATCTCACTTTGTGCCCACCTGGCCACATAACTTATTTGCACAGGTGGTCTTCGCGTACCTCCCAGTGCCTAATTTTAAGAAAAGCATAAATCTTAGTTTTGAACACCCTGTATTATCAGGCACAGCCACCAAGCACATGGCTGTATTGGATAACGTCCTTTTCCTATAAGCTCGGAGAAACCGATACTTGGCTTCGCTATAGGGCTTCTTCCTCTTTCTGGGGTTTTACGTGCCAAAACCAGTTCTGATTATGAGGCACGCCGTAGTGGAAGGCTCCAGAATAATTTTGACAACCTGGTGTTCTTTAACGTGCACTACAACGCAAGCACACGGGTGTTTTTGCATTTCGTCTCCATCGAAATGCGGCCGCCGCGGCCAGGATTCGATCCCGCGATCTCGTGCTCAGCAGCGCAACACCTGAGCTGACTGAGCCACCATTGCGGGCTACAGGTATTGCTCTAGCCGTATAAAACGCGGGTTTATCGTGAGCAGAAACGGTGAATTTCGGTAAATTAGAAAGGCTACTATCATCATCATCATTGACAGAAGCTGACCCCCCCCCCCCCCCTCAGAAAAAACCTGGATCCGCCCCTGGGCCGCAGACACACCGGCATCCCGCCCAACCACAACGAGCGCGCCCATCCCGTCGCGAGGCAGCTTACCCGCCGCGACGCGATCACCCAGAGGGCAGCCGCCACCGTTGCTGTGCGGGACCCCAACGGAGGAGTTACCAACACAACCCAAATCGCGGCGGACGGAGCTGGGGGCCACGGGGTGGTGGTGGTGGTGGTGGTGAAAAGCATTTATTGGTCGATCTATACAGAGAGGTGCTGGGGGAGAGGCCTCTAGTGGGTCGTGCCCCTTGCAATACTGGGCGGAGTCCCTCATTCCGGGACCCCGTTGGTCTTGACCGCTGCCCAGGTCCGCCGAACTAGGGCTTGTTGGGCCGATAGTTCCTGGCAGCCGAGCAGGGCCGCCTCCCAGTCCTCTCGGGTAGGGGAAGGGGTTATGGGGGGGGGGGGGGGGGAGAGAAGGATTTTGCCGGCATGCCCAAACCATGTGGAAGGTGTCGGCCACCTCCCCACAGAATGAGCAGCGGCCGTCAAAAGAAGTATTAAAGTGCTTGAGAACCACCGGGCACAGCAGAGTGTTTGTAAAGAGCCTAAGGAGAGTTCGTTCGCCAGCTTTACCCAGCCCCTTCATAGGAACCGGGTATAACGCCGGTGTTCGGCACGATAGTGCTCAGTAATATCTTTAAAAGAAAGAAGAGGGCTGGGATCTGGGTCAAGGTCCTCCCAAGTGATGCTTGGTGCCCGGTAAGTGAGTGCGCGGGCTGCCTCATGGGCGGCTTCGTTACCTGGCATGCCTTGGTGGCCGGGGACCCATATGATTGAGCGATGAGTTGGGTCGCAGTCGCGAATACTGCGGCGAAGAATTTTGTCAGCGAGAGGAGTGATCCATCCGAATTGAAAGTTACGACAGGCTCCGCGGGAGTCTGTGAGGATGAATTTAGAGTCGGGATGGCAGGCTGCGAGGGCGATCGCCACCTCCTCCGCGTTCGTTGAGCTGAGTGCTTTGAACGAGAGGCCGTCCACTTGTCTTTCCTCGTGTATGATTGCAGCCGTGTACCATCCCCCCCCTGGTGTGGTTTGGGCCTGCAATATCGACGTAGAATACGTGTTTCTTAGAGCCATAGTGGCGGTGCAGGGCATCCGCCCGCGCCTGGCGCCGGCCATTATGGTCCTCCTTGTTCATCTTAGTTGGAAGGGGTCGAACGTAGAGGGCTCGTCTCCACAGTTCGGGCACTCGAACCCTTTTCATCGTATGGTGGTCATGTTTTATGTAACCGGTCCAAGAGGCGGCGACCGGACACGGTCTGGGCGAGACGCGTGTATTGGTTAACAAGATGCGCCTCGCGAAGTTCCCGATAGGTGTTCACCACCCCCAACGCGAGAAGACGCGCGTTGGAAGTGGAGATCGGGAGGTCGAGGGCTCTCTTGAGCATTTTGCGGAGTACAACCTCCAAGCAATCGTCGTCATGTTTCCGTAAGCGTAGGTATGGGGTCGAGTACAGTACTCTACTAGTCACGAAGGCATGTGCGAGCCGCACCGCATCCTTACTTCGCAACCCTCCTCGCTTGTTGGAAACGCGGCGAACCATCCGGCCCACCTGGTCGCCGACCTTGCGGAGTTTGGCAAGAGTTGTGTCTGCCTTGCGATGTTGATTAATGAAGAGACCGAGTATTCGAATCTCCTCCACTTCTCGGATGGGGCCACTGGCGAGAGAAAGCTGAACTGAGATTTTGCGTTTCGGGGAAGGTCGAATATGCACAAATTGAGACTTGGACGGGGAGCATTTGAGGCCGCAGTACGTAGCTTAGTGGTCTACTATGCTCGCCGCTGCTTGCAGGCATTCCTCCATCACTCCTATGTTTCCCGTAGTGGCCAAAATGGTGATGTCGTCGGCGTACAGCGCATGCTGAACACCATCGACACCCGCCAACTGTGCCGGGAGGTGTGTCATGGCAATGTTAAAGAGAAGCGGGGACAACACAGCGCCTTGTGGCGTGCCCCGTGTTCCCATCTCAAACGGGCCGTACTCGGTCTCTTGTACGCGTATAAAGGCCAAGCGGTCCGTTAAAAAATGTTTGATATAGTTGAACGTACGAGCGCCGCAGTTGGTCTCGCTAAGATGCTTTAGTATGACGGCGTGCTTAACATTATCAAAGGCACCCTTGAGATCGAGTGCCAGGACTATCTTGTCGTTATGTGGGTGTTCGGTGGGTTCGAGGATCTCGCGATGAAGCTGTAAAAGGATGTCTTGTGCCGACTTTTGAGGTCGGAAGCCGAACATGGTGTCTGCGAAGGTGTTCTTGCTCTCGAGATATTCCGAGAGGCGGTCACGGACCATCGTTTCCACGAGTTTCCCTACACATGAAGTGAGGGAAATAGGCCGCAGGTTGTCTATGTTTACCGATTTCCCCGCCTTTTGGATAAAGGTTACCAATGATGTCTTCCAATCGGCTGGCAACGAAATGTCCCCGGTCCAAATGGCGTTGATGTATTCGAGTAGGGTTCCGTATGCCCGATCTGAAAGGTTTGCCGATAGTTTGACTGTTACCTTATCTCTCCCAGGCGCCGTCCCCCTGCAGCGCATTTGTGCAAGAGCCGCGCGAAGGTCGTGAAGCTGGAAAGGCTGATCCATTTCCGGATTATCGCAGCCTGCATACGAATAATCCATCCCTCGCGGGTCTCGATCCTGATTGAGGTGCCACGGGGACGCCAACCGCGATATCGAGGAGTTTCCGGCCTCGTACCGAGAGGTTCTTGGTCACTACAAAAAAGAACGTAAGAAATATCCACAACCCCACGGGCGGCTGGACAGGTCCCACGCAGTCGACCTGAGGCGGTTGCAGACAGGCACTTTCACCAACCCCTACCACCTGCACCGCTTGTGGCCCGCGCTGCACCCGTCGCTCGGTTGCCCATGGTGCGAGCACGAACGGGCTGATATGGCCCATGTGCTTTGGGAATGCTAACGCCATAAGCAAGAAGCACCAAGAGGAAGGGAGAAGACAACAGCAGGACCCTCTGAAGCGGGGCGCCTAGCTGAGATGGCAAGCCGTCCTCCTCAGCGAGACACCCAAGGACCAGGAGTGGGCCGTCCAGCGGGCCAGGGCCATTGCCGAGGATCTCGGAAGATTTTTCTACGGCGATGGACCCCCGGCAGCCTAGCCCCGGGCAACAACAGCCATAACCGTTGGACAAATAAAGTTTATTCCTTTCCTATCCCTCACCTTTCCAACCACTTTTAAAGGTAAATAGACTGGTACAATAAGTTTGCGTTGTTGTACAGACCTTTCTTATAGTTGTACTGCGTTTTTTCCCAGTACGTGCCTACTAGAGTGTACTAGAATATCTAGTACACTCTAGTGCCTACGTTAGAGTCAGCTTACGTCATGGCTGGCTAGCCCCCAGCGTCGTTATTCTGTCGATAGACGAGCCAAGCCAACTAATCGAAGATGAAGGCAGCGCTACTTTTCTGTTCAGTACAAACGAAGTCTTATCTGCACATATCTATGTTAGAAAAAACTTATTACTGCATTTTAAGACCAGGAACCGCGTACACTAGTAGAAGGTCACGTGGTAGACCTCATAAATATGTTCATGTTTTTGCCGCGTGGGGCGCCAAAGGTCATTTTTCACGACTTTTGGTGAAGAATTAAAAATATAAATTCGCGTTTATTGAGAAAAATAGGGCCCGTTCTAGCCAATACGATATACGAACTTTCAATCAGCGGCGTTAGCTTAATTCATGTTCTGAGCGGTTGTCTGCCCTACCAATAGGCAGTGCCTATTGGTAGCAATGCCCCTATTATTTCTTTTGTTAACAGTACCACAAGCAGTTGCATAATTTGGAAGACTTGAGTTTGTCTGTGTGCAGCAAGAATTTGGCGTAATTGAACCCAATAGTTTTTGTCTATGACAGGGCTGTTATTTTTTTCACTTGTTCTTCATGCATATTGAGCACCAGACCTGGCATGTCTAAATTTTTTCACTCCTGAAAAGTGAGTTTAGCAAGCTCTTCGTGTGATTTTCTTTTTTCTGTGCCCATCATACTGTTGTACTCTGTGCAAAAATTAAATATTATTTGCACTTTTCATAGTTTGTCATTTCTGAACAGCTGAGTGGAACTCTGAAGTGACTGCCAGTTTTTGAAGAAGCACAGTTATGTTATGGTAGGAATGTATTCGACACGTTTTACAGTTGGACCTCGTTATAGCGAAGTCGTATCTGACACGAAAATACATTCGTTATATCCGATATTCGTTATAAGCATATATTCGCAACACTAATATTGGCGAGAATTTTTTTTTACTTCGTTCTATCCGTGTTTGTTATATCGAGGTTTGACTGTATATCCACCACCTAGTGAAAACTAAGCTAGAAAAAAATTACTGTTTCTCACATAGCCCTATTTATCTGTTGGCATTTGCATAAATCTGGGAGACCAAACCTATCACAGGATGCAAAAAAAATTGTGACACTTTATTTTGTACCACTTCAAATTGATGATGTCAAAAATTTACAAGATTAACAAGACTTGTTAACCAGCTGCGCTAGTAGTTGGTTCATGTGGTGTGAAGTAAAATTAAAAGTGCGAAGAAAGACACGGGCAAGTCTGAACACCACAAGCGCTTGTGGTGTTCAATCTTGTCCTTGTCTTTTTGAACTCTTAAATTTACTTTATGAATTAACAAGATCCTGTGTAACATTACAACATTACTGAGTTGTACTGTTCAATGGCATAAATTTATTTCGGGGGGGGGGGGTCTCCACGGACAACTACCACTCCTCCTCCACCTCTCTCTCACATATAGATGTGTGTGTGTGTGTGTGTGTGTGTGTGTGTGTGTGTGTGTGTGTGTGTGTGTGTGTGTGTGTGTGTGTGTGTGTGTGTGTGTGTGTGTGTGTGTGTGTGTGTGTGTGTGTGTGTGTGTGTGTGTGTGTGTGTGTGTGTGTGTGTGTGTGTGTGTGTGTGTGTGTGTGTGTGTGTGTGTGTGTGTGTGTGTGTGTGTGTGTGTGTGTGTGTGTGTGTGTGTGTGTGTGTGTGTGTGTGTGTGTGTGTGTGTGTGTGTGTGTGTGTGTGTGTGTGTGTGTGCAGGGGCGGATCCAGGTTTTTTTCTGAGGGGGGGTCAGCTTCTGTCAATGATGATGATGATGATGATGATAGTAGCCTTTCTCATTTATCGAAATTCACTGTTTCTGCTCACGATAAACCCGCGTTTTATACGTCTAGAGCAACACCTGTAGCCCACTATGGTGGCTCAGTCAGCTCAGGCGTTGCGCTGCTGAGCACGAGATCGCGGGATCGAATCGCGGCCGCGGCGGCCGCATTTCGATGGAGGCACAAAGTGAGATGATAATAGTCGCTGTGAACAGTCCAATTGACTAAAATTGAACAATTATTTTTTGTCGACTGCAGTAAGTGGGTATGTTTGTATTGAAAACTAGAGGCAGTCGTGTTTCTTACTGCAGTCAATAAAAAGTTAATTATTCAATTTTAGTCAATTCGGCTGCTGACAGCGATAATTATCACCTCACTTTGTGTCCCCCGAGCCACATAACTTATTTGCGCAGGTGCTCTAACCTTAAGAAAACCATAATGCTTAATTTTGAACACCTGGTATATCTAGCCTGTATTGTTTCTTAAAATAAAATTTGGGATGATCTGTTGCAGGTTCGTTATAAATGCGTAAGCACAGGCCCGTCTTTGGCGTTCTGTTGGGACACATTGATTTCCTTAAGGAGATTCTTTGTGTTCGGCTGAGACACCTTCGTTTGCTTTGGAGCTCCAACGCGGCAACCACTGCGCTGGTTGTTTACGATATGCGAATCACCGCGTATGAAGACTAACGACGCCACCTACAAGAAGAACGATGTGTTTTAGTAGCCGAGAGCGCGAGCCAGCATCTTCATGTTTTGTTTCCCGCGCGACGCCATCCTTTTACACAAGGCGCGCATCTGCTCCCGTTTCTCGAACCACGCGACGCCATCCTTGGCCCGCTCGCTGGCGTTGACCGCTGACGTCACGCTCCCCCACATCGCAGCCGCTGCTCGGGACTTCGCCCCGTTCCGCGAGAACGCCCACTCAGATAAACGGATCCAGTGGCTTTGACCCTACTATGCCTAATGTACGGCAATAAAACTGCGAAGTTACAATGAAAAACTTGTAGCGTACGAACGGTACTGTGCTCGTACTGGATATTGTCAACGTGTAACTGTGATCACAATGAGTGCTACAGTTAAAAAAAGAAGTTGCCCATGCGTAGTTCTTAGTTTAGCTGTTAGTTGTTATTTATACAGGGTTTGTCCGAAAAGTAATGTCAGTGAGTCGATTAAAAAGAAATTATTGATCAGATCGGTACAACACAATAAAATGTTTCAATATAGGCTCCTCCTGCGTCGTTACATTGCTTCTAGCGAGATTTCCAACCATCGAAGGCGTCACGGTAGGCCTCCTTAGGAATGTCCTTTAGAGCCTTGGTGCAAGCCTCTTCGACTTTGCCAACTGTCGCGAAATGATGTCCTTTCATGGGAATTTTCAAACGCAGAAAGAAGAAGAAGCCTGGGAGAGCCACGTCAGGACTGTAGGGCGGCTGGGGAACCGTTGACATCTTTCAATCGGCCAGGAAGCGGGTCACAAGGAAGGCGGTGCAAGCTGCATGGTGCGTTGTCGTGGTGAAGTTTCCAATCGCCCCCGATATCAGGCCGGGTGCGATGAATCCTTCGTTTGAGTCGCTTGAGCACTTTCACCATGGGGTACAAACTCATGGTGGACAAGGCCACTGATGTCAAAGAACACAATCAGCATGGACTTGGACTTTGACTT
Organism: Dermacentor silvarum; assembly: GCF_013339745.2. NCBI lineage: Eukaryota > Metazoa > Arthropoda > Arachnida > Ixodida > Ixodidae > Dermacentor > Dermacentor silvarum. The sequence continues at coordinate 121,018,142 of NC_051154.1, read as the reverse complement.
GCTAATTCTGGTCTTCTTGGGGCGAGGGGACGCCGAGCTGTGCCACTTGGTACTTTGCCTTTTTGTTTCGGGGTCGTATTCAAACACCCAAGTCTTGTCACCTGTGATGACATTGTCCAAAACGTGGGGGACACTTTCGCACAAGTCCCAAACCTCCTGTCATGTTTCAACTCGGCTTGATTGTTGGTCGTCCCTTAATATTTGGCGCAAGATCTTCGCGCACACTTTTCGCATTTGAAAATTATTCGTCAAGATCTCCTGAACGGTACTTTTTGGAATGTATACTGTCTGTGCCACTAAACGGACACTCAAACGATGGTCTGAGGACAAAAGATATCTCGCGCGCGTCACATTTTCGTCGCTGATGGTCGTTGATGGCGGTACAGCGCGGGCTTCATCGCTGACCTCTTCACAACCTTCTAAAAAGACGTTGTGCCCCGGTAAACTTGACGTTCTGACAAACAATTATCACCAAAAGGTGTCTTTATCATTGGAAAAGTTTCCACTGCAGACTTGCCGAGTTTCACACAAAACTCGATGGCAATCCTTTGTTCCAACGAGCGCTGCATTACGGCTTGCACGGTAAATAAAAATGAGTTGACGAAAAACCTTGTCCTTACTTTCCAGATTGTCGCAGGCGACTGAGCGACCACGCGTGCGGATGCTAACTTCCCCTTCCACCAATCCCAACTGGTCTTAGCGCCCTGCGACGTTTAGTCGCTTCACAATATAATCACTGACATTACTTTTCGGACAAACCCTGTATATGAACACTTACGCAAGTGGTCTCTTTCATTAAGCAGGTTGGTCGCGGAACCGATGACACCCCAAGGGGCAACTAAGTTGATCAGGCGCGAAGGCTCTCGCGCGGACATCGGCGTGTTTGGCAAAAGGGACGTCCCTTCGTTCATTCGACGCCACCTACGGGACGAGTAAGGCACCGCCGGCGCCAGTAGGTCCAAGGTGTTCATGAGAAAAAATAACTACGGCAACTTCGTGACACCACATCCCGACGGAATACAACTAAGCTTGTGAGCGAGCTAGCTTTACTTCTACATGGCTGATATCAGTGGTACTCGCGAAATATACTTTTGAAGAATGCTGGGAGCTATATTTTCTTGCGACAGGGCCATCCCCCTGTCAGCGAGGGGGCGATGCAGAAATCTGAGGGGGGGGGGGGGGGGGGGGGCTTAGGACATCCGGACATCCCCCCTGGATCCGCGCCTGTGTGTGTGTGCGCGCACACGAGAAGAAAGGGGACCGAGGGGCCCGATTTTATTAAGCATAGCATAGGAAGCCAACAAACATACATACCAAGGACAACATAGCGGAAATTACTTGCACTAGCTAATTGAATTAAAGAAATGAGACATTAATGGAAATTAAAGTGGATGAAAATACAACTTGCCGCAGGTGGGGAACGATCCCACGTCTTCGCATTACGCATGTGATGCTCTTATCATTGAGCTACCGCGGCGCCGTCTTCCCATCCACTTTCTGGGGTATATATGTTTTACTACTAGAACTAACCCTGGGAGTGTTAGCCAGCGCCACCACTCATAAACCCTAGTGGGGGATGTGGAACATCCTTTCTGCCACAGGCGTCACGAGTACGTGATCTTTTTGGGTGAAGGCAACTGGTCAATAAACCCACATATGCTACCTAAGGCATTAATGTTGCCGGATTCGAGACCCTCGTTATGTAATGAACGAGAAGAAAGGGAACGGAGGGGCCCGATATCATATCGTAGGAAGTCAACAAACATACACACCAAGGACAACATAGGGGAAACTACTTGTACTCACTACAGTGGAATCTCGATGATATGATCACGGCTAATACGAATTTTCGGATGATACGAATTTTTCTGTGGTCCCGGCCGAGCCCCATTACTTTGCTACATGCTAGAGAACAGTTGTTACGAATCGATTTTCGACCCGCGTCGGTTGATACAAATAAACGCCGCCCCACCGACGGCCGCGCGCGAAAGAGAACAGCGCGCAGTCACGCGCTTTCTCCCTTTCTCTTTTGGTGCGGAGGCCGCGACTGGACGCGAAGAGCATGAAGCGGTGGCGCTTTCGTGCTTTTCCCCACGCAGGCGTGGGGAAGCGCGGCCGCCGCAGCGAGCGAAGGTTCGTGCGATCTATCGCTTCAACGGAAACTGAGCGGCGTAAGCACAGCGCATACAAAGGTCAGAGCCGTGTGGAGATCGCTTTCAAGATACGGTGCGCGCGACAACACGACAGCCGGCACAGGCGCAAAGTAGAGCACTGCACGTGCCCGGGCCGAACCGAAAGCTCGGGCCGGGCTTGAGGCCACGGGCCCGGGCCAGACTCGGGCCCGCTCATTAAAGGGCCTAAGTAGGCCTTCGAGCACACGCAAACGTTATGCATTGCATATGGTTCAATGCATTCTGTGCCAAGCTGAAGTGACACGTACAAGATGACTGTATCAATGAAGATAGGAAAACAGATGAAGTTCTAATTTTTAACAGTGTTTCAGCCGGGCGTAATGTGTCTGCTGAATCCAAAAATGTTGGCCGATCCTGGCAGCATTGCAGAAAGGGTCCAAGTGCAATGGCACGGATATAATCTCGACCGGGTGAGGTGGGTCGTCACCGCAGGAATCAGGAGACGACGATGAAGGCGGGCATAGAAAAGATTGTATTCACTTCATTGGTACACGGTTTTGACTCTATCCGAGTCTCGAGCGGTTCTGATTAACACGGGGGCCAGGACGGCCTTAAATAACCTCTCGTGGTCTTGTGTTAGCCGATGTCTCCTTCGGGGAACTTGTGGAAGTGTCGGTCCTCTGTCGGGTGGTCAAGTTGACGACCTCCTCTCCCTCGGGTCCTCTTTCTTGGTAGCTCGCCTTTTTCATCTGCTCAGGTCGTAGAGGTGTGACGCTTTCTCGGGGATGAAGGGGATTATCTCGTCACGGGAAAGGCGCTCGGGCTTGTTTCCCACATTTGAGAGGTACAGTTTCCAGGAAGATAACAACCGCCTCTTGGGGATGTAGATAATTGCCCCTACACGGGAACGTGCGCGGGTTTGGTTCCCCCCATTGACCTGTCGAATTCCTTGCCGATCATAACACCACATACACCTGTGAACTAGCGAAGCTGAGCCTGGATAAGTCTAGCAAGCATGGTTGGGACTACTTAAGCTTAGTCAGTCATCGATAGGCAATTGATAGCCAATCAATCATCATCAGAGCCTATATTTATGTCCACTGCAGGACGAAGGCCTCTCCCTGTGATCCCCAGCATTTTCCGGAATTTATTGATTATTGATCGTTTATTGACTCGTTATTGATTGGCTACAGGGGCAATTGGAGCCAATCAATAGCTAGTCGATAATCGATCAATAATCAATAAATTCGTGAAAATGCTGGGGAGGACTTCGTAGTGATTAGCCCAGCCCAAACACGTGGCCAATCTCTTGCGATAGCCAATCGATAGCTAATAGATAATCGATCAATAATCAATAACTCCCGGGAAATGCTGGGGATGACTTGGTAGTGCTTAGCCTGGCCCAAAAGCCAGGACTAGCTAGGTACCCATCACCTCCTCTGTCTCTTTAGCATGGCGCCGCCAGTGTAAGCTACGCTATTTTTTTTTTCTTTTCCACAAAAACGAACATTGTTTTCCGCGTAAGGAAAACTAAATTACACAAAGAATCGCTCCTCAAACCACTTCCATGGTGCCGCTTTTGCGACTGCACTATTACCAGTGTCGATAGTATTGCATTATTTTAGCGTTAAGTCAAGGGGTGTCTTTACTTGTGCGTTTATTTGATGATGTATACTGATGATGATGACGATGATGTATACAAAAACATGTCTGAAGCCCCAAGCACGAAGATCAGACAAATCCATGTAATACCCAACATATATAAAATGGGTGTTTCATTTTAGCTGCACTAAATTTTTTTTAATTGCCTGTGGCAGATAGCACAATTATAATCCTTAATCTAAACTACTCGATGAGGCGAAAAATGTTAGTCCTAACGTTAAGAGACAGAAGAGAGCAGTGTGGTCATGTAATGCGTAGGATGGATAACCGGTAGACCATTAGAGTTGCAGAATGGGTACCAAGAGAAGGGAAGCGCAGTCGAGGACGGCAGAAAACTAGGTGGGGTGAAGTAAGGAAATTTGCAGGCGCTACTTAGAATCGCATGCAGCTAGCGCAAAACGCCTAACCGAATAATTAACATAATTACGCTAATTATCTTTTTAATTAATTATTTTACGGCACATCTTTCAATCTACGTATTATAGCCGCTGAGCTCGCAAGGCGTATCCACTAGAAACGAATTCTCAGGACTGAACCAGTTTCGAGATATTAATGTTCAAACTTCGAAGTGTCCAACGAAATGCATGGGCGTACGTTCCACTTACTTTTGTGCTTCAATGCATAAAACAGCGTTTTCCCCAAAAAAGTTAACTGGAACGCCCATGCATTTCGTCGGACACTTTGAAAATTAATATCTCGAAACTGGTTCAGTCCTGAGAATTCATTCCAAGTGGATTCCTTCCAAGAATTTGTTCCAAAGAAGCTCGACAACAAGTTAAGGACCGCAGAAACAGCGCTGGAACGAAAAATGTTAGGCCTAACGTTAAGAGACAGAAGAGAGCAGTCTGGTCATGTAATGCGTAGGATGAATAACCGGTGGACCATTAGAGTTACAGATTGGATACCAAAAGGAGGGAAGCGCAGTCGAGGACGGCAGAAAACTAGGTGGGGTGATGAAGTTAGGAATTTTGCAGGCGCTACTTGGAATCGCATGCAGCTAGCGCAAGACAGGGTATAATAGACCACTCCTGGGGTACGTCACACCGCACCGGCGACGTCACAGCGTGACGTCACCGGCGCACGTGCGGTGACTCTGGTTGGCAAAAAACAGCTGCCGCCGGCTTTCTGCGTGGTGCAGTCGTGCTTTAGTTGGTGTAGGTAGGCGCCACGTAGACGCGTGTTTTTATTTCTTTTATTAATTTTTTTCTTTCGACGTGAACGTCCACAATCCTCTTGCCAGCCTGTTTAGCATTAATGTGTGTATGAGAACATCGGCGTTTGGTAAACTGCATGATGAAAATGTGGCGACGCTGGCCTTTTTTACTTGCGAACGTGAACCACTTGGTGGTGGTCTGCGATGGACTGTGCAATGAAGAATATCAGCTTTTACATGGATGTGTGCCAGATTTGTTGTGGTAAAGTGTGTGGCGAGAACAGTGACGATATCGGCTCATCTTAGCGTAGGGAAACCGACCACATTATGTGTGTGTGCGCCCGCGCGCGGTGTACTACGCGATAAGCAATCCCACGTAACACACAAGCAGCTATTTGATGTCTAAAAGATGTCTTGAACGGATAATTCAAAAGTCTAATAGCTGTCCTGGTCAAGACATTTTCTAGCCGTGGACGTCTACAGGTACTTCAGTAAGCCGTGCTAACGTTACGCTAAAAGTTGGCTAATAAACATCTCGACAAGAACAACTTTAAGATTTGTATTAGACGTTCCCAGAATTCTGTAATAATGGCCTCGGAAGCATTATGCAGGCTTTTATAAAACATCTTGACAAGAACAAGTTAAGAACTTGATTAGACGTTACCAGAATTATGTTACACATTATATAGCAGAATTCTGGGGACGTCTAGCAAAATTCTTAATTAAGCTATAAAAGCCTGCGTATTGTTTAAGTCAGAGAATAATGGCTTCAGAAACAATATGGAGGCTTTTATAGCTATCTTTAAAGCAGCATTTATAGATTGTCATCCTACAGTGACGTGGTAAGCAAAATTAATGGCCACTTCAGCATACCATGCATCCGTATGCTAGCTTCATAGTACATATGTTACTATATATAACTGAAAAATAAATTGAAGCATTACATTATATTATTTGTAATAACTTGCATTAAATGTTTTAACATATATCAAATGTGCATATCACGCAGAAAAAAATACAACCTGACCTTGTGAGAAAGCGGCTTTATTGACTAATAAATTAAAGGACATGCAGAATGATTTTACAAAAATTTTAAATACAGTAGAAAAGGTGACCACATAAAATAAGACGCAGGTGCAGTAACCACAGCAATCCAGGTCCCTTCCCACTGGCTGCCCACAGAAGTTTGCTCTGTAATACAATAGTGAAGAAAAAAGTGAACAAAAAGCATGTAAACTATATATCAACACCACAGTTGTCAGTAAACAGCAAGCATTTTCAACAGCAGTACAATTATAGTTAAGCTCTGGCTTACCATGACTAACAGAAATGGCAGCCACATGGTGCCAAATAAGAAATAATACACAAAATAGGTGCATAGAAATCAAAAGAAGCCACTTAACAGAACAGTCAAGCCTTGCATGCTCCTACAGGTTTACCTTAAGATTAATTAGGTGTGCATGAAACTGCGAAACAAACACAGTTTGGCCCCTGTTCATCTGTTTGCAGAATATATGCCCTACAGCAAGATCAACAAATTTGTAGTAGCACACACATGGTCACATGCCAAAAGTATGGAAACAATGCAAAGATTGTGCACGCACATAAACAAAGCGACCGAATAAGGATACATTCAGGCTCTGGCTTGCAACCATGCGACTTACCTTGACTAGACAAAAACAATGGAAGCCAGCAGGCCTTGTGGTTCCGTGAGAGTAAAATAACTACATAGGAAATAAAAAGAGACAGTCAACAAAACAAACAAGCCTAGCATGCTTCTATATGTTTGCCTTAAGTTTGATTGATGAGCACACAACTGTTGAAAAAAGTTGCAGTGGCTTAGCTCGGCTATGCCAGGATATACGTAGCGTTAGCAAAGGTTCAGCTGATTATTCTTAGCTTATTCTTAAGATTATTCTTAAGATAAGATTATTCTTATGAGTCAAGCTTCTCTGTTCTTCTGCGCTGTTGAGCAGCATTTGCGCTCTCCTTCTCCATGGCTATACCACACTGGCAAACGCCAGTCAGAAGCGCAACGGCTCCAGCGCAGTGTCAGACGGCGACTGCACAGCGAGCGCGCGCTGGCGCCAGTGCGTCTACCACGGCTACGACGTCACTCCTCTGGAATGCGCAGACCGGCGCCGTTGATCCGCGCGCGCCGGCGGCGGAGTGCGCGAGAGGTGCCGGCTCCGGTGGCTCCGGTGCGCATGCCGTGTGACATCACTGACCCTTGCGCATGCGCAGCACGGCTTTTGATGTGCCGCGCGAAACGGGCTTGGCTAGGCCAGTGTAGCTAACGCTACAAAATATGGCTGCTTAGCCACTGTTGAACTCTTTATTTCCGTTCCAACATGTGCCCCACAGCAAGATAAAAAACAAATTTATAACAGCATACAAACCTTGACAACGACATATGGGTGACAAGAATGTAAGAAAATTATAATTCATGACCTGCTTCACACTTCAAAAGATGCTCAGCAGTCTGTAAAGTTGCAGCCCTGATGTTTATTTTACGTGTAATTATGCGGATTAATCTTTAATTGCACAAAATCTTCATAACTCTATTGAAAATATATCTGCCCGGGACACACAAAAGATGCACGGGCCCGCAAAAATAAAAGTGGCGTGCAAGTTGCAAGTTGTAGCAGGTAAACGTATACGTACCGTATGGAACTGCACCGTATCTGCAAGCGCTGGTCAAGGCTTGAACGTAACCAAAGGAACCACGAGCGGTGCACACGCTATGTAGACTCGATAGAACTTGGGAAGAGAACCATGACCACCGGCGAGCGAACGCTTGCGAGCCATGAGCACGGCCCTTTGAATCGCTCGCGGTTAAAGCCCCTGGAAGCTCTACTCGCGGTTAGGGAGCCTACATGCAAGCGCTGGTTAAAGCCCCTCGCGCTGGTTAAAGTCGCGCTGGTTAAAGTCCCTATTAGCCCCGAGAACGACCTACAGGGGCGCTGCGAGCGCCGCTCGCGTGACGTCAGGGCACGGACTCGTGCCTCTCGTCAGCTGCCGTTCGGGCTCTGTCCGGGCGCCTTCTGCAGTGTTTCCGTTTGTTCGCTGTCGTTCCCTGTGCTTGTATACTTATGATGGTCATCTCAAATACATTTTACGACGTCTTCATTCACGCAAACTTATTCAAATAACTTATTTCCTATACGATAATTTATTTCTCAAGGCAATGGTGCAGTGCCAGCCGAAGGAGCTCAGACTAGCCCATTGCGTGTTTTTCATGCGCGGATCTAGATTTCGCAGATTGAGGGACTAATAAAAAAGCATAAATAGCCCGTGACTAATAAAAGCGTAAACGCATAAAGATAGCACATAAGAATCCAGTTAGGATACCATACCTGCAGTGGTGCTACTAGCATGTCACTGTCTGCTACATATGACTGGTACATTTACCTTGATTTTAACCCATTAAAACGTGTTTGCTTATGACGAGTAGCTCATGGTATATTATCTTCTTTTTCATTTCTTCACAGAAACGCTCGGCAGTAACACGAGGACCTGACACTGCCGTTTAGATTCAACCAGCACCACTTGTTCCTTTAACTGATTCTCAATGTTAGGCCGTTCTTCACCGCTTAATTTCAACTGGCGGTAAATTGAAGTAAAGCTAATTGAGGCTTACAGCTATTTGCGGAATACGCTAAGGGATGTACCAATATTTATTCACTGTTCCGTGCTACACGTTCCACTCACTTGTGCAATTTACTGCTGCTTGTTTTTTGAGGAAAAGACATCACGAACCTGTTTGGTGAACTAACACAGGCTGCTCGGCCTAAATTTTTTAGTGAAATATGCCTTTTGGACCGTATGGCTGCAGCTAGAAAGAAGCCGAAGCCTCATTTATTAGCAGTATGAGGCTTATTGAAGATATCATTATTCCCCCGTGGAGTTTAAAAATCAAGTGAATTCATTTGAGGCTTGTGGTGTCTCCTCTATGAGGTGGTTATGTGAGGTTCTCTTTTATGTACTCACGAAGTGTATAGTTCTCAGTTTGGTGTAGTTAGGCAACGCAGGTTCGAGACATGGTGAGGCAGAAGGCATTTGAATTTTCCTCTTCAGCTTCGCTGTATAGCCTCCAGTACACTTTAGGCATTGAAATTGGCGCCTAAAGAACTGATTCATGGTTTCAATTAGAAGTTGTAGTGAACTGATGGGTTTCGCGAATAATGCTTGCCTCGCCATAGCCACAGTCGGTGGATTTAGTTGTGTAAGGGCTGTGCCATGATGTCGATAAAGGCATCATTGATAAAGGTCACTATGAAACATTTTCTCGTGTGCAATTAATTGATAGGCTCTCGATCTTAACCACAAAACTGTTATGGTATTCGTGAAGTATATACATACTAAACGTGACGCGCCGTCGTGTTAGCAGCCATGAGCAATGCGTTTTCTGGGTGCCTGTTTCAGAGAACGGTGAAAGTATTAGCAAACGTTCTCATGCAAAATTCGTGCTTAACTGTTCCTTTTACGCATTAATAAAGTAGCCGTATTTGACTAGAACAATTAACTCACCATAGTAATAAGAATCATCATAAAAGATTCGCTTTGCAGCTTCCTTCTAACACGCATTTATAATATTGACATCAAATACCAATACCAAGATTTTTCTACCTTGTAAAATGCAATGTCTCTCATAGCTAAGCACTAAGGGAATCTTAAGTGTTTTGCGGAGCATCATACACAACTTCGTGTGTTGAAATTGCAGACATTCTTTTTACGCAAAGTTATTGGACAGACACTGCGCATATACGCCTTGCAAAACCAGTAGACCCCTTCAGTGCCACATAGCAGTGGCGTAGCCAGGGGGGGGGGGGGGGGGGTTGGGGGGGTTCAAACCCCCCCCCCCCGAAATTTTTTCCGCAACCCCCCCCCCCTCCCCCCCACTTACCCGCTTTTTGTTTTCGTCGCTTCGCGCTGACATAATGCATGAAACCGGTGCTACTATCACAATTTCATTCCTGGGCGTTTCCGTTTAGTTGGTAATTTACAGCGAATCATGTCTGCATATGGAAAAAAAAAAACTGTCACGGTGTTTGTCAAGGCTTTGACACTCTGTGAAATTTTGGGCGAGAATGTGGCGGCCGCATTCTGAAGCAACAAATGCGGCAGCCGCATTTTAGATGATGGCGAAAACGCTCGAGGCCCGTTTACTTCGATTTAGGTGCACGTTAAAGACCCCAGGTGGTCGAAATGTCCGGTATACATTTCCGCCGCTTCCCTTCAGGTGCCGGTTAGACCGCGCTCGCGCAGGATCTTAGGCTACGTTCACACTTGGTCTCGAAGCTGTAGGAAGCGGCAAAATCTTGCAAAAATCCGCCCGCCTAGGCGGCAAAACAGGCAGAAAAACAGGCTGTGAGCCAAATCAGTCTCGGGCCGATTTTTTCGCCATGGCGAAGCGGAAACGCGGCGGAAAGTCGTTCTGCTTCACTGCAAGCTACACTAGCATGTAAACAACCGGTCGTAAAATTGAACATGGCACCAGAAGTGTAGGCTGTAATGCTGATCGACGCGATCAAGAACCAGCCCTTGCTCTACGACAAGAGTGGCACTAAAACGTACTGTCAGCAATACTCGCGATAGTATTCAACGTCGCGCGACTGGAGGTGCGGCAACGAAGCCTTGGCGTGACCCAACTTCTCGCGCTTTTGCAAAGCCAGGCGAACCCACCACCGCCGTTTCCGAGGTGTCCGCGTCTTCCGTTTATTCATTGTCCATTTCTAGAAAACAAGTAGGTAGAAGTATAAAAGCCATTTATTCTTCCACTTCCACGGCAGACAATAGTTAGGCAGATTCATCGTTGGCGCTCCATAATTCTCCTCGCACGTGTACGGTATGTTGCAGAAGTGGCGGGGTGCTTTTCTCGTCGCGACGATAGAGTGGGAGCGTAGGTCTCACGTAGGACGCGCAGGCTTTGGCGAGCCCCAACACAAGGGCCAGCCCGGGTTTTAGCTGTGGTGTTCCCGTTGCCCCTTTGGTGTCCTGGAGGTGCCGACAATACGAAATGATGAAATGTTATTACAACTTGTAAATAAAAGCTATGAAAGAAATATTCTCACGCCTAGGCACCAACCTATGACTCAGCGCTACCGCGCCCGTGTGCGGAGAATTACGGAACGCCAACGAGGAATTTACCGAAGGTCGCAGATGACACGCGAAGTTGCGTAAAATGATCACTTTTGATGACGGTACGTGGGTCAAAGAATGAACATACCGCTTGACATAATGCGATAATGAGCGCCACCACGCCGACAAACGTACGCAGACGAGATGGATCTGGACGAAAACGGTAGCGGCGGCCGCGGCGGCAGCAAAACAATTATGTGAACAACTTGTACAGGCGCGGAAAAAAATTTCCGGCCGCTTTGGCCTCTCCGCCCGCTTGCCGCTTCCCAAGTGTGAACGTAGGCTTAGTCTGCGCGAGAAACGTCTCTTGTTTGCGATTGCGCCCCTACGGAAGGCTGGTAATTACTGTTGTGTTGTTGAATCACAAACCAGCAATTACGGAAGGCTGGTAGTTGCTGTTTCAGTTGTGGAATCCCAAACCAGCGATGTACACACGTAGGGGTTGATGACAGCAGTGAAATTCCAGCGACTCGCAATAGAATGCACGAAACAGACAGTCGACAAGCATGAATTACTGCTGTGCGCAGTACAGCGTAAGTAAACTCTTGTTGCAGGCGCTGACAGTTCTCGTCGGAGTTCACGCGTCCTGAGAAATTGATTATGTGCACTATGTACTGAACAATACCGGAGTTCATTCCTGCATCACTAGTACACCAATCAGTCGAGATTCTGTGAGGTACAAAGCCGCTTCCTGTTTGCACCGGCGTAATTGAAGCAGAAATGAGTTGCACGCACTACTTAAAATGCGTACACATGCCATATCTATGCTGTGCGGTGAAATATTCTGTACAATTCTGAATCTGTTGACGTAAAGGCAAATGACGGCTGCACGCTCGCACACAGCGGAAGACACAGCGGCCCGTGCACTTGCCGCAGGAAATGCAACCCTCTCGTATGAGGGAGCAGGGCGACGAAAGCTTCGAAAAAAAAAAAAAAAAATGCCTTACGCGTTTTTGCGCGTATTTAAGTTTTCTAGCGCAAAGACGCAGCGGACAAGCTATTGCTATGGGAGTAGGTATGGCCTGGTCACACGTGCATTTTCACGCGTATAGCCGTCCTTGACTTGTGAAACGCACTTCGCCCCGACGAGGACGACGCCGTCTACGCTTAACGGAAATTAACAATTAATGATGTCTTCTCCGATCGCACGGGTCGTCTCAATGATGCGTTTTCGAAGACTGGTCCATTCAGTGGCGCGATGAGAGACCGTTGCTCCAAACGCCCACTGTACCTGTCGTACTTACTGTATTTACTGAGCTTACTTTAGTTTTTACTTCATTTCTTCACAAGCACACGCACACGCGAGGGGGGGGGGGGGGGGGGAGAGAGTCCCATGTCTTTGATATACATGTATAGAGTGTGCTTAACCTACCGACATTTATTATCGATCACGTGACCTAGAGGAAAGCAGAAGCCTGCCCCCCCCCCCCCCCCCCCCGATCGGGCCGGTGAACCCCCCCCCCCCCCCCCCCCCGAAAAAAATTTCTGGCTACGCCCCTGCCACATAGCTTGCGATATCCACGCCGCAAATTTTCGCGACTCGCGGTTTTGATGAAGAAGCCGTTCAGGCATGACAGTGAAAAAAGAAGCCGGCATATCCTTCAATAAGTACGACTCGAGCCACCAATATCCCAAGCATGCACGAAAGTAGAGTGTACTAGACAATGGTCGAGTGGGCCGAACGGTGCTCTCCCGCTGAGGCGCCGCGTGTGGAAAAATTATGCGAGGGCGCTGCGAGCGAACTGGATTGGGGCGGAGACGCGCTCCGCGGCATGCTCAACGTACTTTCGCTGCGGGCGCCGAGGCCGATTGCGCATAGTACGCTCTTAAAATAGGGCTTTATTTCAACTGCAAAATTATGTTTACACTATTTTGCCAAACATATATATTTGAGGCATGGATTATACAACGCGACGACTTCAATTTTGCTGTCGTTGTCAAGCGCGTCGTCTGCTAGCGAGCGCGCGTTCACTACACGGGCAGTGGCGGACGCCCAGTTTTTCTCGCAGAATGTCTGTGCAGTACATTTTTTTATGTTTTAGTTGCTTTGGTGCGTCCATGACTCTTGACGGCCGGTACGAAATGTAGTTTTAGCCAAGTGAACTGCTGTTTTTTCCACTGTCTTCTAAAAGTAACTGGTATCTCTGCAACATGAAGCTACGTAAGAACATTTTATTATTGATATCGTGTCATTTTACGGGCGCTTCTTGTTGGTGGATATTGATCAGGGACAATTATCGAAGAAAACAGTATTATTTATTTATTATTACCTCAAAGGCCCCGGTGTGGGGTATTAAATGAGAGATTACATTAGAGTGAAATAAACTATTAAGAATAGTTTATTTATAATAGAATAGTTTATTATAATAGAATTAAGAATGTCCAGAATAGCGGCTCTGTACGGCTATTCTGGACATTCCGCCATTTTCTTCGAAGCGTGACGTACGCGCGACGCTTACAAAATGGCGCCGATAGCCCCGATTTCCTTTCGTAACGTGACGCAAATTTGACGTTTCGCCTAAGAAACTGTAATGTAGGCACTGAACATAGCGTGGTTGATAAAGCAAAACAGTTTTCCTCCCCAGTGAAAATAAAGCAGCTAGCTCAAAGCGTACGATTATTCGATCAAAATCGTTTCTCGCTTCCGTCGTCTGCATGCGCGCAGGCTGTCGTCTGCTTCATTAGCTAGGATGCGTGTCCTCGGGAAACGGAATGAGTCATCGTCTATTGGAGCCCACGCGCTTGCTTTCTACCTTGAGACAATATACGCGACCTGCCAGTGATGATCAGCGCACGCTCTAGGCCGCGTTATCGCTATCTCGTGATCCGCAAGTGACTCAGCCCGACTCGTCTGGCTGAGAAGCGACCGAATATCATCGATAGCGTTGCGCGCGCCACAGGTATCCGCTTGAGTGACGCAAACGCTGGCACTGCCATCTCTTGTGCACTTCGCTGCTTACTCGCACCGCAAGAGGAAACTTCTAGGCGCCGTCTTGCGTACATTTCTTTTTGTAAATTAAAAAGTCACCGTTGTCATAGCCTTTGATGACGCGAAAAGTCATTAATATTGATTACAATACAAACACAATAGTGAAAAGTGCGAAATGTCGCAGAAAGTTTGCTAGTTTCCACCAATATTATTTCAAATAAACGTGTTTTTAATAGAAATGATGGTTCAAAACACAAATGCCAACACCACCCGAGAGCGATGCAAATGCTATGAGCACGCGTTGTGAACAAAAGATTTTCATGGCCCCAAATGACAGGGAAAATGCGGCGATACGCATGCCTACAGTGTACTGTACGCATGCCTACAGTGTACTAGAATATTCATCTATGCTCATTACATTTAGCCTATCGTGCATCCTATGTGACATTAGTGCATAATCTATCGTCGACTGCAGGCTCCCTACCTCCCATGTTATGTGCCCTTCACACTTCTCAGTACTGTTGCATACAACTAAGTCATGCATTTCACACATATCCAGCATCATGTTGCCTGTTGAGTCTGTGTACCCGTCCATGTCTTCTATGTCTGCTTTCATATCTCCTAGTATAATAATCTCGCACCCTTCTCCTAGCTCATTAATGTCACTTGATATGCATTCCAGCATTTTTTTGTTTTCCTCTTTGGCATTTGTTCCTGTCCACAGGTATACAAAGCCAAGGAGTGTCTGCTCTCCTGCAACTTTCCCTTTTAGCCATAAATGCTCCTTGCATTCCTTTTTGACCCTTTGCCAGTTCATACTTTTATGAATGAATGCACCAATTCCACCCCCTTTTCTGCTGCCCTCTGTTCTATTGCAATATTCCCATGCATAGTCAGGATTGCAGGGAGGTTGCTCCATGTCCCTAAGATGTGTCTCCACAAACCCGTATACCATCAGCTTTTCTTGCCTTAGTTGCTCGTCTATCTCCTCCCACTTCAGCCTATTCCTGCCACCTTGCATGTTAATGTAACCTATGTCAGAATGACCTTGCCCCTGGTGCTTACGTCTATTTCTTCTACCGATTCTACGTTTCTTGAATCTTGGAGCCTCTCTGGGTCCGTCTTCGTCTACACTGGTGGTCTTAGGGCTCTGGGTCCCCCCAAAAAAGCCGTAGCTTGGCGCCCTATCCTACTACCTACGCTCCCGCCCGTGGCACCACTGTAGTGAATGCCATCCTGTGCAAAAGGCTGGGAGCCAGACTCGTACACTTCCCGGTTTACCTCCATTACACCGTACCCAAGTGGTCTGCTCAGACCCCTAATGACCCGGTTAGCCTCAAGCACCCTCCATTCCATCGTGCTAGCCTGGCCCCGGACATGTGGGATTGTGCATATGGTCACATGCACTTTCGCAGAGGTTTCTCTGAGTTTACGCAACCCAACCTCTAACTGTCCGTTTAGGTTCTGGCCCCTTCCCTTCAGCACATCGTTGAGACCAGCATGGATAACGACCAGATGTTCATGCTCGAGGTTGTCCGATACCACCTTCTGAGCTTTTGCCATTGCGTCAACCATGCACTTCCCTGACTGGGCCTCCACCCTCACCCGCCCGTCTGCCTTCACTGTTGTAAGGACGCCCTCCTTAACCCTAGCTACGTTGGAGTCCCCCACCACTAGGACCCTTCGCTCTACACGTTTGCCTCCCGCCTGCGATTGTCGTCCTCCAGTTCGCGCTAGCTGGTTCTCCACCCGCCCTGCGCGACTGACACGTGACGATGTGCTCCCTGCCGTTCGTCCCTTCCCACCCGAAGCCTGCCGCACTACCTCGCTGTAGAGTTGTGGAACCGCCGTGTTGCCGCCGGCTCTCGCCTGCTGTTCAACGGCCCCTAGGCGTCCCTCCCTGCTCTCATGGCATGCCTCTGCCTGAGTCTCCGCGCTGTCCCCGCCGCCCGCCTGAGCTGACCCGGGATTACGCGCCGCCTGTACCATTAGCGCCTCCACCCGCTCTTCCAGCACGGCCCGCTTTTTCAGGTGACGCTGCGAACCGCGCCACTGTCGGCGGCGACATGAAGTGCGTCAAGCTCTGCCGCGGTGTGAGCGCACTACAACTCTTCTAGTACACTGTACGCATGCCTCTCGACTGACACTGCATATGGCCACTCATTACCATAATTCGCGCGGCTCGTCGCACCACAAATTATGGCGGAAAATGTGTGCAATGGCGGCCCAGCGCAACGTCACGCAATGTCAAATTGACGTTTACGAAACGGCCCTTCCTGTGACGCTCTTCACGGGATATTCTTTCAGCCAATCAACAACTGACATGCCGGCTATCTTGGAATGCCACCACATATTCGCGAAATTGCAGATGCATTCCACGGGCTTCTGCACGCTACCGTACACTTTGTTTTTAAAGCGCTAAAGTCGCAATATAGGTGCCAAGGACCACACAAAAGTATTAGTCGATAAAATTTGCAGCTCCACGTCACGTTTCGTCATTCTGACGAAAACGCAAAATTGCATTGTGCAAAACTTCCGTTTCCCGGCACAAATTTCAAAACACGTGACCTCTGGACAGCCAGTGAGACAGCCAAGTTAAGTGCGCATCGGTTATGCGTTTCGTGGATCGCGAATAATTATTAATGGCTTCTGGGGGGCAGCATGTCGTTCCTGAAAGCCATGTAGCACTCACCAACCATATACATGTAGGGTGAGCAGGCCTGAGTGTGCTGTTTTGTTTACAGTGCGGCCGATAAAGGCACGTTGAGTTCCCTCTGCCGTAGCGGCTGCTTTGGAGTTTGTTGGCGCTAACCACTTACTACTACTCCTGCACTTGCACCTCGCTTTTTTTTATTCTTTTTACACATTCTTTAGACATTTCGCATAAATAAGATGTTTTCAAGTGCGCAGCCTTCCGCGTCGAATTTAGCAAAGCGATGCACTTGTTTACATCGGCATCTACAGCCACAGATCGTTGTTAGCGTCAAAAAATGGGAGAAAGGTGCATAAATGAAAAGGCGCTGATATGAAAGAATGTCAAAACGTAGAATAAAACACACATATCTGATCATATGAGCCGCGTTGTTCCATCGTGAGACGAGTCAGTATAAGCGGCTGAGCCACTTAAACAATGGCGGCTGTGATCCAGTTACAAATATTGCGCTGTTAATTTATTACTGATTCTCGCTTTTCTTTAGCTTCGCGATAGTTAGCTTCGCGATAGTTAGTTTGCGCGTGTCATAAAGCATTATTAGAGCAAACTGTGCTCGCATAAGCGCTCATTTAAAGGCCGTGTTGTTCTGCAAAAACGCGGATGTCATCGCGCTGACACCGTTGGTATATAACTGAGCGAAGCGGCTGTTTATGCTGCTGTACCGAATGTACCGTCTCTTGTTTCAGGTTTGACGCAGAGATAAAGAGTACATCTCAGGAATTAAGAAATGTGTCAGCATGCAAACACGTAAAAACCCACCCATCTACGTTGTGAATACGAGCGGCAGCCTACGGGAACGGTGACGTACCGATGTTGGCACCAAGGAGGTTATAAAAAAACTTCTGGAGTGGAGATGCCGTAACCAATGGCGTTAACCAATGTATACTCCAGTGACGCCAGAGGTGAGACGTTACCACAGCTGAAACACAATAGCATATTTGATTAACCGTACTTCCTGCTACATATATAATGTTTCCAAGAACATCTGTTTAACGTCTTCGCGTAGACCAAGACGTCTTTAGCCGTCTGAGGCCGTTCCGAGAAGTTTTTAAGACGTTTTGTGTTTCGTGGGATACAGTAGCGCACCCAGGATCTCTGCCAGGGGGGGGGGGGGGGGGTTGACAGTTTGCCAATGCCATCTAAACAGCACCAATTTCAATTTCTTCACGGAAATTGTCAAAAAATGCACTTTTTGCGTACTCGCGACGATTACGCCTCTTACATCTTAGTTGCAGTACTCAACGGCGCAAGGAAAGAAAAGGGGTTATACAAAAGGGTGGGTTAACTCGGCCTCAGGGGGGGGTTACAACCCCCGAATCCACCCCCCCCCCCCCCCCCCCCGTCGGTGCGCCACTGGTGGGATACATCTCGCTTGCGAGACTGTGGACGCGTGTTGCGTGTAATGAAACCAGTCGTAGTGATCAGGCTCTGATAGAACTTCAGGAACCGTAATTATTGAACAGGTGAGATTGAATGAGATGCGATGATTAGTGAGCGCATATGTATTTCGGGGCCATTCGCGCTGTGTGCAGAAAAAAAAATATCGAGTGAGAGGTATGGCTACGAATGAACTGCTACGATGTTTTGACCGCTGCCGAAGCTGCATGTATACATTTAACCACGGGGAATGCCCTAAAGGCAAGCCACTGAAATTATTGTGATTTAACGCAGATCTCACGGGTCTTAAGTAAAATTGAACTTTCTTTTTTTTTTCGTTATTGGTGCATTCACCTTCATGGTACGGACTTTATGCCGTGATGATGCACATAAACATACAATACTTGGGTCTTGTAAAGTTGAGAGCTGCAGCAAAGTGTGCAGCATACCCAGCGAAGTTAGCGCGCAACGAATTATGTACTTATATAAGATTATGCTTTGTACATTCACATGACCGAGACTAATAATTAACATTAAATTATGGTGTTCAACATCCCTAAGCTGCACAGCGGCTTATGCGGGACAGTGTAACGAAAGGCTCCAGGTTAATTTTGTCCATGCACCTAGGGTATCTTACCATGCTCCTAAAGCAGCCTGATATGTTTTTCTGCATTTCTCCTTCATCTGCATTTAGGCGTTGCAACTTGGTACGGCTCCACTGAGCTGCCGTGTAGTTGTAGACGAACTTCATCTTGCATATCGTTTGGTACAGTGTAAATGGGGCGCAAATCGGTGCATTCACGACACTGCAATGCAAATTTGTGTTCGAAGACCAGTCATTTAGCGAAGTAGCACTTTGCCACCGCGAAAATGTGCACAATCTGTGATAAAATGTTCGTTTTCGAGGGGTAACACATTTTTGTGGTTGTTTGATCTACGGAAGAGGCGCACTTTTACGAAATCACCACACGCTGATTTACGGGAACCATGCACTTAGCAACAACGCTACGTTGTTGTACCGGTGAAACGGGGACGATTATACTTCCTAAGCACAGTTCGGAAATGCTGTCACTTCAAAAAATCGCACTATGCCGGACTTACGATCGCGGCAGTTGATATACAAGCAGCGCTTATATGCAGAGAGAACAGGTCGCACGAACGTTTTTTGCCAACCAGCGCCCGCTTCGGAGGCGCGGCGGAGGGGAGGGGCCCCCACAGTGACGTCACGCTGTTTGCAAACAGGGAGAGGTCTATATCACAGCTAGCCTTCGTCCTGCAGTGGTCATAAATATAGGTTGATGATCACTGATGAATCTGTCACAGGCAATTTTTTTTAAAATTTGGTGCAGCTAAAATGTAACACCCTGTATATTTGCATACTTAATGACATCATAGAACCATATCGTAAAAATCAAGGTAAGTGCATGCGCACCAGTGGAAAAATAGCAGCACAGGCAATGGGCCGGATCACTGATGTTCCCGTGGGAGAAACAAAGATTTCGGTCTTTTATTGCTTATATGCGTATATTACCACATATATTACCCCTGCTCCACACAGGTCGGCACGTATTTTTCATTCTAAAGTAGTCCAGTCGTACTTTGCCCGCACTAGTATCTTTCAGAAATCATTTTTTCCACTTACGAGCGAACAATGGAATCATTTACCGGAATTTGTTGTTGAATGCACATCTTATGTTTAATTTGAAAAACTACTAAAAATGTTCTTTTGTAAACCCTCTCCTGCTTGGGCAGCATTGCTGCCTGCAGTATTGTGTAAATAAATAAATAAATACTGCAGCTGATTAAATCTCGAGAAGGTGTGGCTTACAGATACGGTACAATCTGTAAGCAAACAAATTTTTTTTTCTTACAGGCCGGGCTTCGTCATGCACACGCGGGCCCTAGCTAAGCTTAGTATTGAATGCCCGGGTAACACGGGCCCGGGGCGGGCCCGGGCTTGGAACCACGGGCCCGGGCCGTGCCCGGGCTCATCTCCGTCATGTAAGCCCGGGCCCGGGCCGGGCTCGGGCCGAAAAATCAGGCCCGTGCAGTGCTCTGGCGCAAAGTACAAGAACGCATTTGTTGGCACAGTAGAAGCCGCCCCCTCCCTCCCTCCCAAGCTGCACCTCCCGCTTTAATTGCTCCTTTCGCGTGGGAGATTGCGTCATCAGTTACCCTTGCGCCCGGTTGCAAGACACGCATTTGGTGCCGCAGCACAGCGTCGCCCCCCCCCCCTCCTTCCCTCCCATATCCCCACGGCCTTTCGCGCGACGGAAGTCGCGTTTGCTCTCCGTGAAGGCGCGCATCCCCCGCACACTTTCACTCGCACATACGGCGCGCGGCGACGATTTTATCGCCCTTGGACTCGTCTCATGCTCCTCCTCCGCATCGCCCTCGTTGATCTCCTCTCCCATCGGTGGGCGCACATCGTTGAGAAGCGTGCTCGCTACCGCCCTTGTCGGCGAGATTTTCCCGCGGAAGCGACATTATAACCGGTATTTCGTCTCACGCGGCTGCACTGTAAGCGGTATGCGTATACATGGAGTTCTATGGGAGGGTAAACGGGATTCGGAAAAGGCCGCGTTGTAGCCAGTTCTGCACTATAAACAGTTACGTTATAAGTAATCTATACTGTAAATGCTTTTTACGTGCGTTTGCCTGAGTGAGTTCACCTCCGACTATTTAATGTAGCTAGTTTTAATTGTGTTTCGTTGATACGAATTTCGACTAATACGAATATCTTTCGTGACCCCGTGAGATTCGTATCATCGAGATTCCACTGTAGTTTAATTAAAGAAATGATAAATTAATGGCTCCTAAAAATATTGGGGCACTTCAATAGATAGTAACCTTGCTGTAAAATGAATTAATTAATACTTAGGAAGTTTGGCGCTGTGCCCTCTGCAATTGTTGCTGATAGATGGAAAGTATCTTTGCCACTGCTGTAGCTCATGCAAAATTGTAAGAAATATGTCTTTTTGCATTCCTGGGTTGGTGGCTTCTGTGTTAAAAGTTTGACCTGCTTATGAGCTTCTTGTGCACCCTTTGTGCTGTGTACACTATAGTGATGTCCCTCTGTGATGTTACACTTGCAACTGCTGTCACCAACTCTTGGTATATGACAGACTAGAGGTTTCCCCACCTCTCTTTCCCCGAAGAAAACAAGCCTGGTAGCAAATTTTTGATGTTGAAACACTAAAAAAATAGCTGTATTGAATGTAAAATCATTGCACTAGCAACAGTGTTTCTTCTATGAAGCTGATCAGGGACAGTAAGGTAAGGATTCCTTTTGCTTGATTCTATTCCTTTGTAATCACTGCCATTCATGGTCGGCTGAACCCAGTGATAATGTGGGCAGAGTGCCACTTAATTGGACCACTGACAAAGTGCGAGAAGGAATAGCATTGGAGCAGTATTGTTAGATTATCCTGGCCCTGCACTTTATCCATACAAATCTCTACTCATGACTGCAATTGTTATTACATATAATGCAGTAATTAAAATGCCACCCTCCGCATACTGCCAACATAATACGAGGGGCAGTCAAAACGTTCCCAGAATGGTGGTTCAGCGTGCTAATGTTACGACCTATGGCAATGCTTACCTAATCACCTTCAAAGTAGGAGCCTTGCGTGCACACACACTTGCTCCATCACTCCTGTCATTGTTGGAAGCAGCGGTAGAAGGCTCCTTTCGGAATATGCATGTCGGAGCTTAGTCGTCGCATTCGCTTTGATGTTCTCCACGGTTGCAATACGTGTGCCCTTGGGGCCCATTTTCAGAGCAGGGAACAGCCAAAAGTCATTTTCCCAATTTGCACATGAACTTGGATGTCCGCACGCTGTTCGAACTGCGACATTGCGCCGACTGCCCACGCGTCACACGGCGCAGTGACACCACTGTGCACTGAAAACGCTGCTTCCAACAACGGCAAGAGCGATGGAGCAAGTGGGTGTGTGCGCAAGGGTCCTACTTCGAAGGTGATTAGGTAAGCATTGTCATAGGTCGTTAGAGCACACTGAACCACCATTCCGGGAATTTATTATCACTTACTCGGAAGTGCTTCGCCTTCTGACGGACGCGACTAGAAGCGTATTGAATGTCTCACAACTGGCATACAGCTGACCCCAAAAGCTTTCGGAGCATGAATCAAACTGCAAAAACAAGCAAAATCTTGTCGCATCTTCATTAGTGAACCTGGGGCGAGATTGCACAAGCATCTAGCTTGCTTTCCGAATGTTCGCTTGCCCACTCATGATTCGGTGGCGCCGTGCTTTCGCCAGCGGTTGTCAGCATGGCGAGGCGGGAGCACGAATTGAACACCGCCCCTGTAATTCAGAGGTTTCAATGTGATGTTCATACAGGTAAGTATACTCACTAAACTTGCTTTTCTAGAGAATACATTATAGTATAGTGGTGATTTTTATGATATTTTTAAGTGAAGCATTCTTTGCTTACTCCTTGGGGTTTGGCGGGGGTTGTCTGTAACGTAGCGCCAGTGAGTGCACCTGTGTTCTGCGTAATGAAACCCTAAGTCGCGACATAAAACCTGTACACTTAATGTCTGCTCGTAGTTATCTTTAAAGCACCCCAACCTCTTTGTGGAATAACACGTGATATTCAATGGCTTCTTTGATTTTCCTAATTTTTTTGCCACTTGGCTTCCCAGTTCTTGGGAAACTGGTGTAGCACCAGAACTTTGACTGACAAATTAATGTCAGTGGGCACGCCTCTGAGAGCTTATTCTGTAAGCGTACAACTAGTGGACATGTCCATTTTGTCTGCTGTTGAAGTTCTGGTTGCCTGGGCTGGGGTATGTGCAAGAATGAGACAGGTGCCCCCAGCCAATCTGCACTTCAGCGGCAGACGAAATGGACATATCCACAAAATGGACACTTACTATTGGTTATCCCTATTGGTTCTACCTATAAGAAATTATGTTATAACAGGGTACATGCTAGGTGCATGTTTTATTTGCACGGACATATGTCAAGACTTTTTCAGTGTTTGCTATACTTAATCTTACGTTTGCAGCAGAATGCCCACACGTACGGCAAGATCACACACATCACGCTTATAGAAGTGCAGTATTAAGTGTGGCATATTAAACTAACTGGAGTAACTGGAGTTCTCAAAGTAAATTGCTTCAAAAAATGTGCAATGTACGATTTACACATTATAGCTGCAGACATGATAGCTTGAGAATTTAACATGCCTTATTTACTCGATTGTAATGCGAGTTTTTTTTTCCAGATTTTTGCTACCTGAAGTCGATCCTCGCGTTACAATCGAATACCGAAATTCGAGTAGTCTAAAAAGTGCAAGTGATGCACCCAATTCTAATCAACACGTGCAGAATCTGCCCCCGCCGCAGATGGCTTTCAAGATACAGCCGCGCGGGCCCGTGAAAGCGCGCGAGCTTTCACGGAGAGCGAGCGCACAGCGGAGAGCAAATGCGACGTCTCCGTCGCGCGAACGGCCATGCGGAGATGGGAGGGAGGGGAGGCAACGTTTAGCTGCGGCACCAAATGTGTATATTGCGACCGGGCACAAGGTGAATTGGCGACTCAACGCGAAAGGAGGAAAGCAGGTAGGCAGCGCGGGAGGGAGGAGCTACGGCTTCTACTCTGCCGCAAACTGCGTACTTGTACTTTGCGCGGCTACGGGCGCACCGTATCTTGAAAGCGATCTCCACGCAGCTTTGATCTTTGTATGCGCTGTACTTTCGCCGCTCAGTTTCTCGCACGAACCTTCGCTCGCTGCTGCAGCCGCACTTGCTCACGCCAGCGTTTTGACAGTGGTTGTCTGAGGTCATAGAGTGTGATCTATTCATGTTTGCTTGTGTGCGCTGACACCATTCTTGTTAATTCAGTTAGTAAGCGAATGCGTCCAAGTGTATGCAGCCGATAAAACTACTATCCTTACTCCGTATAGCTCTCTACTAATTTGCCATCGCAATTGATGCTTCGCCTTTCGGGCGAAACTGAGACTTTTTCATGCATCCGGTGGTCTCGCGTTACTTTAGCGGTTTTTTCTTCTTCTCCTTTTTCTCTTTTTTTTGCTGGACGCAACAAAAAGTGAGCCCTTGCGTTACTTTCGTGGTTTTATTTTTTCTTGATGAACACAATGAAAAGTCACCCCTCGCATTACAATCGCGGTCGCGTTACAATCGATTAAATATGTATGAGAAAACAATTCTGTCGATCACGAGGAAGCTGAAAGACAAAAAGGCCTGCCCAGAGGATGCGAAAAGTTCCATAGACGTACAAGAAAGATCCACACGCGTCATATCCAAATGAAGGCATCTGGTGGATTCCAGTCGGCAAGGCCCAAAAAATGCGTCATCATGAACATGTTTGGAATATGGAATCGACATGCGACATATTTTCTGTCGGGAGATAGCCTGCCAGATGCCTGTTTGTTTATTTCTAAATTCCAACAGGGTGCTTTTCAAACATTGCACAACTGTTCGACAGACATTCGATTAAGATCCATACATGCAAATCCAAGCAGGGACCTATATTACGTGCCCCTAAGTGAATTTCTTGACTGGGATGCTCGCTGGACATTTGCTAAACCAGTGTCATGAGCGCTCTAAATTTACTAAATATTTTAGGTTATTCTACCAAGAACATCCCAAGGGCATCGCACCCGGACTTTTTTCGTCCCAAGCATGAAAAGTCGGCCTCCCAGAGGCTTAATTGGTCTTTCAGTTTTCTAGAAAAAGAAACATGTTTTCTGATATGTTCAAATTATAGCCCAAAGCAATATTTCCAGCACATACATAAATACACTGTGCTTCGCATATTTTCTGATAGTATTGACTTTGAAAGTGTTTCCTACAGGAAGCACACCAGAAAATAATTTTTTTCTTGCCGAGTTCCGAGTAAGAAGTTTCTGGCTGTATGTATTCGGCCAACACTGAATGACAGGCAGCAAGCATTATTTGTTGGATTAGAGCAGGCACAGACAACGAGAAACAAGAAGTTAGACGCATGACTCACTTTTTCGCGTGTGCTAACAGTCTGCAGTTCTCTAAACTTTACTCGCCTTGTGCTATATCTGCAAGGAGAATGGACAGCTTCGTTATCTTTTGCTATAGTTACTTGACGCCTTGTATTACAGACACTTACATAAAGCATTGGAACTTTTGCATAGACTCTGCTCGACACATTACGTACAAGCCTGGAAAGCTACAGAGTAGCATCAACAAACATGGTTAAGTGATTAGTAGCATCCAGATTACGTTGTATAGATATGCAGGGATGCAATGTCTGACTGAGCTGTTCCAATGATGTCTAAGAGGCCTAGCTGGTGAATCCATAGAATATCTTTTGGTCTTTTCACTTGGGATATTTTCAGGATTATACTGGCACATCCTTAGAATGCCCCAAACAGTGAAACAGGGATATCCTTCAGACATCCCTAGGATGCCTATGTATATATGGTTTCTCATATGTGTGGGCCGTGAAAGGTTCAGGTGCAATATCCGTGCGACGTCCTTGGTGGGATATCTGCAATTGGACATCTGGCGAATGAATATCCGGGCATTAATTGGATGTCCCCTGGACAAAGTGTTTCCCTTGTGGGAGGGAGGAGGGCTGAAACTGAGAGCTAGCTAGGATGTGAAAGTAGCTAGTTGGATATACGTGTTTCCTCGTGAAGAAAAGGGCTTTATAGCATACACCTGCATGCTGTATTGTTTCTCTACATATGTTGAAGAAATATCCTTTGGTACGACTTCCTTTAGAAATTGCGAGTGCACAACAACACATTCTATGTTCGCTTTCTTGATCTTCAAACAGGTGCTACCAACTGTGCATCACTGATG
This sequence comes from Dermacentor silvarum, assembly GCF_013339745.2. Classification (NCBI taxonomy): domain Eukaryota; kingdom Metazoa; phylum Arthropoda; class Arachnida; order Ixodida; family Ixodidae; genus Dermacentor; species Dermacentor silvarum. Next base: position 120,992,204 of record NC_051154.1, on the reverse strand, counting down.
ATTGAATACATCACGCAAATGACCGCCAGTTTGGCACGTCACGTGGACAGTTCTCTCTTCACCAAAAATTATGAGAACATTCGATCTGTCATCTGCTAGTGTGTCAGTAGACTGCGCTTGATGAGGGAGAAGGCAGGGCATGGGCACCGCAGGCATAGAGTCATTCTTTCTTTTAAGAGTTAAATCAGTCATATATCCAGGGGTCCTAGGCAGGTGGTGCATGCATGCTTTTTTTTTACTACTTTTTATCGACTATTGTAGGGGTGCACATTTCACTTGCCTCAAATCTGAGGCCAATTAGAGTACTTCATAAAGGCATTAAAATGACTGTTTACGTTAATGTAATTAGTATTTAACTACTTAACGTAAACGGCACATATGTGTCCCCGAATTTGCAACATGTCTCGATAAATACGTTTTGCCCCCAGACACCTACTTGTGGCAATTTACTGAATTAATGAGCTCCCATTATAGAGATATTTTATTTCGGTTGGCAAGACTATGACAAAACGTTGATGAAGCGTGGGTGGAGTCGTGCCATAAAGGAGCTCTTCCCTGTCAGCAAATTAGGTGCTTATTTTGCAGATTTTTCTAATAAATGAGGAAAGATAATGTGTGAAATATAAAGCGCAGTGATCAAGGTATTTTAACAAACCAAGGTTCTTGAGTTTGAACAACTATAAGGCTGATTTTTTATTGAGAAAGAGGCATTGTGACATGTGCCAGTGTACCGTGACGGAATGCTGGATGTCATCTGGTGGTGTTCACTTGAGAGTGGCACTTTTATGTTCTAATAGCCGCTTGAAATTAATAATTTTGTGTATTTTGTGCCTTTACGTGTTGCTGGTTCCAATTTCGATGAAAGCTTTTATTTTCCCACGTTAAAGAACCCCAGGTGGTCAAAATTAATCCAGAGCCCTCCACTACGGCATGCCTCATAATCAGAACTGGGTTTGGCACGTAAAACCCTAGAAAGAAGAAATTATGGCCAGAAAACAACACAAATTCTCATATCGGAAGATATTAAAATGATTTATTTCATGACAGCAACCATAAATCTGCATTAGAGATTGACGAAGGAGATTTGTAATTCTTAGGACATTGATGTCAGTGCAGAAGTTGACACAGAACACCCAGAGAAACCAAAACATTCAAGGCCACCGAAAAAAACCAAAAGAGGGAAGGTGTGCCAGCCAAAACCCTCGTAATTTCTGCTCTCAAAAACTACATGTGCAGTGAAAGGGTCATTGAATGGAAGAAGACGTATAAAACAAAAATTCACTAGCCGATTCCTGCGTGCAACACGGGTAAACAATTAAAGGTCATTCCCCAGTGCAAACGGAGGATCTTGCAACAATAGAAATCTTTTCTGTTAGGACATTGGACAGCTTCGTAAAAATGCTTGCACAAGAAAACACTCAGTATGCTGAGCAAAACAGGAACATTTTCATAATGTTGGTGTTGGCAGAAGAAATGAGTGTGTTTCTAGGTGTCAACCTCATGATGATCGCGCTATCACATCCTGCCAACTCAAAGAAGGTAACTATGGCTACGAAGTAGACCGAAGGTCAAAAATAAAATACTACCTTCGAGTGTTTTTTGAATTCATGGACATATGAGTAAAGTGAGTGAGTGAAATAACTTTTATTACAGGTCCGGCGAGGATGCGAACTCGTCGCGCACCCGGCTAGTCCCACGTCGGGAGCGGCAGGTCTAGCCCACCAGCCCGGTCGCGGGCACGCCGGACAGCCAGGATTTGCTTGTCTAGAGCGGGGCTACGCAGAAGCGAGTCCCACTCATCCTTTCTGAACTTGGGGTATCTCGACCCGCACTCCCAGAGCATGTGTGCTAGAGTGGAGGTCTGCCCACAGCATGGGCAGGCGTCGTCGCGATATACGTCAGGGTAAACTTCGTGCAGAACGGCCAGACACGGATATGTGCCGGTCTGTAAAAGTCTAAGCGAAACAGCTTGCGCCCTATTCAATTTGGGATGAGGGGGTGGAAAGACCCTTCTGGACATGTAAAAAAATTTTGTCACCTCGTTGTGAGTAGCGGGAGCATCCCTGTGGCCGTAGGGGAGAGGGGTGTCGGCTCTCCTTACAGAGGAAGCGCGGTCGGTGAGGTCGCGCGCAGCCTCGTGAGCAGACTCATTGAGGTTCGGGGGAGCACCCTCGACCGACCCTACGTGAGCGGGAAACCAGTGAATCGAATGATGCGTGAGAGCATCCGGATTGGAGACGCTAAGAAGACGAGCAGCCTGCTCGGCGATGCGACCCTTCTGAAAAGCCCTAACTGCCATTTTGGAATCGCTGTAGATCTCAGGCCCATGACGTCTAGCAGGGCGAGGGCGATGGCGGCTTGCTCGGCGACTTCGGGGTCTGAAGTGCGAATTGAAGCGCTATTGGAAAGCTTGCCGCTGGAGTCGACCACGACGACGGCAAAGGTCTTTCCATCGCTGTACTCCGCGGCGTCGACGAAGCGTGCTCTGATGCCTTGTTGATAGATCTTTTTTCAGAATTGCTACTGCTCTCGCCTTGCGTCTGCCCTCGTTGTGGACGGGATGGACGTTTCGAGGCACGGGGGCCACTTCGAACTTGTCTCGAATGCACCTAGGGATCGGGGTACTGACCCTCGAAGATACCACAGGAGGGTAACCCAGCTCTTCGAGGATGCGTTTACCTGCCTCTGTGGTGGTCAGGCGAGCGAGTTGCGCGCGTTCTTGGGCTTCGGCAATCTCCTCGGCGGTGTTGTGTACCCCCAGCTTGAGGAGATCTTCAGTATGGTTCCTAATGGGTAGCCCGAGAGCCCTTTTCACTACTTTGCGGATGAGAGCATTGAGCTTGTCTCGCTCCGCTCTGAGCCAGTTGTGCATAGAAATCGTGTACGTGAAGTGGCATAATACGAAGGCGTTGATAATAATGTACTACAATGCCTACGTCAGGGCGGATATAGTGGGCTCGGCAGCTTGCAGTGTGACGTACATGACATATGAGTAAACAATGCCTACATTATGTACGTCACACTGCAAGCTGCCGAGCCCACTATATCCGCCCTGACGTTGCTGCAGTTCTGCCAAGCAGTCGCACGGGTTCTTATTCAAACTTTTTCAAGCCGAGAGTGGCGCGCAGATGGGCAGATATACATGGAATAAGAAAGTGTGCAAGGCAAGACGCTTCCGCACACCAAATTACAAAAGCTCCCGCTCAAAAGAGGTGCGTGAATTGTGCCAAATCAAAGCTTGAAAACTGCACATTTATCCGCTGCAACATTTCCAATGTTTACTTGTGTTTCTTTACCACAAGAAATTTTTTCATGGAGTTTCTCGGTGGAAGCAGCTAAGATGCGCACTTAACGGGAGGTTACTAGGGGCACATATACTAAATTTTTGAAAAGTGTAAAGGCATACGCGGAAGCGTCTACAATGCTTTTGCGCAGCGATTCACGTGCAATTACCACAGCCCAGAGGAAATTACGGCGACGCGACGCGCAGAAGTGAAATTCTACGCTGGAATGATGAGCGGCAACGCAGCCAGCTGTGGAAGAAGACGACGACGAACGCGGGAGCAGTGGCACGAGCGCGTGCCGAACACGAGCCACACGAGCACGAGCGCAACCTGAGGGGCACCAACGAGCCAGCTGCGGACGACGACGACGCTTTCTGTGGTCGGGCGACTAACAGACGCTTTTTCGTTTCGCCTAGCCATATAAATCTTCGCTTTAAAATACCGCAAACGGAGTGACGTTCACAAAGAATGCTAATCTCATTAAAAGAAGAAAAAATAATGCGTTGAAACCATGGTCTCCGAGATCCTCGCGCGCTGCCCCGTCGCACGGAAGAGATGAAGGTTTGTCTCGGTGTTATGAACTTTGTCAACGCCTGATAAAAACTGAATGATTGCACGTCGTTTCTGAGCTGTTTTGCTACCACCAGTAGTACGCGGCTGTATCTTCAATTATGAACCCCACTTTTGGATGCTACAGAACTTTGTGGACCATCGCTTTCAGGGTGCGTTGTGGATTTAAAAAGCGCTGTGCTACAATCCAACACCTAAACGAAATTATTATTTACAGCCACTGGCAGTTATTACCCTTACACGCTATATGAAAACCGTTTATTTGGCCTGTGCGTAATCTTTGACACTTTGGTCATTTACTCTGTATTTAGCTGTGGTACCAGAAGGCGTGTTCGCACTTTGCGCATGTCGGCTGGATCTGCCAACATGGCAGACGATGCTGAACGAAAACATAAAGTTGCTGCCGGTTTAAAAAAGGTGAGATTACTTGTTTGCGTTTGGCAGTATCTAGTTAACGCTTTTGTAGGGCGCGATATAAAATGTTCCAAGTTTTTTTTTGAAGTTAACTGCTGTGAACGTGGCGGTATTTAGCCTTTATGAACTACTGTCATTGTAGTGCGTTTCCCGACATCTGCTGGTTTGTGAATGATCTTGCTTCCGAGTTAAATTTATTGTAATTTTTGTCCTTTTATTAGTTTCATATTCTAAGACGGAATTGTTTAGAGGTATTGAAGCTGATTAAGCTCTTCGATATCTCCATGTCGAGATTGAAGCCCTTTTAAAAACATTGGCTGTTACGTGTCAAGCATTTTGCGGCGAATATGCTTTTTTGGTTTACGGCAATTGGTTCCGTGTACAAAACTAAAATACGGCCCTGACGTCACGTGTACCTTACAGCTGAAGCAGTTTCAGCAGCGTTCTGTGAAAAAAACTACGAAACGGAGATCTTCTGACACGCTGTCGCCTCAGACTGTACGGGTATGTCGAATGCTCAAGTTTTTCGGAGATATCAATTTTGTTGTACAGGTGTTTTACTGTTATATGTTTAAGCCTCAGTGCACCATTTCTTTATTCAGGACGACCAAGCAAGCGCTCAGCAACTTGATGAGCAAAGGTCAGCGGTCTTTCATTTTCTAGCATTATAAGCTGTCGCGTACGTATGTACGCTTTGCATATTTGACTAGTTATGCCTGTTATCATTCCCCTCAAAATTGCCCCTCTATCCTTGTGCTTAGTGCAGAAACTTCGTACAAAACGGATGGTCTGTTTTGTTCCAAGTTTCTGCGCTAAGCACTAGAAAAGATTTACCAACAAGGCCGAAACTCGAACCTTGCGAAGTTGTCGTTTCTTGTACTAGTCAACGATTTAAATCAGCTCAGCTCATCATAAACTTTAAGGCGTTACTTGCAACAATTCAATAAATTATTTCTAAATTATTTCTCTGTGTTCTGTATGGTGTCTGCATTGAAATTGACAAGAGAACAAAAGGTGCCAGATGGATAAAGAAAATAAAACATGGAAGATGTTTATGGTGATATTATAAGGCAGTGGCTATTCTCCCGGCAGCCGGCAGAATTTCTGCAACGAATTTCTGCCTGCACTCACCTCCTATTGGCTCTCGGAAGGATAGCGTAGGTTAGGTTAGATTAGGTGAGATTAGTTTAGGTTATGTTAGGTTAGGACAGATTAGGTTTAGAAACAAACTGTCACTACATTTTATGCTGTCATAGAAACACGAAGTCCCTTTACTCAATGTCGTCTTGTTGGCTCTATCCTTGCTGTGTTTCTGTGTTGCTCACAGCAGTATTTATTTTTTGAACAGAAACTACATTAAATAGAAAAAGGTTTAGCATTTCTGTTATATCATGAAGTTTGGTTACAGTTTGTGTCTCAATGTACCGTAATATCACCAATAAGCCCTTTTCATGTTTTCTTTGTCAATCTACATAACCAGACCCTCCCCCCCCCCCCCCCCCCCACACACACACACACACACAATTTCAGGACAGACCATGCACCAAATAGTCCAGCAAAAGGTTCTACTTTAGTTTGTTGCACTTAACAGGTACAGGAGAGATTGGAAATATTGGTGAGATTACTTGTTTGCGTTTGGCAGTATTTATTTAACGCTTTTGTAAGATGCGATATACAATGTTCCAAGTTTTTCTGAAGTTAACTGCTGTGAATGTGGCGATGTTTAGCCTTTATGAACTACTGTCACTGTAGTGTGTTTCCCGAATCGGGAGAGATTGGAAATATTGAAGAAGGCTGAAAAGGGGCTTGGATAAAACAACGTTAATACGTTGTTTTATCCATATATTTGTGTGCCAATATCCATATATATTGTGTCACCATATATTTGTGTGCAATATATTACAGTGACTGAAATGTTCTATGCTTCTGAAAATATTATCGACATTACATTGTTGAACAGTACCACCATAGCGCCTAGCTGCAGCTGTCTGGCTGTTGTTGCTGAAGATGTCATTGAGTGGTTTGTATATAAGCAACATCATTTGTTCGTACATCTACATTTCCACATTGCTAGGAACACTGTCAGTTGCATACTTCGATACATCTGTTGCCATGCCATGCGACATCTCGTGAATACTGACTGCCCCTGTTTTGAGGGCTGTATGCTGCTCAAAAAAGCAGTGAGACAAAGATGTACACACAATTTATTAAGAAACACAACTTATGCATACAACTCTGTGACATGAGCACTCGGAAACATGAGTGCAGTAAAACAACATATACCACAATGAAAAAAAAAAAAAAAAAGTTACCAAACACACACGACAGCCAAACTAAATGCATGCACAAGCTACTTCAAAGACAAAGTAACTGTAAAAAAAGTTATTAACCAGCATCCAGAAATGTTTTTTTAAATCTAAGAATCATGCTAGTAGACTACTGATGCAGAACATTTGTCCTTAAATAGGGGATACCTCATCCGTCATTTACCTCTTTGCTTCATAAACTACTATTGTGATAGTCATAGTGGCCTGTTCAAACTGATGTCTATGGCCATGTAGTGGTCTCTGTCTTGTGACTATTGCCTCTTGTAGCTCTTAGAAGCCTCCCTAAGGCACACTTCAAGGTAACAACCAGGCTTTCCTACATGTGTAGCAGCACATATGCACTTGTGGTGCAATGTTTGTTCAAGTCAGGTGACTGCAGAACCGAGATCAAGCTAGCACAAACACTGTCAGCAAAAAAAAAAAAAAAAGAAAGACACCTGCAACCCTTGTCATGACATTTGAAAGGTGTTTTATGAAAATATTGGTCAAGAGCTGAACAATCATTTCCTTTGCAGTGTTTTATTACAACTAAGGTGCATTGCGGCCTTGTCATTGCAGAGCTTTTACTATGTCCCCTAGGGCCATTTCCTTTGCTTAAGAGCTACTTGTAATTTATCCAGTTTAGCAGCATATTTTGTTGTTGCAGTTCTGCCATGTCGCAGTCTGCAATGTCGCAGTCTTCAATGCCCAAGGAAGCTCTGTCAGTGACATCACAGTCTTGTCAAGACCTTTCACAATTGAGGGATGATGTTCAGCCAAGCCAGAGGTACCTGCGAACTTTTAAAATTCTATGGAAATAATTTTTTTTTTTTGCTATCATGCAGAGTGACTCTTTACAGTAGATAATTTTGAAGTGATTAGCACGTTTGTATAATTATAACAGGATAGATTTTTTGAAATCACCAGCATGGGAGAAGTCACCTTCTGTTATATCCGGAACAATGAAATAAATACAATGCAAAGTTTTATCTCTCCATTTTCACTCTTTATACTTGGCATGCTCATCTACTAGATGAGTTGGTGGTGGAAAAAAGCCACTCTCTCGATGCTGTAGAAACCACACAGATGTGCATGTGTGTGCATGGGATAGAACTTTTGTCTGCAAGGAAATGAGGGAGGAACAAAGGGCAGTGGATATGACAGGAATCAGTAGCGCACCCAGGATCTCTGCCAGGGGGGGGGTTGACAGTTTGCCAATACCACTAATTGGCAATACCGCCAATACCACCTAAACAGCACTAATTTCGATTTCTTCATGGGAAATTGTCAAAAAAACGCGCTTTTTGCGAGTGTGCAGACGGTTGCGCGTCTTACATCTTAGTTGTAGTACTCAAATGCGTAAGGAAAGAAAAGGGGTGAAACAAAAGGGGGGGGGGTTACAACCCCCGAATCCCCCCCCCCCCCCCCCCCCCCCGTCGGTGCGCCACTGACAGGAATCATGGGTGACAGGTGACAAGGGACCAGTCACTGACTGGTCCCTTGCTCGTTGTGGTGATGCATGCCAACATGTCCGGGAATATTGACATTGCCTTTTAGGGCTATCAAACTTCACCACAATGCACCAGCATAGCTCAATGGGCAGCATTTTCAAAAACTGATATTTTAAGAGGTAGCCTGAATTTCATCATCTTTCAGTTAGCAATGTCAAGGTACGTCATTTCATTAACGTGCATATTTATGACACTTAGTTGTAATGTTTTTGTTGCGTTATAGCAGTGTTCTGGTGAGGATTAAAACACTGCTATAATGTAGCAGGAAAGTTACTGATAAGTGCCGTAAATATGCATGTTATTAGAAAGGTGCATCCTCTCGATGTTGCTAAATGAGAGTTGTTGATATTTGGGGGGCCTTTTGAAATATCATTTGTAAAAATACTGCCCATTGAGTCACGCTGGCACATTGTTGTGAAGTTCGACAAATGGCTGCAAGGGCAGTGTCCGAAATTTCTAGGTATGTGTGCCCTACTGTCTGCAACTTGGCTGTTTGGGGCAAATGTGGTTAGGTTGAAGTGTTTCAGCATAGTGCAATAGTAAGTTTGTTACTGTGGCACATGCCTGCGCACGGGTGCACATTGTGGTAATGGATCATGCTTCACACTTTACTAAAGCATTTTACTTTAGGCCTATGGTAATGGTCTCCGTTATAATTGTTTGATTTCCTGGGTCACCAAAAGTCCCCTCTGCTGTTAAATTTATGATCACATTGTGTTCTTGAATATACAGTATTGCAAGACAAGTATTTGAATAAAAAATTGATGCAAGCAGAGCTGATAATATTTGTTAAGTAGAAGGGTGTTTCAAAATGCTAAGGCAAATTTCATGTACTGAGAAATACCCTTTTATCATGTAGACATATAACAATGTTTCATATTTGCTCATAATCGAGCTCTTTTCCTCCAACTTCTCTCTCTGGTGCTCAAAGTATTTGTCATGAAATTATTTCTTGTTGACCTAGTTGGTGAAACATTAGTACATATGGATGACAAGTGGGGATAAGCATATACGCAGAAATAAGAACAGACGTCCGCGATTGCCAACTATTTTACTAGGCTCTGAATGTGTCCCATGTACAGTTTATAATACAAGGCCATGCACAGATCTGCAATACCTAATTAATAATGACGAACATTTTTCCCTTTTATGTCTCAAGTTCTGACAAGGCACTTCCAGAACAAGAGAATGTGTAATTGAAGCACATTTTTCTGTTTTTCCAAGTTTTTTCTTTTACTGCCAGTGCACATTCTTGTGCCTCATTGTTCACACAGCAGCCAATCTATCCTAAGTGGGACTTCCAACACCTGTCTGGTAAACAAAGTACCATTATTGCATCTGTCATTCATGCAGTAACATTGTAAAAAAGTTATTTTTGTTGTGCTTAAGAAAGGATTACTTTTTTTGGTGTCCCCATCACTCGCAAGTCTTTGCCCCCTAGATGTTTGGCCATTGGTAAACATTGATCTGCATTTACATGCTTATGTCTCAGCAGTGCAGGCTTTTGTGCGCTAATGCATGATCTCTCTGTAAATTGCACAAACTTCTAAAAAATTAAATGTCTCTTTGCTGATTCACGTTGGAGCCAAATGATGCCGTACGTTTGACTTATGTGGACCCATAGGGGAACTGTTCTTAAGCTGTGGTTGGTGTCACATGCAGTTTAATATCTTTGTGTCTGTTACTTGCCTGCATCACCTAGAATAAATCGGAGGTATGTATGTATGAATGAATGAAAACGTTTTTAATATTATAAGGTGCCGTTAGGGTAGAAAGCCTTCAGTCCAAGCCTCCACTGGTGAACTTTTCCAGACACTTCTGAATGTAGTTCACTGGGTAGCATTGGTCATACTGTGTCATGGCGATAATGAGCCAGTCCAGTGTAGGGGGAATTGAAGGCTAGTACATACCCATAGTATGGTGGTGTTGGTCTGCATTATCCTTTGCATGAGGGGCAGTCAGGGTGAGGCACTGATTGTCCTCTAATGCAGTACTGGCAGATGGGACTTGGCAGTGTATTACTAGTTTGTGCCCTTCGTAAGAGCGTGGCATGCTGTCTGATTAAGGTTGGATGTGGGCATAAAAATTTGGTGTGATCGGAGCGGTACGTGCTCAGGGTTAGTTAGGCGCAGTGGGGCTGTCGGAATAATCTGAGGACCAAGGATGCTGGGAGACCTGAGTAACTCTTCTCAAGCCAGCGTTCATTGCCCAGCATTCCTGCATGTCCTGGGATTCATATGATTACAATTTTTTCGTAAAATGCCCATTTGTAAGAGCTTTTTCACGATTGTTGCATTGACAGGAATAATTTTACAGACATGTATTTTTTCTTCATTAGTGCCTTGAGAGTAAAACATCTTTCTGAAAAATAGATACAGTCTGACTGATTTTTCATATATTTTTTTGGCCAGTAAATTACATGGACCGACTCGCACAGCAGCAACACCAACTTATGGAACCAATGTTAAGTGACAACCGAAATTTCAGCCACTGTGAAGTGAATATTTCATGAGTATCCGAGGTGTGTTTAAAAAGAAACCAAACTTTTGCTATAACACCTTTACTGCTTATGGTACAACATTTTAAGTGCTGTCCCCTTCAAAGTAGTCCCCTCTACTGGCAATGCACTCTTCCCATCTTTTCTTCTATTTTTGGAAAGCCTCCTGGAACGCACTTTCTTGAATGGCGTGCAGGTCTCTTCTCGCAATGTCCCGGATCTCCTCTACAGTTTTGAAACAACGTCCTTTCAAGGTGGTTTTCAGCTGGGGCTAGGTCCGGAGAATATGGTGGGTGGGGCACAACAGGAGTATGGTGTTTCGCTAAGTAGCTGCGGACAAGGGGCGACGCGTGAGCCAGGGCATTGTCATGATGCAACATCCAAGCCTGATTTTCCCACAATTCAGGCCTCTTACTGCGCACAGAATCTCTCAAACGTGCTAGGATTCCCTGGTAAACTTCTTCGTTTACCGTCTGACCATGTGGCACAAATTCCTGATGGACAATGCCTTCGCAGTCAAAAAACACAACCAACATCACCTTCATTTTTGACCGACTCATGCGTGCTTTTTTTGGACAAGGAGAACCTTTGGCCACCCACTGTGATGACTGCACATTCGTTTCAACATTATAGCCATAAACCCATGTCTCATCGCCTGTTATGTTTTTAAGAAAGTTTTCGTCATTGGCAGCGGCGAGCAGTTCCTGGCTGATTTCAACACGGGTCTGCTTCTGTTCGTCAGTCAACAAACGCAGCACGAATTTTGCTCTGACATGACGCATCCCAAGTTTGTCACTCAAAATTTCATGACATGATCCTACGCTGATACCCACTTCGTCAGCGACTTCTCGAACAGTCAAACGACGATTTCCACGAATCACAGTTTGTACTCTCTCGATGTGGTCGACATATGTGGATGTAGAAGGTCGTCCAGGCTTTGGATCGTCACCGACCGACATTCTTCCGTCTTTAAAACGCTTGAACCAATCATAGCACTGCGTGCGACTCATACAGTCCTCCCCGTATGCTTGGCTAAACAACTGAAATGTCTCTGTGAAAGTTTTGCCAAGTTTGTAGCAGAACTTCACACACACACACACACGCTGTTCTTCCAATTCCTTCATTGTCACTTTGGCACCAATCCGAAGAACAGCTTGTTCATGTGCTCACTTCAGCGGCTATAGCTCGCCAACTGACGGTCAGAGTGAAACGCGGCACATGGCAGCTTGTTGTCTAAACCTGCCACTACATGTGCTCAGTAGCCTCAGCGCGCTCCCTCTGCCGGTTGGCGCGCTATTTCAAAAGTTCGGTTTCTTTTTGAACACACCTCATACTTCATAAACATTTGTGGTACAGGTCATTCTAGCTGTGAATGTTGGAGCATAGTGCCGGTTTACAGTGTCTCTACAATTCAAAGCCTGCTAATCTTTGAAGGGACACTAAATAGAAAAGTAAGTTGAGCTGTATTAATAAATTACTCTTATACAATGCCAAAAAAACTACTCTTGCGTTGAGACGTGTCCTCATTAGCTAGAAAAGACGCAAAAATAAAGTTGGGTGGCACCGCTGTCTTGGAAGTTCCCAAAGCAGCTCATCATGATGTCATGGATTTTGCTGGCATCTGTTTGCACATAGTTAATTTTTTATCAGTGAAGATGGACCACATTCTAAATGAGCCAGAGACAAAATTTAGCAAGTTTCAAGAACATTTGTCGAGTACGAAAATATACTTGAAAATCATGGCATCGTACTGATGTATCAGCCCTGAGGTTCTGGCTCAAAATTATAAAACTGGAACTTCTCTCTTCTCATACTCAACCTATTACTGAAAAATAACAAAAGTAGAGTTTAGAGAGAAAAATTTATCAGTCTGGACTGATTTAATATTTCTCTTTAGTGTCCCATTAATAAAGTCATCGTCTTGATAATGAAACAATTTTTAGTATTTTTCACCAACTTTTAGTATTTCTTAGTGATTACTGTAGTATTTTTCAAGTTCTAAAGGTTGGCAGGTCTATAATGTTTCCAGCAACATTAACATTTTTTTTTTTTTCATAGCATTGCTGCACCCAGACGTGTACTTCTGCTTTATTCTGAGTGAAAGAGGGCGAGTAATGCATCAAAACATGGTATTAAGCTGCACATGCCACGTATCACAGTTTGGGAACTGCTGATTGAAATGTTTGGTGGCCCTATCCACAGGAAGAATAAAGCTAGGGCAGTATTGTACTGTTTGCTACCTGCCGTGGTTGCTTAGTGGCTATGGTGTTGGGCTGCTAAGCACGAGGTCGTGGAATCGAATCCCGGCCACGGCGGCGGCGTTTCGATGGGGGCGAAATGCAAAAACACCCGTGTATTTAGGTGCACATTAAAGAACCCCAGGTGGTCAAAATTTTCCGTAGTGCCCCACTTTGGCGTGCCTCATAATCAGATCGTGGTTTTGGCACGTAAAACCCCATAATTTTTACTGTTTGCTACTGAGAACAGGGATTAGAAAAAGCAATGAAATAGGCTCCTATCAAACTTATTCTTGGTCTCTTTGCTGCTCTAATCGAGAAGGCCTGTTATTAGCTTTATGTAGGATCATAGCCATGCATGTGTTTCATTCTGCCAGGTCTGCTGCACATGCCTTAGTCTTTATGCTAGCAGAGAGCTCTTTTTGTTAAAGCTGGGTCTGTGCTCTTCACAGGGTGCTGTCGTCTACGGAAAGCCTTCGTCAGATCACTCTGCAGTTGAATGGCCTTATGGCAGATACTAATGCTGCACTGAATGGCGAGATGGCAACACTTGCAGACTCACCATCTGGAGTAATGCGGGGTGCAGATGAACTTCTGCGAAGGAACCAAGAGTTGGCTACAACACTTGAAGCATTGCAGCAGGATAGGGATCAACTTGAATTTCAGCTGCAGGAGTTAGTGAGTTCAATTTTTTTTTCTTTCTTAAACTCACAGGTGGTTAAACTCACCGTCATGTTAACATGCATAAAAATATGATTCTTTGTAATATAGGGTACAACAATACACTAAGGCAGTAGTAGTAGTGAACTTCTTGCAGAGCTCAAGAAAAATAAGATGCGATTTAGAGGTGCTGGTGAGCATAACTTGAAATTATATCCTTTTTTGCACTATGTGCAAACAACAAAACTTTGATTGTAAAGTTCAACCTTAACCTTCTTAATTGTTTTCTTTTTGTTAATTTTTAGTTCCAAGTGCAAGTGTTATGTTGCTCATGTCTTACGTAGCTAGGCTTTTGATATATGCATGGATAGAGGTCCTGCAATTATGCATGTAACTCAAGTGCCTTCACAGGCTTCCAAGTCATGTGATCCAAGGGAATTGCTTTGTGACTCTGTAAAAATTGGGAGTTGCATCTGCTTGTGCACAACTGTTGTACTAGTATGCTCATTCATGAGCACACCATGCCTCCCTTTTCAATTCAAATTCCTCCGCACCCGTCCTTTTTTCTCAGCGACTACCAAATGTTTTCACTAAAAAGAGTTTTTAAGTTTTTAGCGAGTGTAGGCTTCCTACGTGCAATTTCTTATTACTATTGAACTCAGCCTTGTCTCATTCCCGAGGAAATGGCTGAGATTTTTTATCTCACATGTCAGGCGCTCCACACTCCTTTCCCTGACAAGGACTGTTGCTGAGGCTGCGTGACCTTGTAAATGTCATATACTTTGCCCATAATCATTAAATGTTATCATTACTCAATTATTTTAGGCCCTATACACCACTGTTTCTTATCCTTCTCTTTTACTGCTTACTAACCTGACTCGACCATCAACCTTGTGTTTGGCGCTCTTTGGCCACAGTTGCCCTTGCGCCATAAAAATCTACCACTAACTAACCATGCCTCCTTTTCTTTGATCTTGTGTCCTTTGATCTCCAAACATTGTTCTGTTTACCTTTAATGTGTGTATAGTTCATAATTATTTGTTGGAAGTGCTGAAGGATACCCCTGTGATCCAGCTAACAACATACTGCCACAACTTAAGCTCTGACATTAGTGGCAGTAGCCTGTATGTGGCTTGTTACATGCTCTGAAGGGTTGCTGCAAATAGGCCCACTCCACAACAAGTGCAGCACATATTTCAGCTGCTAACCTGTGCTCATAATTAAACTCTTTTAACCAATACAGTGAAACTGTTTTGTTTCGTGGGCTCTTTAAATTTTACATTTTGAAAATTTGCAAAATATAAGGAAATGTTAACTTTTTAGCCAAGAATATTACTACCCAGGTAGGGAAAACCACTAAGTTTCTGGATGTGAATATACGTGACATGCCTGTGTGGCAAATTACTGTAGTTACCTGATTCTAACATGTGCTATGTTTTTATTGGTTCAGTGTAAGGAAATAATGTGCACCCACTCTAACGTGTGCACAATTTTATAGCAGGAATGAAATCACGCCTCCAGTTTTCACGATCAGAAAAACTGAATACTAGTAACTCGAAAGGGTCTGAAGGCGATTGGTATGCATTCATGGTGCAAAAAACAGCGCTAAAAACGTGGACAGAAGGAAGAACACAGGACTTCTTCCTCCTGTGTTCTTCCTTCTGTCCCTGTTTTTAGCGCTGCTTTTTACACCATGAATACTAGTGCGAAAGTTACCTTCACAGAATGGTTATTTATTCACAATGACCTTTGCCATCACTCTGACAGCTTTTGTCGCTGTTGACGGACCACATGGCCTTGATGCATTTTATATTTCACATTTCTTGAACGACTCTACATCAGTCACGAATAGGATGGTGGCTTTTGCCTCAACTAACCGCTTTACCGTTTCGTTCAGTGACATGCGCATGTCTCATACCTGCCAAAATGGTTTTGCATTTCCTGTTAAGTTTATTAATGTGAGCTGGTTTTACAATTTTACGAATGTTTCGTCAAGCTTTATGAAATAAATTCTGTGAGAAAGTTTAGCTCATTGGTCTCCGACTACACCCTTTGAAGTTTTATTGTGAAAGGACAACAGAGGGCTACCTGCTTTGAGCAGTTTATTCAGACAAGTTCCTGAAGCAGGTAAAATTGGCAACAGCAGAGTTGCTGAAAAAGTCACTATGATCTAAAAACAGTCTGTTGCTTATCACTTTGCGCTGTTCCAAGTTTGCTGCTGCTTGTGGGTTGCGTCTAAAGGTAAATCATTGTTAATAAAGTGTCTTTGTATTCCACAAAATGTGTGCGATCAGGACACAAATGTAGGACACGGATTTGAAACTCCACCGGGACATCCTAGTACTAGCCCGATAAGTTAGCAACTCCTTGTTATAATTCTGTCACTTGTACTCAACCACTGAAAATGAAAAGGTAATTGCTTTGCGTTATAATAGGGAAAAATGCTACTTGTCTACGGTGCCCTTGACAGTGTCGTGGTGGGTGGTCAAAAGGTTGTTTTCACTCGACTCTGCGCTCTCATGTTTTGGTAGTTTCTGTATTGCGTACTACTGTGCTTGTCTTCCTGACTCGCGAAGCTCATAATAAAGAAACAACTATATGCACGCAATGTTCAAGTGACTAGTTACTCGTTAGACTAAGCCTGTCGTACTGTTGTCTCGCTGCGAGACAACTATATACATGGCCGCGACATCGAGAAAAAAAGAAAAGTGGCAGTTTTTGTTGTTTTCTGAATCATTACAATTGTACGCCAATAAAGAAATCTGGGCATGAGGCCATTGTCTTAACCAGAGGGTACTAGATCTAGTATGTGCCGTCTATCCAGTTTAAATGCATTCCCTGCCATCAGTGGTAAATGATGTGGCGCAATCTGACGGCTAGAAATCAAAACACTTTTGTGACTTCATTGCCTCCGAGACTGTGGTGCATGCAATCTCCAATGCATGGCACTTAGTGTGAGAAGGGACAAAGCGAAGGCTGTTTTTACCATTTATTTCTTGCTGTCTGGAGGAGAGCAAGTAGCAAGAGTGAATTCGGATCAAGGTAGCCACACTGGTTGCTGTCATGTTACGCAATCATATGGCAATGGGTGGTACGCCGCATGGACTTCAAGGCAACAAGCAAAATTTCTGCAAGAAGCAAAAATTTCTGTATTCATATGATGTCTTGAGATGCTGTCGGCTGTGTCTTCGCTTGGCCTCTGGTCGTGATTTTGTGTTCTATAAAAACAAAAACATAGTCGGTTATTGGGTGCAGTTTTACTCACCAACAACAGTAAAGGGTGGTACTAATGGAGTATGCAGTGTCACAACTCCTTGGTTGTGGGCGGGCGATTTGAATTGTGCTAGGGGAATACGTACCCTTCAGACGAGATTTCCTCTTTAAATGTTTTCTTGGCACAAAACATGCAGTGCGTGGCTTATGGAATAGTATAGTAACACTCAACGGCAACATAGCATTTGCCTTTAGTGTCCCTTTAAGTCCTGTTCCAGTCCTGATGTGGACGGAAAATAAGATAGCTTGGAGAAGACATCATCAAAGTCTTGAATAATTACTTTGTGTCATTTGTTCCCAAGACCACAGAGTACTATGACGGGGTGCTGTGGGATGGAGTGGAGTCAAGCAAGCGCTGTTAACCTGTCATAGTGTCAAAGGCCTGTAGATGTGGCTGAGGTGTTAAATGTTAAGCATGGGTGCTGTCTAAGCAAGCGACACCTCCTTGGGAAAGTACAGGTTTCGGAAAGCGATGTGCATGAGTTGTCAAACTGCAGAGGTGTTATTGCTTATAATAATGCATGTTTAGTAGCACCATGAATTGAAATAACATGCACTTTTCAGTTTACCTTGGTATTGAGAACTGGGCACTTGCTAAGCACGAGGTTGCGGGATCGAATCCCGGCCGTGGCGGCCGCATTTTGATGGGGGCGAAATGCAAGAAATCCCGTGTCTCGTGTATTGGGGCACGTTAAAGATCCCCTGGTGGTCAAAATTATTCTGGAGTTGCCCACTATGCGTGGCTCATAATCAAATCATGGTTTTGGCGCGTAAAACCCCAGAAATCATTAGAAAACTGGGCCATTGGAGGCAAAACATGTTCAGGCGTGTTCGTGTTCAATCATGCAGACTGATGCAGAGATGAAACTGCTGTTAAATGTCAAGTTAGGGAGCTTTGCATTCTAGAATGAATTGGAACACACCCTTTGACTGTATAGTGTACTGTACCATGACATACATAACTCCACAAATATGTGCCGTTGTCATCTTGTGATAATAATGCTGATGACACTGGATCTGACAACATGTTGCCAAGAATGTGAGCATGGTTTTAGTTTTGTATCCAGTTGTAATGCAACGTCCAGACAGTTTTTCTTATCCTGGCCCAATTTCCTGGTAATTACTTGGCATGTTTGAATTCGGCTTATGTCATATTTTGACCATGAAATTTTGTTGTTTTACAGTAGCCCAACAAAATAGCCATGGTAGCACAGATATAAGAAATGAAACAGCTTAAAGATGTTTTTTTTTTTGCAGTTTGATACTCATTTCATGCTAATGGTGTATAATAAAGGGGAACAAGAGTAAAAACAGAGTAGCACCTGGAGGTGGCCCATTTCTTGTGGTTCACACAGAAAGCAAAACTGGCTCGGCAGCAGCGCGAGTTTGACCGTGAACGGGAGGAAATGGAGGAGCAGAGCCGGCGCGAGCAGAGTGCCCTGAATGATCAGCTTCAGGTGCATATACAGACCATTGGCATTCTGGTGGCTGAAAAGACCGAACTTCAGTCAGCACTTTCTCAGAGCCAGCAAACAGCCAAGCAAAAAGCAGGTGAGTGTCTTAGCACAAGTAACTTGCTTTTAGTAGTCCTGTTAAATCTACACTCATTTGACTGTGACAGCATGCTCAGCTAAGCTTTTGGAAAAGCAATATCACAGCTAAAAATATGGTAGATTTTTTTTTTTTTTGCACATAAAAGTTTGTGTTCATGACTGCATTGTAAATATGGTGCACACATTAACTTGAAGTGCCCTGCAGTTCCTCAGGAAAAGCATGAACAAAATTGCTCTGAAATTGGCTTACTTCTGGGAGGCTTGCTGTCGGGAAAAAGCAGTGGACACCTAATTGCACTTCATCAATACTGTTCCTAAAGGAGCAGTCAAAATAAGATCATAAGCACTAATCCTAACAGGGCGTTGAACTGAAAGTAATGAACAGTATATACATAAGCTTACTAAGAAGGGATCCTAAGAAAATTTTGGTTACATTGAATGAACAAAAATACAAGAGGATTGCATAGAGCATGTGATCTTAAAGGGCCCCTAAACCACCCAGAGGTCGAAATTTAGTTGTGGTGTTGCAGTTGTGCACGAGTGTACAACGAACACGTAGCCGCAAGAATTTTTCGAAATGGTGCCCTAATAGCGGAGTTACACGCGTTTGATGATCGAAAAACGGCCCTCGCTCGTTTCGCTCTTTCCTTCGCTACTCTCCTCGTCGGCTGGTCTCCCCTCCTCGCCGAGTGCTGCTCGAAATGACACGTGACATACGTCATCGCCAACGCGCTTCTCAAAACACTGCCTACTTCCGGTTAAGGCACGTACACGCTAGCCATGCTAGCGCCACATATACGGACGACGATATGGCCTCCAGTCTGCCACGCGAGAGGTGTCCAAAGTAGACGACAGTTCGGCCGGCGCCCCGCCCGCTGCACGATCAAGGGGCACGACCGCGAAGCTGCGCGCCTCTGCCACCGGCAACGAAAACATCGGCTGCAGCTGATTGCACGGCTACCGACGGGAGACGACCGGCTCGGCTGTGCTCTCATCGCAGCCGACGGTGCCGCTAATATCAGCGTATTTTTCTTCTGTGTGTACAATTATTGCGAAGAGCGATAACAACGATAATAAAATATTGCGGCTTGTGAGCATCGGTAATTCATTTCGAAGCGCCGTCCGCTTTAGCTTTGAAGGGAACCGGAAAAGGCCTAGCGACGATATCGGCGCCGTCGAGCGATCAGCGGCGGTGAGGCTGCCGCACAAATGAGTCCCGGTCTCATCCTCTCTACGTACGCAAGGAAATCTCGCCGCTCGCGAGCAAAACCACTGTCGAACGGCACACCGCGAATGGCAAACGGCGTGTGGCGAGTTAGCGTGCCGGTAACGTGGACGTGAACTCGGCGCTTCTCGGCTACCCGCTGTTGCTGCGGTGCCGACGCGTGTTATGCGAAGCGTGCCGCTATAGACCCTGTGTTGCGCGCACGTTTGGAAAGGCCAACACTGTCGCACTCTGTTCGTGCAGCTAATGAGACCGCTAAGCATGACTGTGTTGGAACACGAGCGATTTGGCACTTGCGTTGCGGGCTGTAATTACCTATGCGCAAGCGCGCACAAGCGAGCAACACGGCGAGGACGAGCAGGGAGCGCGCGTACCTGCTAGCAGACAAACCGGAAGTCGTAGGTTCTTGTTCGACCAATGGACATCGTTTCCACCATTGACATCACCAGATTCCCCCTGCTGACATCATGACGACCGCTGGGGTGACCGGAAAGGCGAGGGGAGGAGGAAAGCATTGTTTTTTTGGTTTTGTGGCGCGCCCGCGGCGCGTAGCGCTGCAGCGTTTGGCATGGTTGATCGTGACGGCATTCTGAACTCGATGCGCGTTATTACTTGAAATGTTAAAAAAATATCTGAGGTGGTTTAGGGGCCCTTTAATCATTTTACAGAATATTGCAATGGTGGATGTTGTAGGGCGCTCTCAAATTCAAAGTAATGAGTGCATGGTCTCACTGGCACTGGCACCGGCACCAGTCTTCTTTACTAGTTGATGTGATGCAAGCTGCATTTTTACTGTATCACATGTCAACAGTGGTGTTTCATCACAATGTACAGGGCTTCCCAACACGAAAGGAAACGCCAAATTGGCATTGAAGCAAGGATTACTTTGTGTCGGTATTCAAACCTCACTGCCAATATTTGCTGGGGTTTTGTAGAAGAATGTGGCCCTGTGGTTGTTTTTAGATTTCGTCACAAAATATAGAACTTGAATGCAAATTATGGGTTGATATTCATATTGGTCCTGCCATTAGTGGTTGAATTAAGCTCAACCTGATGTATCGATCTGCTAACGGTTTATTTCTAGCAATTGAAAATAAATACAGTGTAGACCGCTTATAACGTAAGTCGCCGGAGTCGCGAATATCCGCACTATAACCAAAGCAACAATTTTCAGGGCCCGCACATATGCAAAACATGTGCACCGAGCCGCCACGCGTATGCGACAGCCGAGGAATGCGGCTAGAACGTTTGCATTCAATTTACAGTCGAATCTCGTTAATTCGAACCAAATCACGTGGCGGCACCTCCGACCGGCATTGCTCCGCCACCGCCATAGAGTAAAAGCTTAGGAGAGACCCCTCAATGTCACGTGTGAACAAAACCAAAAAGAAAAAGAAAAAAAAATGCGGCGGAAATTTCACCCTCTCTCAAATGGCAAGGTCGCCGCCGATTCTGCGTTGCGCCGGAATATGCGTGTACGTGCCGACGTCTCAGCCACGCTACCGTAGCCACGTGTAGAAAATTGCAGTGAACCCTTCTTTCTCCTTTATGCTTCCTCTACTTTCTAGTCACGTGTTAACCATGCACGCTGTGGCTACGGCGCAGTGGGAAGCCGCGGCGCTGTCCGAGGCCGGCCAACGAAACTGCCCACACCGGCAAACGCCTGCTTCCCGATAACGGCAGAAAACGAAACTTCGGGGAGCTGGCACCAGACCGTCTGTAGCGGCGGCGCCTGCACGGCGGCGGGCGTGCACGGTGACAGTCGAAAATGAGGGAGCTATGAGGGAGGGCGAGGGGAGCCACCGAAGCGGCGGAGTTGCCGAGGCGAAGTCCGCTTCCCTGCCACCCTCCCTCACATTCCACGGTCTCCGCGTGCGCCCTTCGCCGTGCCGTGCCGGCGCCGCCCGCTCCCTGAAGTTTCGTTTACTGCCGTTTTCGTGAAGCGAGTATTGTCCGGTGTTGGCAGTTTCGTGGCCCTCGCTCGCTATGCGCGCCGTGACATTTCACGACTCGCACTCAAGATTCTGGTTTCAGCCTCACTGGCTGTTCGTTCGCACCACGTGCCCTTCTCCTCCACTTCGTCTCTCTTTCTTCCTCGAGCACTCCTTGGGGCGCCCGTTTGAGGGAAGCATTCGCCCTCTCTGCTGACTTCCGTACTCCCAGGCAGCCACACTGTAACCGGTATTTCGTTTCCCGCAACTGCACTATAAGCGATACGTGTATACATGGAGTGCTATGGGAAAATTAACGGGAGTCTGACTATAAGCGGTTACGTTATAAGTGGTCTATACTGTATAGAGAAAATAAAAAAAGAGTATACCGTATAGACTCATGTAAGGGCCGCACTTTGTTTTTCACAATTTTGACGAGGTGTGGCCCTTGCACGGGAACGAACTTTTTGGTCAAAATGGTGCCGGCGCAGCCAGCGACTTGTGCACACCCCAGATCTGTGCACACCCTCGCTCTCACCATCCAGTAGCAGCATGCTGTTCGCCGATCTGAAAATTCGCCAATGCATGCGTGCGGCATCGGGGCACCGAACGCGATTGCTTCTCAGTTGGAAATGTTTTTTTCCAAATCTTGTGCTGCCAAGTTGGGAGTGCGGCCCTTACTCGGACGTGGCTTTTACACAAGTCTTTACGGCATACAACCTTTCCTGTGCTGACGCAAGTGAAGTTGTATACTAGTGGTACCTGGAGCTTCTGGCTTATGGCATGACTAGACTGCTACTCACAATTATTGAATGACCAATTTGGCTTGCAGATGTTCATGGCATTTATGCTCATTTTTTGTTGAAGCAAGATTTCATACTCTCTGCCGATCCAAGCATAGTGCAGGATGTAGAAGTGTTAGGTAAGGTTAAGAGCAGTGACCATAGGTTAGTGAGGTCTAGCGTTTCTCTCAATTTGAAGAGAGAGAGTGAAATTAGTCAAGAGGAAACAGGCCAACCTAGAGGCAGTAAGGGTAAAAGCAGACCAATTCAGGCTGGTGCTTGCAAACAAATATGCAGCTTTAGAAAAGGAAGATAAAGACAACATAGAGGTAATGAATGAAATCGTAACTAGGTTGATCTCAGAAGCAGCAATTGAAGTGGGAGGTAGGGCACCAAGGCAACCAGTAGGTAAGCTCTCCCAAGAAACAAAGGACCTAATAAAGAAACAACAGAAGATGAAAATGTCCAACTCAAGAGATCAGATAGAATTCGCTGAACTGTCAAAACTAATCAACAAGAAAAAAGTAAGGGATATTCGAAATTATAACGTGGGAAAGATTAAGGAAGCCGTAAAATATGGACGCAGCATTAAATCAGTAAGAAGAAAGCTTGGCATAGGACAAGGCAAGATGTATGCACTAAAAGATAAGCATGGTAATATCATCAGCAATTTTGATGACATAGTAAAAGCAGCGGAAGAATTCTATACCGACCTGTACAGTGCCCAAAACAGCCAAGCTACTTTCATTCAAAATAGTGATGAACCGGATACAGAGGCTCCTTCTATAACTAGCGCTGAAGTTAGAAGGGCCTTGAAAGACATGACAAGGGGGAAAGCTGCTGGAGAAGATGGAATAACAGTAGATTTAATCAAAGATAGAGGAGATATCATGCTTGAAAAGCTGGCGGCCCTTTATATGCAATGCCTCACAACTTCATGTGTACCAGAGAGCTGGAAGAATGCCAACATTATACTAATCCATAAGAAGGGATACATTAAAGAACTGAAGAATTATAGACCCATTAGCTTGCTTTCAGTATTGTATAAAATATTCACCAAGATAATTTCCAATAGAATCAGGGCAACACTTGACTTCAGCCAACCAAGAGAACACGCTGGCTTCAGGAAGGGATATTCTACGATGGATCATATCCATGTCATAAATCAGGTAATCGAGAAATCTGCAGAGTACAATCAACCTCTCTACATGGCTTTCATAGATTATGAAAAGGCATTTGATTCAGTAGAGATACCAGCAGTCATAGAGGCATTGCGTAATCAAGGAGTACAGGAGGCATACGTGAATATCTTAGCAAACATCTACAAGGATTCCACAGCTACCTTGGTTCTGCACAAGAAAAGTAGAAAGTTACCTATCAAGAAAGGGGTCAAGCAAAGAGACACAATCTCTCCAATGCTATTCACTGCATGCTTAGAAGTATTCAAGCTCTTAGACTGGGAAGGCTTAGGAGTGAGAATCAATGGCGAATATCTCGGCAACCTTCGGTTTGCAGATGACATTGTCCTATTCAGCAACAATGCAGACGAATTACAACAAATGATTGAGGACCTTAATCGAGAAAGTGTAAGAATTGGGTTGAAGATGAATATGCAGAAGACAAAGATAATGTTCAATAGCCTGGGAAGGGAACAAGAATTCAGGATCGCCAGTCAGCCTCTAGAGTCTGTAAAGGAGTACGTTTATCTAGGTCAATTACTCACAGGGGACCCTGATCACGAGAAAGAAATTTACAGAAGAATAAAATTGGGCTGGAGTGCATACGGCAGGCATTACCAAATCCTGACTGGGAGCTTACCACTGTCGTTAAAAAGAAAAGTGTACAATCATTGCATTCTACCGGTGCTAACATATGGGGCAGAAACTTGGAGGCTAACAAAGAAGCTCGAGAACAAGTTAAGGACCGCACAAAGAGCGATGGAACGAAAAGTCTTAGGACTAACGTTAAGGGACAGGAAGAGAGCGGTGTGGATCAGAGAACAAACGGGGATAGCCGATATTCTAGTTGACATTAAGTGGAAGAAATGGAGCTGGGCAGGCCACGTAATGCGTAGTATGGATAACCGGTGGACCATTAGGGTTACAGAATGGATACCAAGAGAAGGGAAGCGCAGTCGAGGTCGGCAGAAAACCAGATGGGATGATGAAGTTTGTCGGTTCTTGGTGTCTCACAGGAGACCAACCACCGCGGGTTCGAGCTTAGCGAGCCACAGGGCCGCGTCAGCCGTCGCCTCCAGCACCGCTTGCGCGCGAGCTCAGAGGCCGCAAGGGGCTACCGAGCGACGCACGCAAAAACACAGTAAGGCCCTGAGTTGACAGAAACCGTTTACTGAAACCGTCGGCACCAGCACTGCACAAACGCCCGCGCGGCGGGGAGCCAAAGGGGTCCCGCACCAGGGTGAAAATACAATAGACAGTTTTAGTTTAGCGTGGTTACCGGAATAGCGGGCGTACCGGAATAGCGGGATCGAAATGCGCATGCGCAGAACGCTAAACCACCCATACCGTTTACCGTGCGCACGCTATTTCTCAGAGTTAACGTTACCGTGTTAGCGTGTTTACGTAGTGTACGTAAAACATGGCGGCGGTCCCGGTCGCCCGCTTCTAACTGAATTTGGCGTTGTTTTTGTAGAATTCACTTCATTCGTAGCAACTGACTGCGCAAACGGCTTTTGCTTAGTCTCATGCCGCTTTGACGAGAGAGTGTTATGGCTAATCTTGAGGAATTTTCGAGATCGCTTCTGGTTTCGAACGCGCCTAAGCCTAGCGAGAGAAATTTTCATTGAGATGCGAGCGCCACCTGTCGGTAAAGTTGGGAGATAGGCGCGACGACGGCATATGGCCTCTGAGATCGGAACATTTCGGAGGCTATGGTAGACAGCTTGTACTGCTTGTCTGTTTCGCTGCAGATCGGCGAGCATGGCAAGTAAAAATACAACGCCCTCCTGGCTTCCATTGCACTGCCTCTCGCACTTTCCGGACGCACACACACATAGACTTAGGTGCCCTATGTATGCGAAATTCTAAGCGTAATGTAATGGCGTCCTGCACGTAAACTACGCTATCACGCTATACTAAAACCCTTTTTCTGCAAAGTTCGTTTGCGGAACGGTAACGCTATTTCCCTTAACCCCGCTATTACGCTAACGTTAAACTAAAACTGTCTAATAACAGGCGCCTATAGCACGTCGCGGCGAGAGCACAGGCTTAAGCTGGGACACGCCGCTAGGAAAAGTCCCGGCGGCTATGCTACTTGCTCTGGCGATAACCAATGGGTCAACTCGCGAGAGCACGGGCAATATCCTTCGGCTTAGGCTTTCGGCAAGTGCGGCTCGGCGAGGTACGACCTCGCGCAAGCACTAATGGCACCGCTCGTCGGCTTAGCGTCGGGAAAGGATCAGCACAAAGTACGCGCTCCCCGCACGGGCAAAGGCACCGTGCGCGAGCTCCAGTCCTAGTCACAAAGGTGTCGGCGGACGAGAGGAAAGCATGAACGTACCGTGCGCTGGTCCCGGAGAGAAGTCCACGCTTCGCCGCTAGCAGCCGACAACCGGCCGCATAGTGACGTCAGCGCCCCACCCTCACCACAAACCGCCGCGTGCGCAGCGCAACCGCAGGAACCGGTTAGGCGGCGCGGGCGGAGAAGGAGGCCAGCGGGGAACGATGGCGAGGGATGGCAGAGCAGTGAAGCCCGCGCAATCATGCCGGCGCAACCCTCAATCCCCACAAGTTCGGAAATTTGCAGGCGCAAGTTGGAATACGCTAGCACAAGACAGGGGTAATTGGAGATCGCAGGGAGAGGCCTTCGTCCTGCAGTTGACATAAAATATAAGCTGATGATGATGATTATGATGATGATGATGATGATGATGTTGAAGCAAATGCAGAGTGCATCAGGATGTCTTAGACAAATGGACAAAGCTAGCAAAAAACATTTCATAATAACAGCGGAATAGGACCTATAGACCTACACCATGTTTGTAAACTGCGGTAGGCACCGTCGATATATTTTAGGCCCTATAGCGACGTTGCGTAGACTCCGCCCACGTTTGCACCCACCGCGTGCACACGCGGGTGGCGCATTTTTTCTTTCTTTTTTTTTTACGTGGTTTGGGGGGTGCTAAAACCACGATTTCATTATGAAGCACACAGTAGTGGGGGCACCGGAATAATTTTGACTGCGTGAGGTTCTTTTATGTGCACCCAGTGCATGTTGTTGCATTTCGCCCCCATCAGGATACGGACGAACGAGACGCTAGGCCTAGCTCGCTGACCGTCGCAGTGATGGCCGACAGCGCTTGCGACCTGGCCTGCTGCTCATCAAAGTGCGCTTCTTTTTGACAACACAATTAACGTGGGCTTAAATGAATTGGTTTATTCGGTGTTTTTAGTTTGAACAGCAAACGAAACGTAGTACTTGCAAGCCAGCCGAGCCGCCTCGCTGGGACGGCCGGTGCTTGGTTTCCGTCTGTGAGACGAAATGCCGTCGGATCGTTGCTCCCCATCGTGCCAGTGGTTTAGTACTGGGCGCTGCTTAATTATGAAACACGCACAAATTCGAGATATATTTTCTATTAAGAACTATTTCATGTTAAAAACAAGCTGTAGCCGATTTCTACGTCGCCGTGAGCGGCGACAGAAGCGATCGCCTCATTGATGGGACCGGCGAGGTACCGTCCCGATGGCGACGCCGGCTGTGTAGGACCGCGCAATCTGAGTTTTTGTACGTGGCCGTCTGATCACTCCGACTCTGTACTAACACTGTACATTTTATTTCGCGCTCGAAATTTAATTGACACGTTTAGGCGCGTTTATAACATCCATACTGCAATAAACTCAGCTGTGACCGTGCTGCTTGCGTATGTGAACGTGTGATAGGATATCTACACTACAGGTGACTCAATTCTTTGTGATGAAAATAAATTTGAATGTGACGTGCTTTGTGGGCATCTGCTCGCTCAACCTACATTCAAGGCTAATCCTAATCTAGCTTTCCCACAGTGCGACAAGAAATTGTAATGACACGCTAATAACGATCCTAGGATCATATATAGATTGGCTAATGCACGGCACTCAAAATAAAAGAGAAGCTTAACGGTTACAAAATGTTTTGCGCATAATGGATGATCTGGTATCATAATCCAACTTTCGCTTTTTACCGTGGCGGCCCATTGCTTGCGATGGTTTTCATCAACAGGAAACCTATGAAAACTTTAGCCTCTTGCGTATTTCGGCGCAACTCAGCTCGTGCACATACTGCGTTTCTTTCATTATAAAATTATAGAATAAAGTCCTCACAGATGGAACCGCACAACCACCCGCGAAACCAAGCGGCTGCTGTGGTAGGCGCGACACGGGCGGTGGCTAGGCGGCGGAGTGCCTACCAAGCGAAACTAAATTCCGACGACAGCGCCACCACATTTTCGTGACGTAGCGCCGTGGTGTAGGTCTATACAGTGCTAGTAGTGTGAACCAGTTGTGACCAAAAGTTTAGAATAATTATCTGATGTGGAAAACTAAACAAATTGAAAATGAAGGGAATGAATACAGTTACTCTAGGAATGAAGTGACTGACGTCAGCCTGGTGTGTTCTCATTGTGACAAATCCTCCTCCTGGTCACCCTGGGGACAGTGCCTGACTATAGCTGACACTACTGTTAAATTGTTTATACCATTTCAAATAT
The DNA here is from genome assembly GCF_013339745.2 of Dermacentor silvarum. NCBI lineage: Eukaryota > Metazoa > Arthropoda > Arachnida > Ixodida > Ixodidae > Dermacentor > Dermacentor silvarum. The sequence goes on along the minus strand of NC_051154.1, from coordinate 120,964,257 downwards.
TGTTAGATCATTAGCAGACCTCTTTTTCTGTTACAGTGTAGACCACTTATAACGTAAGTCGCCGGAGTTGCGAATATCTGCACTATAAGCGGTACCGCACTATAACTAAAACAACGATTTTCAAGCCCTGCATGTATGCAAAACATGTAGACCAAGCATGTAGACACGCTTTGTACTATCGCGATGTAGCCGGTGCTCTTCAAGTTCGACAGCTTTGCACCGAGTCAAAACGAAACAACTGTTTGCCGCAACTGCTGCGGAAAAAACCGTGACCGCTATCGACGCGATTATGAACGGCGACTTTGCGGTGCTGAAGGCACGCGCCCGACGCACGCACCGAGTCTGGACGAATTAACTACCATTGGCTGCAACAACTGCAGTCGTAACCGCGGTCGCTATCTATGCGATCATCGATTGCGACTACGCAGTTTTTTAGGCACGTGGCCGACGCGCGTACCAAGTAAAAACGAAACTACTGTTCGCCCGGAGAAAACTGTGGCCGCCATCTACGCGATCGTGGATGACGACTACGCAGTTACGAAAGCCCGCGGCCAACGCGGTGTTATGCGCAGCGGTAAACGCAAGAATCCAGGCTTTAAAGACACAAATAGGCTCGAAGCGTTCCGGCGTTGCTGTCATTCACGTGCGAGTTCAAGTGATGGCTGTGGCGATGTGGACTCCGCCGCTTCGTTTCGGTTGGATGCTAGCGCCGTTCTTTTTCTTTTGCGTCGCACATTTGCGGCGCTCCTCGCTCATCGAGCTTCGAAAATACTCCGAATTAACCGATGTGTGGCCAAATAAGTCTGAATTATTGATAGTTTGATTGCATTGAATAATATATGCATACGCTGGCCGACAGCGCGCACCTCGTTGAGAAGCGTGCTCGCTGCCGCCCTTGTCGGCGAGATTTTCCCGCGGAAGCCGCATTATAACCGGTATTTCATCTCACGCGGCTGCACTGTAAGCGGTATGCGAATACATGGAGTGCTATGGGAAAATTAACGGGAGTCTGAAAAGACCGTACCATATCCGGTCCTGCACTATAAGCGGTTACGTTATAAGTGGTCTATAAGTAACAGTACTGTATCATGCTATTTCACATAGTTAAGTGCATTCTGATCATTTCTGTGTGTGACATTCAATTGTGTGAGACATCCCTGCAAAAAGCTTATTTTATGCTTTGGGAAGTTTACAGCAAAAACACACGGGACAAAGAAAGAGACAACACGAAGCTGTGTGTTTCTTCGTCCCGTTTGTTTTTGCGGTAAATTTGCCAAATCATGAATCGTCAACTGGCCAACACCCACACTCTTCTAAGTAATTTTATGCATTGCAGAATTTCTCATGCTCAGTAAATAGATAAGGCACATTAGATTTGTCAACGACACACACCATCTTTACGACCCATGACATATGTGGTGATTTCATCGAATGCAAAGAAATTAGAAATGACGTTTCGGAGATAGTGTAGTTCTAGAACTCTGGTGGCAGCGCTCTTGTGCCTTGCATTCCATGTAGATGGTATATTATACAAGGCCAGTTATTGCTTCACTGCTTCACAGTGTGGACATAATGGCAAACTTTTTTTTGAATGTTATTTATCTTCTGGTTTTTAAATATGAAGTGCTCATAACTTTTGTCAACCTGACATCAGCTAAGCTTTCACAGAGTCCTAATAATTCACTGATTGTCATAATAAAGCAAAATGAAATGTGCAATAATGGGTGAGCCAGGTATTTAGTTGATAACCGCTTGATTCTGTGACCGAAATTCTGCTTGCTACACCACAGTCTTGTCAGCAGCAGCATGCACTGTAAAGTGCTTCTGTCACCTGTAGAGCATGCAGTAGATATAAGAGGACAAAAGAGTATGTATTCTGACAGTGAGAAAGAAGTGAGGTGAAATAATTTGCCACTAAATTCAATGCTAGTATTGACAACATTGATGGCCATAGGATGAGAAAGTGAGCCTGCTATATACTGTGATGGTGGTAGGTAAAAATGGGGGTTTGGTGTCCCATCACTGTGAGATCATTATAGCCATGAGCTTGCAGTGGATCTCAAGGACCCGCTGTGGTGGCATAGTGGCTTTGGCATTGCGCTGCTAAGCTTGAGGGCGCGGGATCGAATCCTGGTCGTGGCGGCCGCACTTCAATATATATTCTTTGAGGCCTCTTAACTCTTTCCGTACCGTGCCCATAGGGCATGGTTAGCCCTCTATCGATGGTTTGAAACGCTGCTTTCGAGACCTTCCGTGCCACTCACGGACATACTGCACTATCGGACGTGAAGGAGGAGAAGTATATTTTAGTTTTCTGAGCATTTCTCTTTCTTCCTGCGAGGCGGCGATTTTTAAACATGCTCCGAAGTTTCGCGATCGTCAAAGCAGAATGCAAAAATTTCCGGCTCCGGAAACGGCGTGCGTGCTTCGGGAGATCGCAGATATCGCGATTCCGCTGCCTCTTCGGATGATCTTATCGATACATCAAATAGCAGCGAGTCAGAGGATGCTGACTTTTTGTCAGACTTCGAGCCTGAAAGTGACGACGACGCAAACCAGCCCGGAACATCAGTGGCCGCAGCCCGGCACACCCAACTGTAGTGCTTGCAGTTAAATTTTTGTAGCAAAATACCTGTTCAATGAAAAATTTCGATTTTTTCGGAGATAGTGCTTAATAGACGGCAAGACATTTTGTATATCTCATCAGTTTCATGACATTTTTTTATTAATAAATAGAAGCGTGTCTTTACAAACTTTGTTCAATTTTCGTCACACAATCTTGATTTTAACAATTTATATCTTTTTTATGACATGCATCTCGTTAATAAAACATTTATGTGTGAAAAGTGCATTGATTTTGCTTTCTGTTTATGTATTACAATAAATATTTAGTGCAGTAGTTCCTTCAGAAAAAAAAAATTTGTTGTAACATACAAAAAACACCTATTTTCCCCATAGTAGGGAAAGAGTTAAAAACCCTCATGAATTCTGCTCCAACGACGAGGGCAGGCGATTGCACAGTTTCCACTGTGGCTTCCACATGCAGTCATCGCTTTGGAAAAGAAAGCATTCTTTATGAAGTGTTCGATGCACCTGCCGTGGTTGCGCTGCTAAGCCCGAGGGCGCAGGATCGAATCCCGGCCGCTGCGACCGCACTTCAATGGGGGCGAAATGCAAAAACAGACGTGTATCATGTACCGTGCATTGGGTTCACTTTGACGAACCCCTGGCAGTCAGAATTAATTCGGAGTCTCTTACTACGGTGTGCCTCATAATTGTATCGTGGTTCTTACATGTAAAACCCCAGAATTTTAATTTTTAATAAATCTCAAGGGGAAGATGGAGCTCAATACGATTCGAGTCACATTAGTGCTAGAATTGAGGTGGCCCTTCTGGGGTTGTCTGAGAGCCAGTTAAACTGCACCTTGTGATGTTTGCCTAAATAGCTATGCAGGAGGCAGCTTAACTTTTTCTGTACTGCGCCGATTGGGCATCGTTAGCGCGCTATGGATGGTTTGAAACGCCGCTTTAGAGACCTTCTGCACTGCTCACAGACACACTGCACTATCTGACGTGAAGGAGGAGAACTATATTTTAGTTTTCTAAGCAGTTCACATTTTTCCCGCGAGGCGGTGATTTTTGAACGCACTCTGAAGTTTTGTTATCGTGAAAGTAGAAAGCAAAAATGGCTGCCTGCTATTGATGGTTTGAAACGCCGCTTTCGAGACCTTCTGCGCCGCTCACAGACACATTGCGCCATCGGACATGAAGGAGGAGAACTATATTACCAGGTGGTAATATGGTTGCTCACAAAGTGATGAAGTTTTATGTGCTTGAGCATCTCCGCAAATTTTTCACAGAAGTCTTCTAGATTTAAAATAATTGTCTCTAGCCGACACCGTACACCACTGATGCACTGTTGTACCTGCATAGTTTCTTCTGCCTCGATTTCAAGGCGCAGTGCGTCCCGGAGCAGACTCTCTATATGGTGTTCAGTACCTGGGCACATGTCGTGCGACATGTGCCCAGGTACTGCAAAGTACTTGCGAGAGTTGAAAGCAAACATTAAAAAAGACGAGGCAATTTTACTCATGGACTTGACCAATAAAACTGTAGTTCTCTGTAAAGACACCCCGCAATCATACCACTGGATAAATACGCAGGCCACGTTGCACCCAATTGTCATATACTTCGGTTCACATGAGAAAAGTGTAGACATTTCAGTGCAGTCATTTGTTGTGATTTCAGACTGCCTAGAACACAACACAGTTGCTGTCTGGTCATTTCAGAAAGAAGTGCTGAAGAAGTTGAAAAATGATCTACCAGAAGTTAAGAAAATTCATTACTTTTCCGATGATGCGGCTTCTCAGTACAAGAATAAAAAGAACGTCTTAAACCTCTGCTACCATAAAAACGATTTCCAGTTTTCAGTGGAATGGAATTTTTTTGCCACCTCGCATGGCAAGAGTGCTTGCGACGGCGTTGGGGGAACTGTGAAGCGCTCGGCAGCAAGAGGAAGTATCCAGAAGCCATACAAAGATCAAATACTCACCCCCTATGAGCTGTTTACATGGGCGGAGAGAACTATCAAGCGTGTTGTAGCCCTCTGGGTACCCCAAGAAATTATTCAGCAAAACGAAGCTGACCTCACTGGGCGGTTTGCAAGAACGCTACCATTAAAAGGAATACGGAGGTTTCACCACATCAACCCTTTATAGGTTTCACCACATCAACCCTTTATCCCTTTCAACGGTGCATACGGGACTTACGTCATACTCAGCGACCCAAGAGTTTAAAGTGACAAAATCTGAATGAACACGCCAGTGAAGTTTTCAAAAACAAAATATAAAGAGCTTCCACTTGGAGCACGGTGCAGTGTTATGTTATGTGCCTCCTTGACGTTGGCTCTAGCGTGCACAACAGGGAAGAGCAAGCACGGAGCAACGCTGGCGTTGAATGCAAGGACTCAATTTCCAGAATTATTTTCTCGCTTAAAACAAAAATTGTTCCGATTAAACTTTTAGAAATAAATGCCATTGAATTCTACTGTGTAACTTACTATCTTTCAGATTTTTACTTGGACCACCTCACTATGCAATTGACGGCTGAATATGCCTTAAAAAGCAAATTTTTTGAAGTTTGAAATTTTTTTGTACACATGCGTTATGTTTTTTCATCTCTGAAACATATTTATCGGCTTCTTCGCCTTCTGGACAACATGGAGAAATAGCTGAAATGACTACTGTGAGAACATAAAATTTTATTAAAAATTTCGAATTTCCACCTTTCTTTGTACCTTCTTCCGTGTTTTATATTTAAACAAAAGTAAAACAAATTCAGTTCCAGTTCATATATATAAAAAAAACAATCTCTTTTACATGTATGAAAAGAAGTTTCCTAGTCATTGGTAAAAATTATTTTTTACAAATTTTTTTGTTAGGCTAGGTTTTCTGACCACTTGCAAATTTAAGATGGTGGCCACGGCGCAAAAAAATTTTTTTTTGCCAAAACCAGGCTGGTTTATTGTTTGTCAAAGTAACACAATAAGCCATAATTTTTTTTAAAGAAATCGAAGATGGTCGAGCGCAATGTCTGGATCAGTTGGCGTGGAATGACCCTTAAGGGGTTCACTGCCTTCAAGGGCTTAAATAGCCGCAGCCATGTCTGAAATCGCTTTTAAAGGCCTGCCAGTACAATTGTTAGGTGTCTTGGTGCTCGTAATGTGACAGGAGCTGGCGAATCCGCATGTGAACACATTTTATTTCCCGTGACAGTGGCCCCTTTGCACTCTTGATGTGCATCACCCCAATACATTGTGTATGCTTGGCCGCGTAACACTGCTCTTGTGCGGCAAAGCTGACTTTTGTGAACTGGCAGTATGCATTGTTTTAGACCTTTGTTAAAACACGTTGGTGGGCTAGTTGGTTAGAATCCATGATAGAATGTGTAAGCGCGACCGAACGAGGACGTAGAAAGAAACAGACGCACAAGAGACAGCACTGTCTCTGTGTGTCTGTTTTTTTAGACCTTTGTCGTGCTTTTCATGCATCGATGCTATCGGCGAGGATGACAAAGGCAAAGTTTGCACCATTGCTGACGGCAACGAATCCTTTAAGTTAAAAACACTGCATCGAACAGCCGGAAGCTTGATAGCGAGCGTCGGAGCAGCTAGACTTAACGAGAGCACAAAACAACTACTACGGCTGTCAGCGGATCGGCGTGTAAGAGCGCTGGTTTGAGACTTTGAGATAATTAAAATGGTTGCAGTGGTAGCTTGCAGTCACGCCAAAAAATTAAAAAAATCGGATGGCGAGGAGTTTCAGTGTCCAAAATGTGAGACATCCTTATACTTTGCTTTATGGGATACGTGGTGGTGCCGCGAAGGTGTCCAAATTATGAGGCATGTCCAGAAAATCGGGCGTCAGAAAAATTGGTTGTTGACTGTATCAACGTTTATAGATACTTTTTCAGTTTCGTATCTCCGCGCCGCGCGATTCTCGCCACCGCGGCGCTGCGGTTACGGGTTACGCTAGGAGAGTGAGCGTCGTCTGCTAGTGGGCAGCATTCCTCCGCGGCATCTCAGGTTCTCCCCAATTCTGGCTGTGTACTGCAAAAGAAATAACTGTTCTGGGGAAGTTGCTCGGCATTTTTTGCAGCTATTCCAGTTCACGATTTATTTGAAACGGGCCGTTTTGCGCAAGGAGTAATGTGTACACCCAGGGATTTTGAGCGGTGGGTAAAATGTCAAGAATGACAGCGTTTTAAACGAACGTTTGCGCAGCAGTGGCTGTCAAGTGTGCACACGAATTCACTTGCCATGCCAATCGTGCGAATCTATTGCAGCACGAATGGTATTTCCTTACAGCCGTGCGGAACAACTGTTTTTTTTATGATAAACATCCGTGTAGCTTAGTTTCTGAGCCTCAGGAGCTGGCTGCCCGCTTCAAGTTCAGCGACTGCGCAACTCGGAACCATCGAGTGCTACCTTGTATTCTTCCATCCGAAATTCTCCATGCTCATTCTATTTTAAAGAAATATTCGACATGGGCTTGCCCAATACATATGTATTGTGATGCACACGCAGTACACAGTGGTTGTATGAGCATGATCCGTGCGCGAACACGAGGACGAAGAAAAGAACCAACTAGCCCAAGGTCAAACCTTACCTTAGATTCCTGCAGTTACTGTTTTCAAAATGGGAAAAAGAGGAACTTTATTAACAATAGCGTTCACAAACTACATTGCCTTGGTGAAACTTCTGCGGTCACGATTCTAGCTAGACAAGTTGCGCTTTCTTATGTTCCCTTTGTGCACGAACTGCACTGTCATTTTCTTGCCACTTCAGTTGTGCAAAAAAGTGCATGCAGGTGAGCAAATAAAAATGTATTAACTCAGCTGTTAACTTCTCGGCGTGCTCTGGGCAGCCAACAGTATTTGTGCCTTTCTTAATAAGGGCATCCAGAACATCCCAGAAAAGGTCCCCAAATGTTTCCCCCTTGCACACTTGCCTGAATGTGTGCTCTACAGAGCTTATATAGGTGAACAGATTGTTTGAAGGGAATACAAGGCTTCCCGTGACAAAAGCACGCTCAATTACGAGCACGGCTTCAGGAGGAAGGGAATTATGCGACCCCAGGGCTTCTTTCATACAGTTTTCACAACGTGTGGTTTTTCTTAATTTAAAAGCAACGTAGCCAGCCAAGTAATATAGTGCTGTGGTTTCTGGTGCAGGAGCATTGTAGCCATGGTCATCAGCAGCGCTGCACAGTTCTGTGAATGGAATGGCCATGAGTTTCTTCCAAACCAGCTCTTTGTGCACACTTTTCTGGCGGAGTGCGTCTTTACGCTTTGCTCCAAGGCTCTCAAATGCACTTAAGAGGATACGGTCACTACCGGTCTCACAATTCTCTTTGACAGCCATTTTCACAGGTGTGTATAGTGAAAGTATCCGAAATATTTGGCTGAACTTCGTCACCATCGGATGGTCTTCATCGCCTCCAAAGGATCTCAATAGACCAAAGAATCTCTGAAAAGAAAAGAAAAAGACATATCTTAACAATATTAAATGCAGCAGCACTTCAACTTAGTTACCTCGAGTGGGTCCTGGTTCAAGCTCCCCGTAAGAATATAGTTGACGCCCTTGCTGTCTAGGAATTCAATTAGAGACAGGATGGACATCAGTGTGACACGGATTGACTCGACAGTTTGAGCAGATGCAAAGAGCTTTACATTCTTGTTTGATTCCGTCCGATTCATCATCTCCAGAAAATCCTTCAAAAACTGCAATACAAGAAATGGCCATAACAAACAATTAATAACACTGCCAAGTCTCAGTCGTACTTCAAAACACTGGGCATCGCTTTACCGCTGCAAGGCTCGCACATTTGTTTCCTGTGTTTTGTATATATACTTTGGTATGCTTACCTGAATCTTGGGGGATCCTTTCTTTATCCCATCTGGAGGAACCTTCGCATTTAGTATGTCAAAAAGGTCATTCATGAGCAATGTAAACTCCTCCGTTCCAGTGCTGTCCGCGAAGCCAGGGACCGTTAGCTGCCGGTAAACCTCAAGTCCTATACCAACGCTCTGGCTGAAAAGCTGAAATAGAATTTTAGCATTTCTTAGCATTTCAAACAACTGCAAATACACACAGTCATGCACAATGAGGTGTAGCTTGTCCCATGCAAATGAATGCACATGTAATGTGCTCATGTACAGTATTTATTTTGTACAACAGTGCACATGCAATTCGTAACATCAAAATGCCAACACCAGTCCCTAAGAGAGGTGATGGCCTCTAGAGGAGGTTATAGTGGCAAAATGAGCGTCACAAATATCCTACCTGGGTGGCCAGACGCACATTCATGGTTTGAAGCCTCTGTGGCTTCACATGGTACTCCGTCAGTTTCGGCACAACTTTAATGTGGGCCTTCTTTTCTGTTTCAAATAGTCGCTCATAATGCTGGTAGTTCGCTTGGTGCTCCCCAATCTGTAATGCAGATGGCCCACAATAATGCGATAACGGGAAAGCTTGTAAGCAAGATCAGGTATTCCAAGCATTAACACAATGGTTTGATTAGAGCATGGGCACGCTTACCAGCCCGTACTTGTGCTTCATCATGCGATTTCTGACAGACTTGATAATATGCGGTACATCACACATAAAATGGAGAAATGCTCCATCAATGCATGGGTGTGCAATCTTGTACTGGGCACCAGCGAGTTTGCCACTGATGGCAAGGTGTGTCCACATCGACTTATTGTTTCCTGCGCCATCACTGTTCACTGCTACCACTTTAGCACCATGCTCACTCAACTCCAGCACCGTGTTCATAACTATTTTTGCTAACACCCATCCTGGTGCGGCACCTTTTGTTGCATACCTTGCAATAGGCTGAACCCATGACTCAAACATGGGGTTAAACATGATGAGCAGAGCACGGTAATTTGTTGGTGTCTCCTGTGGCAATGTCACCATAGTTGACGAAACCGTCAAACTTGCAGGAAACTCTGTTGAATTCCGTAGAATCCCTGATCTTGTCCTCGTCAATTATAGTAAAATCTCGGTGAGACGAATCTCGCGGGGTCGCGGGAAATATTCGTATCACCCGAAGTTCGTATCATCAAAACATACACAATATAAAAAAAAATGAATTTTTTATTACCGGAAAAAATTTCTAATAGTGGAACCCCATTGATACCTTCCTCGCTGCTGCGTTTTCCCGGCTGGTACTTCGCGTTTTCGCGGTCCCGACCTAAATTTCATTGACTTCCATGTATAGTCGAATCTCGATAATTCGAACTCGAAGGGGCCCACAAATTTGTCCGAATTAAAAGGACTTAATTTTGAAATATTCGTCCACCATAGCATGACGTACGAACGGTGCGGTTCGTGAAATATCGCGGCGCGCAAGCACATATCAAGCGAGGGCCACAAAACTGCCCGTGTCGCCCAACGCTCGCTTCGCGATAATGGCAGGAAATGAAACTTGAGGGAGCGGGCGGCGCAGGCACGGCGAGAGAGAGAGAGAGAGAGAGATTGTGGTTGTGAAGAGGAAGAGACGATACGGCGACGGGCGCGCGCGGGGACCGTCGCAGGTGAGGTAGGAGGGCGGCAGGGAAGCGGATTTGGCCTCGGCAACTCTGTCGCTTCGGTGGCTCCCCTCGCCCTCCCTCTCAACACCCTCGTAGCCCCCTCACCTTCCACTGTCTCCGTGCGCATCCGCCGCTCCTGCCGGCCCGGCGCCAGCTCCCTAAAGTTTCGTTTTCTGCCGTTGAAGCGAGCGTTGGCCGGACTAGGCCTCCGCTGTTTCTTCCCTGTGCGCTGCAGCCGGAGCGTTGGCTGAGACGTCGGCATGTACACGTGTGTTCCGGCGCCACGCAGAAACGGCGACCTTGCTGTGACGCCGCGGTTCTTTTTTTTTTTCTCCCCCCCCCCCCCCCCCCTTCTCAATGGAGCAATGTCGGAGCAATGCCGGTCGGAGGCGCCACCACGTGATTTAGCGCGTTGCTGAGAGCATTGTCGGTGCGCGGTATGATCGAATTAACCATCGCAAATGCTTTCGCGTTCGAATAACCGGGCGTTCCCCGTGATTCTCCGCCAATCTATAATGTTCCTGCATGTTACGTTGCGTTTGAATGTGGCGGTGCAGCCAGCTTGTACATTGCAACAAGCGACCGGCACGTTGCAGATACGCACCCGCGCGGGTGCCGTATCCTGAAAGCGATCTGCGATGTGCGCAAAGTGTGTCAAATGATGTGCGATGTCGACAAAGTGCGCCTAGTGCCAGTAGCTTCGTATGCGCTGTGCCTTCGACGTGTAGTTCGCGTTGAAGCGAGAGACGGCGCAAAGGCCAATTCGCTCGCTGCTGCTGCGCTTCCGTTGCTTCACCTTTCGGGCGAAACTGCGGCTTTTTTTTTTTTTCTCTCTCTTTTTTTGCTCGTACTCTTGAAAAACGTATCAATGGGACGTTTTCTTCTTGCCCAAATGGTCAACGATCGCCTTCTGAAAGGCGTGTTAGTGCGCGCACGTGATCTTGGGAATGTTTTCGCACGCCACTGAACGCCTGAGTACGTCGACTGCAGGGAGCGTTCCGACCGTCGGGGCTGCGCCTCGGTCGTCGTTGCTGCAGCGGACCTCGTCTATTTCTCGCTAAGCATCGGCTAGGCTGTAATGTGGTTCGGTCCGCTCGACGTGGGAATCAATGAGAGATTGCGCAGGATCCCCCTGTGCCGGCTTGTCTATGCCAGTCGCCCCGCTGGCTCGGCCGCCAGCACTGTTGCTCAAGCGTTCGTATGATCCGCAGCGGCGAGGCAACACGTTTGTAACAGCCGATTTTTTTTCATATTGTTAATAATGTATTTCGGCCGGGGAATGTTACGAATTCGTATCACACCGAAATTCGTACCAGCTGGGTTCGTATCACCGGGGTATTACTTATTATGGTTCCGTACGTATGATGATCTGGCTTTCCAGTCATATGTACCTTGATGCTTTCAAGGGCATATTTGTTCAAGCCGTACTCACACGGCAGGCCCTTCAATAGCTGCACAAGGCGACTTGCACTAGGGAGGGGAAGGACCTTCATGTCTGATAGCGTTCTGTAGCACTTCGGACTTGTCAGCCGCAAATGCAAGCACACCATGATCCAGTCAGTCGTGTATCTATGACCGTGGGGTGATTTTGCTGCCTGTTGCATGACTGGTGTCCGAATGGCGACCTTCTGTATTTAAGGTAGGTCTTGCACAAGCTTGTCAAGGGATGTTGTGAACGTGTCCCTCAGCTTCTCACTGAGCTGCTTCACTTCCCGCTTTTTGCGCTCACGTGCTGCGGTGGCACGAATCAATCGCTTCCTCAGCACACAAGCTGCGATAGGGACCTTCCTCCTTGCTGGCGTAGATGTGTTCTTCTTCAGGCTCTTATTCAAATTGATGCACATATTGCAGACACCTTTGTTTGCATCCGTCAAAACTGAGCAGTCCTTCGGGAACAATGTGCTTCCAACTTTCACCGCTGCTCTGATGGTGGCAACATCACTGCGAGAGCAGCCTAGGCAAAATTGTTTGTTGTGTACAATCTGCAGCAGGGCTTCTAGATCTTGCAGAGAACGAATCTCTACATCAAACGACTGTCGGAGCAGCCTCCCATTTGCGTGGACAACATAGGTGATAGTGGGACGCACAACGACCCTCTTCAGGATTGTGTACGCCCCCGCTTTCATTCCGGCCACGTAAAAAAACAATCTGTCGACGCTGCCCTGGTTCTTCTTCGAGTACTGCCGTTGTCCAGTTGGCTGGGAGCTGTATTGACACACTATTCTCGACAATCTGAGCAAAATTGGTGCACTGCAGGGGAACAGGCACCTCATGGTTAAACAGTTCCTCTGGTCGCTCCGTAGGCAAGTACGCTTCATTTGTGGTCACATCATGCGTAGATGCTGCCTTTCTCTTTTTCGGAGATCGCCGCCGAGTCTGCTTTCTTGACAAGTAACTGGGAAGGTTGGGAAAGTTAACGGGGACTGCACCTTCCTTCAATGCCCAGTATGCCCGGTCAATCTCGACGACTTCACCGTTGATAACATGCTTAAACGTCTTCGAAATGTCCACTTCGAGAAAATGAACGTCATAAATCTTGCTGGTTTTGCTGAGCTCTTTGTCCGCGCGGGGAATAGCTCTTTTCCAATTGCTGAGAAGCTCCAGATCCGATGGCGGCACAAAAAAGTAATGCTTCTGAGTGTTGCTTCTGTACCCGCTGGTACAGCCAGGTGCGAAGCAGGTTGGCGTTGCGCTAAGCCCAGCACTTCAGATAAAACACAGCGTGTTGATGGAGTCACGAAATGCTTCCGTCCGCGGCCGCACTGTTCAATAGCCCCACAAACCGAACGCACTGAAAGGGCAAGGTTCTCGCACAGGGGTCAAGACAAACGCAAGCGAAAAGAATCATGTAAAGGGGACACGCAACTGCACCACTGAATAAAGAACCAAACTGCGCCGCAACTTTGAGCTCAGCCGACTGGCGAATGCCGTGAACGCTGCCGCCGACACCGCGCAACCTGCGACCGCAGCGCCCTCTCAGCACCTAGGAAGAAATCACTCCCGCCTGGGAAGGCGGAGTTCCAGAACTGAAAAAGTATCTATAAACATTGGACTGTATATGTAATGCTCACGAGCGTTTTTGATGATACACACACACAAAAAGTGTACATTATCATTACAGTGTGAACTAAAAATATGCAGTGCAACTGTCGCTGTGGTCTTGAAATACAGTGTTGTGACATAGGGTGGCTTGTAATCTACAGCAATAATGTACACCTGCGCAGCACCACCTGATCATGTGTTGGGGCTCGTTGCTGGTGCACATCACAATAACAGATTGTGTGATATCATAAGCTTTTCTAAAGAGCCACGTGCACCAGGAAAACTATGTTTACGCAAATGAAACTGTGTTGACATGCATCGTGGTACTGGACTGAACCATTGGACCACTTTGTGCCATCGTTTACGTTTAATTGCACCTATACTTCCTCACTAACACACTTGCTAACATGTGTCTCATCCCCTCCAGTAAATGCATATCCGCATTCCCTAAGCCACCAAAAGGTTGACTTTATCACGCATCTTATACCCCTGTTAGACGGGCAATTTTAGTGTCACTTTGAGCGAGTGCACAACTTTAGTGTTATTTGCAGGCTGTCATTGAAACGTTTAGCGGCACTTTGTGTAGAAAGCACGGTGTTAGTGAAACTCATTCAGTGAACTCGCTTCACTGTGTCAATATGTGTAGCCTTGGTAGCAGTGCTTCAAAAAGAATTTTAAAATAAATAAATAAAATAATACTCATTACAGGGTTGGCACCAATTCTGAAACAGGCATTCTTTTTTTATTTTTTAAAATTTCAAATGTTGTCAGTGACCTCGCTTATGGAAACTGCCATTTTTCCCCTGCCAACGAAAGCTGTCTCGTTTTTTTTAGATGCCAACACTTTGCCACTCAGCACTTCCAAATACCCACTGTGTTGCTCTTGTGTTGGAGAATGCTGTCTGGTCTTTGATTGGGACTGTTAAGCACGTTAATGTTGATCTAAAAATATTACCTAAATTAACAAATATATGTGCTGGCTGATTAAACAATCGACAGTGACATCAATTCCAAATTACTTTCCTTTCCTGTCTGCCAGTGCATTGCCAAAGTGACACTCAATGCAACGAAGTGCACTCACTCAAAGTGTCACTATATTTGCCTGTCTGACAGGTATTATGTAGTTGCTTGATGATTTAATTTGCTGTATTTTCAAACACCATTTGCGAGGGAAATTTTGTTATAATAGACAGTTATAGTCGGGTGTCCGCAACAGCTCCGTATGCAGGGAGTCCTCGGAGGCAGCAGTGCACATGTACTGTATGCAGGGGCATGTCTGCTGCCTCGCACGCGCCCGCAGCTTTCCAGGTACTGCAGGCTCTGCATGACGTTCTTGCCTGCTCGCAAGAGCGTGATAGAGCATTTTCCCACAATGGCTCCGAACGAAGGAAGGTGCGTGAGTTGGCTATAGCAATTTCTGAAGCTCCCGTGTGTCCCAGTGAGCAAACCACCTCTCAACTTTTTCGTGTGGCCAACTATTGCTGCTTCAGCACACTTCACTACGTACACGCGTTCTTGCACACTGCGTATGTGGGTGGTTGTGGATGTGCAACCATAACTGTCTAATATTTGGAGCATGGTTTGAAATATAACACAAGATGCTTTCTTGTGCTGATTATTTCACACCCACACACACAAAAAAAAGTGTTCACACACATAGCATATAAGTTGATGGATGTAAGCAGAGGAAATTCGTGTTTATGCTGGTTTTGAAGTATAGGATAGATGGTAATTTTCATTTTTTAATTGTAGTTGTGGTAATCTTCAACTTTTGCTGTCTGCTTCAAGCTGCTATGTGATGTGATGTGTGCCTGCCTGGAAGTGCAGTCTGAATTTTGCTAGTACATGTGCAACAGGAATGAACGTGCATGCAGGATGCCAGGTTTTGTTGGAATGCTAAAAGCTTGTGCTTCCATTCTTGTGGATTGTGCAGTGGAAACTGAGGAGCTACAAGGTAGGCTGAAGGCTCTACGGGAGAGAAACAGTGACCTGGAGCGCAAGCTTAGCACAGCCAGCAGCCAGAGTCAGGTCCAAGAAAAAGTATGCGGCATCTTTTACATTTATAGCTGTCTGCAATCTTTTCAGTGTTCTCAATGTCGTTAAGATTGTCTATTGCGGGGCTCAGTCCTGGAGGATATTATTTGGAACACCCTCACAGTTAGTGCCACCACACTGCAACCCTACTTGATGCTGTCGCTCATGCATGATGAACGATACGATGTATGGAGAGCCTGAGATGTGGAGCTTAAATGACTGTGCCATAAAGAGTGAAAATGATAAATGTAATGGTAATTATGACTGTGGAGGTAGCGGTCAATATTAACATGGAAAATAACCATGCAGTGGACATAAATGAAATTGCTACTGTGTTAAATCATAAATGTTACACCCAGCTGTCACCTTCAGTGTATTGTGGTTAGCACAGGGTTGGCGGTTTCTTGGTTTCAGAAATTGCTGCAATACATGGTTTGATATCTTCTGTGCCTCATGCTGTTCCATTTGAAGGTTGCCATTTTTCCTGAAGTTCAAAACTCTGGTTGTGTTTTAATTGCATTAGCATTGTTTGTTTTGACTTCTAGTGCATTTTACATTTGCAGAGCACCAAGGAATCTCAGAGAGAAGTGGATCGTCTTAAGGCTGAAAACTACAGGCTTAGGTGTGTAATAGAATGAAGTTCAGAAATTACCAATTGGTTACTTTAGTGCGGCACCTGACTTTCTTCAATTTTTTTTCCCCTGTTCCTGTTTATGCTTTTCTAAGTAGCAAGTCCATGGAAGAGCTAAGGCAACAGCTGGCTGAACTGTCTGAGAAATTGAGCAGAAAGGTGTGTGCTATTTTCTTACCAACATTTGTAATGTGTAATATTCAGGGGCCATAATACAGTATTAAAATATTTAGATTGTAACTACTATTCTGGCTATTATGTGTGTGCCTTTTCGTTTTTTGCTTTTTGAATTTAGCTGTCAAACCCTTTCAGTGTCAAGTTATTTTTCTCGGATATTAAAAAACGAACACAGTGCTTTATTTTCAGTTATTCAAAAGGGAAAAAATTACACAAATAATGGCAGATGCACTCTTAGTATGGTCCTCACATTCCTGTCTGCACACTTCTGCAATAGTGCCACTGTGTCAGAGTAAAAAAAAAAAAAAAAACTGTTAAACCGGATTATAGGTCGAGTGGAAATATAGGTCGACCCCCTAAGTTTAGGTGTAAGAAAGAGAGAAAAAAGAAAACATCCAAAAATCACCGAAACACATTTATTTTCGAAACGGCACCACTCACCCACCATCGAAGCTGTAGTCTCATTCGTCGGTAGTGACTACAGCACCACTGTCCTCAAATTACGACCGTTCGTTGCAGGCCGCTTCGAGTCCAGCTTCTCGTGCGAGCTCCATGGCTTTGTAGGGAATTGTATGCACGGTATCTGGCAGCGAGCTCGCACAAAGTCCACGAGTGTGTCCTCAAGCTGCGGGTATCCACAAAATGACGTTTTGCACGGGTTGAAGTTCAGCAGCTTTCTTTTCTGCCCGCTCCAATACCGCACGCTTTTTTCCGAAACACCAAACTGGCGCTGAGCGCCCATGTTGCCGTTCACTTTGGCAATATTGCCATAGGTTGCCCGACAATGAATTGCATTTGACTAAAGACCGCTATATAAACGAGGGGTGACTTTAGCTTGTTATTTTCATGAAAAAATCTCGAATTATATTTCGGTTTTTATGGTAGCATAAACATGCAAGAGTGATGGCCTTGTGCTAGGGCGTGAATATTTGAATGGAGGATTGTCACGGTATTGGTACACAAAGTCTGGTAGCCACCCCACCCATCTGGGTATTCATGCTCCGCGTGGCGCAACCACTGCCGCGAAAGTTGGGTACGTTCTGCAACGCGTTAACAAAAACCCTGACTGAGCAATCCCAGAGAGATGTGAAAATATGCTTCTAGAAAAATACAACAGATGGTGGAACTACCTCGGATCTCGCCACCTTTGTGTTACCGTGCACATCCAACTGGAGAGAATGGAGAAGCAAAAATACGTCAGTGACACGGTGGCACAAAAACATGGAAGCGTACCGGTACGTCAGCGATACTGAAACGGTTAATGCGACAGGCAATAAAGTGCCTGTTGAAAAATGAAGGTATTTGCTTAGTTTATCAAACAGAATAGAACTTTATTGCATCTAGTTAACTTTTTTTTTACTAAAAGAAATGGTAGTTCTAGAAGAGAGGTAGAACTAGGTGCTTGCATGCACATCCTTATTCAACAAACCTAGCAATTTTGCATATGACACCAAAGCCCAGTGTAGAACTAGTGGATGGTTACTGGTGACATGATGCTAAATACACTGGCACATGTGCCATGGCACCCAGGTTTTCTAAGCAAGACTAGCTCAGCTAACAGGCTTCATTTTTATTCTGCTGGTTATTCATGAATGCAAACAAGAAAGTTGTGGCTTGTGGCTTGTAAAGTCTGAATGCTTGACAAAAGCCTGTTTTTTTGTTTTTTTTTTGCTTATTTGTAGTGCTGCTAGTTGCTGCACTGTTGTGAGTTTGGGTAGTTGCAAATTTCACTTGCTGGTGCTCCTATATAGGGGTAGAGTGTTATTAACTAGGTAGTGGCAGCAGGAAATTTCACTGTATTGCATTATAAGTTGTTGCTTAACATCTGAGAGCACTTACACTAAGAGGTCTGAATCATAGGACAATTATATGATTGAATGTCAAGAAATAAGTGTTGCTTGGTTTATTAACACACTTGATTAATTGTGCATGTGTCAAAAGAGTGGTGGTGTGTTCATCTCTTTTTTTTGTCTTTCCTTTAATGTTTGTATAGTTTGCTAATTTTCCAGGTAATAATATATGGTTACTTAAGGTTCACACATCAGAACCCCGTAAATGAGCTCTGAAACGGGTACTTGCATGGCAACCCCTGTAGTATGAATGTTAGTGGAGTCTTTGTTGAAGCTCTGTGGCTTTTATTTTTCTACCAAGTGATTTCAGCCGGCTGGTCTCAGTAACATCCATTCTTGTCCCAGCATATCCTAAGAGATGTGCTGCATAAAGGGTCCCTCATTAGCGCAAATGGTTTCCAGCGGAATGTACTGACACGGACAGAAAGGGACGACAACGCACGCTGTCTGACACACCCTTTCTGTCCGTGTCAGTACATTCTGCTGGAATCCATTTGTGCTATGTGCAACCAACGAGCTCAGGCAAACACTATTCATAAGTGCCCTCATTAGGTTTGGGGATTATAAGGAGAAATTTGTGGTGCATAGATCTCTCAGTGACAATCGTGTCTGCAAACTGTTATATTGAGCTACACTAAAAAACAGCTGAAAATTTAAGCAAAAGCCCACATGCTATTCTCAAAGGAGCCACTAGGATGGCAAGCGTTTGACATCATGGAAAATGGCATTTCCGTGTCATATGCGCAGCACCTGGTCCGGTATAAGGTACAGTCAAACCTCGATATAACGAAGTTGTACTTGCAGCGGAAAACTTCGTTATATTGAGAATTTCGTTATATTGAGGTTTCTTTAATTCAATAGAACAAAGATGGGAAAATAAATATAGTTCGTTACATTGCAAATTTCGCTAAATTGAGGTTCGTTATATCGAGGTTTGACTGTATAACTATTCCAATCTGTTTTTATTCTAAATCGGCCATTAGCCCTCCGTGATAGGTCAGAATGGTTTGGGTCCAGCCCATATGGGCAGGTGCCATGCCCAATGGGCATAGCCCAAGCCATTTTGACTTATCATGGAAGGCTAATGCCCGGTTTGGAATAAAAACAGATTGGAATAGTTTTACGTTATACCGGCCCTGCAGTGCACAAATACAGTGGAATCTCGATGATACGAATCTCACGGGGTTAAGAAAAATATTCGTATTAGCCAAAGTTCGTATCATTGAAACACAATTAAAGCTAGCTAAATTAAAGAGTCAGAGGTGAACTCACTCAGGCACACGCATGTAAAGAGCATTTACAGTATAGACCACTTATAACATAACCGTTTATAGTGCAGAACTGGCTACAACACGGCCTTTTCCGACTCCCATTTACCCTCCAATAGAACTCCACGTATACGCACACCGCTTAGAGTGCAGCCGCGTGAGACGAAATACCGGTTATAATCCGGCTTCCGCGGGAAAATCTTGCTGACAAGGGCGGCAGTGAGCACTCTTCTCAACGAGGTGTGCCCAACGATGGGAGAGGAGATCAACGAGGGCGATGCGGAGACGTGGAGCATGAGTCCAAGGGCGATGAAATCGTCGCCGCGCGCCGTATGTGCGAGTGAAAGCGCGCGGGGGATGTGCGCCTTCACGGAGAGCGAACGCACAGCCGAGAGCAAATGCGACTTCCATCGCGCGAAAGGCCGTGGTGGTATGGGAGGGAAGGGGGGGGGGGGGGGGGGAAGATGCTGTGCTGCGGCACCGAATGCATATCTTGCACGGTGTAACTGGTATCTTGCAACCAGGCGCAAGGGTAACTGGCGACGCAATCTCCCATGTGAAGAGAGAGAGAGGAAGCGAAGAGAGGAAAGGCAGGGAGGTCAACCAGACGAACGTCCGGTTTGCTACCCTACACGTGGGGTAAGGGAAAGGGGGAATAAGGGGGAATGCATTTGGCATTGTGGACTCTACCGCGGTGCACTGTATTCTTTGATGTGACTGTGGTGCCGGTTGTGGCATCGGTTGTGACTCCGGCTGTGGCCTCGGTTGTGGCTTGAACTGTGGCATCGGCTGTGGCCATGGCTGTGGCTTCGGCTGTGGCTTTGGCTGTGGCTTCAGCTGTGGTATTTGCTGTGGCTTCGGTTGTGGCTTCTGCTGTGGCGGCGGCTGTAGCTTTGGTAGCGCGGGCCAGGCTTCAGTATTGGTGCTCTCCGGCACGACCTTGTCAGATAGACTCGACTCTGCCAGGCCTAGGGGGCAGAGGAGGAGGAGTTGTCGGATGTGCCGCGCTCTTCATAGAGGAATATTCGTTCTTTGAAGTCCAACGGCGTCGGGAGCGTCGCTTTCTAATGGCCGCAACAGCTTCCCCACGAGACGAACGGTACCTTGCCATCTGCTTCAAGACTGCCCTTTCTTTCCTCAATTTAGGGCAGTCCTTTGAGGTAGCATCGTGGGACCCAATGCAATTGGGGCATTTGAGCACTG
Source organism: Dermacentor silvarum (assembly GCF_013339745.2). NCBI lineage: Eukaryota > Metazoa > Arthropoda > Arachnida > Ixodida > Ixodidae > Dermacentor > Dermacentor silvarum. The sequence goes on along the minus strand of NC_051154.1, from coordinate 120,943,957 downwards.
TGGCTACACAGGAGTCTGCAGCGTGGGGCTGTGTGCAGCGCGAGCAAACTCTCGTGTTCTTGCACACAGCGCTCACGTGTCCCAGCCTCAGGCAGTTGCGGCATTGGAGTGGTCTTTGGATAAATGGACGCACGGGGTGTCTAAAGTGGCCCACCTTGACGTGCAAGGGAAGAGATTCGCCCTTGAAAACCACCTTCACACAGCGGGACGTGCCGAGTCGAGACACATGAGTGATCGCGCAGCCATCAACGGCTGGCTTAATTAAAATCGGCAAGTCGGCGCTGGAGATGGAGACGTCCACGTCAGTGATGACACCAGTAGCGGTATCACTACTACAGTAGCGGTATCACTACGAGCGGACCTTCACGCCGCCAAGTTCCATAAGTTTGCTCAAAGTGATCCGTGCCGTCTCATGTACGACGTCAATAGCCAAGACATTTTTCCGTGTGTTGACTCTGACATCCGTGACTTGATTTGGCGCCACCGCTTCGAGAAACACCGAGACGGACTGTCTGTTGAGTCGCCTCAAGTTGTCGGTAGTAAGTTCTGGTATAAATAGAATTGTACTGACCACGCTATTCCGAGTTGGTCCTGCAGTTTACGTGCTTGAAGACAGGTAAGCCCTGGTGTCTCTTCGTTTCGCCTTGCGGCTCCTCACAAGCTGAAAGTCGTCATCGGAGAAGTCCTCACTGCTGAGCGAGTAGGCGCTGGTATCGTCGCTGTCGGTGTCGTTCTGGAGGCTGGTCCGCTTCCTAGACGCAGCTGCCGCTGAAGTTGCCATCCCCAGCAGAGGCGCGGGGACATCGGCTTGCATCCGTGCAACAATCCATGACGCCTACCCGGAGATTTACAGCGAAATCGGGCGAAAACAGTAGAGCTAGAGAAGTAGCGATCTGGCTCGCAGAAACTTCGTCTTTGTCTTTTCACTCCCATGTGAAAGGAGCAAAGTGGGAAGGCAGCTTGAGAGGGGGGGGGGGGGGGGGCGGCTTCTAATCTGCCAACAAATGCATTCTTGTACTTTGCGCCTGTGCCGGCTGTCGGTGTTATCATGCGCACCGTATCTTGAAAGCGATCTCCACACGGCTCTGACCTTTGTATGCGCTGTGCTTACGCTGCTCAGTTTCCGTTGAAGCGATAGACCGCACGAACCTTCGCTCGCTGTGGCGGCCGTGCTTCCCCAAGCAACAAAAGCGCCACCGCTTCAAACTCTTCGCGCCCAGTCGCGAGCTTCGCGCTGTCCGTGACTGCGCGCTGTTCTCTTTCGCGGCCGTCGGTGGGGTGGCGTTTATTTGTATCAACCGACACGGGTCGAAAATCGATTCGTAACAACCGTTATCTAGCATGTTGCAAAGTAATGGGGCTCGGCCGGGACCACCGAGAAGTTCGTATTATCCAGAAATTCGTATTAGCCGTGATCGTATCATCGAGATTCCACTGTAATGTGCAGCAGTGTGAACTCTGGAATTCCTATCAATTCAACTTATGGGGCTTAATGTTTTATAGCAACACTCGGGCTATGTGAGATGCCGTAGTGGAGAGGCTCTGGAATAATGTTGGCCACCTGGGGGTTCTTTAACCCTTTCAGTGCCACTGACATACGTACTGGCATGTTTCCACGTTTCTTTCTCACTATGTCACTGATGTACGTGTGTGTACGTTCTCCACTCTCTCCAGTCAGATGCGCGCAGTAACACGGAAGTTGGCGAGCTCTGAGATAGTTCCGCCATCTGTTGTATATTTCTAGAAGCATATTTTCTCATCTCTCTGCTTAGTGTAGGTTTTTGCTAGCGCGCTGCAGAATGCGCCCCCTTCGTGGGCGTGGTTGCATCACGCGGAGCGTAGATCCGCAGCTGGAAGGGGTGGCTTTCGAATTTGTGCACCGCTACCGTAGCAATTCTCGGTTCAAATGTTTGTGCTGTTGCGCAAGGCCACCACTCTAACCACTCTTGCATGTTTCTGCCATCTCTCGTGCGTTTATAGAAGGTTGTTTTGACCCTGAAACGGCTGTATTGCTGTAGCGTGCTTGTCAGAATGAAACTAGGTAGCAGATAGAAAATGAAGATAGGAATGTGAGGACCATACTAAGAGTACATTTGCCATTATCGGTGTAATTCTTTCCCTTCTGCATAACTGAAAATAAACCATTGTGCTCATTTTATAATATCTAAGAAAAAAAGAACCGGACACTGGGTATGTGTCATCTCCGAAAAAAACCTGACACTGAAAGGGTTAATGTGCACATAAATCTAACAACACGAGCGCTTTAGCATTCAGCTAAAGGAATGAAGCCACTAAAGCAGGGAATTTATCCCACAACTTCATGCTCAGAAGCAGAACGCTGTAACCACTCAGCCAGTGTGGCAGGTGGTGATACCTGGAAAATGCAGAGCACACAGAACCGCCTCTAGCAGTGCACTGTGCAGCTAGAAAACAAGGGAAATAAAAGAAATGCAGTGCTGGTCACAAGTACTACACTAAACCTGTTGTGCAGTTGAGCACTCCCTGGATGGCCCTATACAGATCCTTGTTTGTAGTATAGAGGGTCCTTTATTAGGTAAAACCCAATAATTTCAGATTTTTGCACCCTGAACAAAATTTATGAAAATGGGTTAAACCCTATTTCTCCCAAAATTTTAGCCTTTTGAAAAAATGTATAGTAATAAATGAAGGTATTACAAAACTAATGAATGCTACCCACCTTTTGTCAGCAGGTGGTCAAGATATATCATAATATTATGTTAATATATGAATACGGTATATGCCTCGTTCTCATTTAACACTAAAGGGAAAACGGACGTTTACCGGGTTCCGTAAAGTATTTGAGAACACAATGTTGGATTCAGGCAGAGAATATCTCCAGCAAAAATAGACATACTTTCACCAAACCTTCGGAAATACTTCTCTTATGGTTTATTTCCACAATTACTCAATGAACCCGCCATCCGCAGCAATAACCGATTCAATTCGGCTTCGGAAACTGCTGCATGCACAGATCAGGTGGTCCTTAGAGATGTTGGCCATTGAGTCAGCAATGGTGGCCTTCAGCGAATATTTTTTGTTATGTGGCTGTTTGTTGGCCTCTCTCTCAACGACGCCCCAGACATAGTAGTCGAGCGGATTTAAATCTGGCGAACTAGGTGGCCACAACTTGGGAGTGACTTGGTCGTAGTTGTCGGCCACCCATTCCTGGGTGACGCAGGCGGTGTGGGCAGGAGCCGAATCTTGCTGAAAGACATAAGGTCTTCCTTTCGAAACAGTCTCTATCCAGGGCTTTACAACGGTGACAAACACCTCCACGTGCGCGTCAGCATTTTGGAGCAAGCCTTCTATACCATATAGTATATCACTATGTGTTTAAGTGATGAGCAGTAGTCGAACAAGGAATGTCGTTTTAAGCCAATGTTTCGACTACGGGACTTGTATTCATCAGGGCAGCAACTGCTTTCCTTAGCAGAGTTTTTATGTATGGATAGCTCACTCTCCCCCGCCCTCATAAGCCAGGGTAGCAACTGCTCACTCTCCCCACCCTCAACATCAGGGCAGCAACTGCTTTCCTTGGCGGAGTTTTTATGTTTGTGTAGCTCTTTCCCCAATCCTCATAAGTTAGGGCAGCAACTGCTTTCCTTAAGAGTTTTTATGTACCGTATTTTTCGGTGTATGAGACGTGTTTTTTTTCTGAATTTTTCGTCTGTGCGTCTTATAGAACGGTGCGACTTGTATGTGTTGTTTTTTTCGAAAAAACTGCCGTCAAAATCGGATTCGATGTTATAGCCACGCGAAGTGCGCTGGTTGACTTAATTGCTATGGGTTCTGTGCGCGCTATCAAGGTGCCGGGTTCTCATGATCGAGTTCCCGAGCGCCGTGCAATAAGGACGAAGCAGCAACGCAAGAGGCAGCAGGCCGACCATGAGTCGACCAACCCCGAAGTCGTCGCATCTGCAGATCGCTGTCAAGATACGGCGCACGCTGCTGTGCAAACTACGCAGTTGCTACCAGAGAACATCACGGCAACCACGACAGCAGAAATGCACCTGCAGTGGAAATATCCATACGCTTGCGCGTGACTCGCATTCACGGAGTGAAACGTCACTATTTTTTTGTAATCACTTACCAAACAAACAGGTGCGTCTTATACACCGGTGCGACTTATATACATTTTTTTCTGGAAAAACTGCCGTCTTGAGGGGGGTGCATTTTATACAAAGGTGCGACTTATAGACCGGAAAATACGGTATGTGTAGCTCACTCTTCCCCACCCTCATAAAGCAGGGCAGCAACTGCTCACTCTCCCCATTCTTATAGGTCAGGGCAGCAACTGCTTTCCTTAACAGAGCTTTAACAGCGAAGCTGTTTAAGCCAGCCATAATTTGTGGTGCGTAGCAAGACACTACTAAGAAAGAAAATAAAATAAACTTCCTTGCCGAGGCGGGATTCGAACCCGGTCCCTCGGTCCCAAAGCGAGCGTTGTGACCACTAGGCTATACAGCCACGCCTGCAGAGCAAGCATTTATGCAAACCATATAATTGCGTTCGAGCGTCGTCTTCGTTCACAGCTGGCACGTTCGTACGCTCGTGCTCTGCGAGGTGAAGAGGTTTTGCGCGCTATGAAAGCTAGAGAGAGACGCATTCACGTAGCGGGTCTCCTAAAACACAGTGTCGGTATTGGAACGCAGTGTCGGTGTTGCAAGCTGCGCTATGCAACGCGCAATGACTGCCGTACGTCCGAGACGCGCGAAAAGAAATTTTCATCGTGAATAATAAGATTAAAAGTTCGCACGTACTTCCAGAAAATGCTGGGCTACAATCACCTAGCTTCGCTGTTTCAAGTGTTGCGCGGCCGAGTGCAACATTAAGCGATTTTTTTATGTATGCGTAGCTCTCTCTCCCCCACCCTCATAGGTCAGGGCAGGAACTGCTTTCCTTAGCACCATTTCTATGTTTGCGTAGCTCACTCTCCCCCACCCTATGAGGGTGTGGGAAGCTGACCTATGGGTGCGTAAAAACATTACCAAGGAAAGCAGTTGCTTCCCTGACCTATTTTTTGAAAAGTTGGACTTATTTGTCCCACTGACCTTTGAGGGTATCAATGAAAAATTATAGGTGACCACTTCCCTTGGAAAGTGGACTGAGCCACGACGTCAAAGTGGCACAGCAGAGGCCATACACCAAAAGGTTGTGCGCACTTTTTGCCAGAGCATCGAACACCAACAGCATGGGCACCTTTTTACATCTGCATGCTTTGGCATTTGCATTCACAAGGGCTCACAAAGCGCGAGTTTTGTGGACGAACTATTGCCTCAGGATACATAAATGGGTGCCATTGCGAGCTAAGGGTGTAAATCTAAATGCAGGAGAGAGAATAGCTTGTCAGGCATCTTGAGAACTTTTTTATCGTGAGCAAGTATGGGCCAAATCCAGCAAGTGTTCCAACAATATGAACAATTTTTCTAGCTTTTGCACGCTTGTCACCACTTAGTAACCATTCCAAAAACTGTTCTTTCATGAAGTATTGGAACCTTTAGATAGAAGGCAGCATCAAACAAGATAAATGCACTCTTTTTCTGCTGAGAAGTGTTTTTGCACACATCACACAGTGGGACGTATATGTCTCATTGTCTTACAAAGGGGTTAAAGCAACATTCCTTGTTCTACTACTGCTTATAACTTCAAGTTTCCATCTTGCTTTGAACTTATGTCTTGTTTGGATTACTATGTGTTTAAGGGAGCCAACTTCTTTACTGTCTTTCAGATTCTATCTTTAAGGTTATACACAACTTTTTCATATTTGTGTTTTGTGAACCTTAGTACTGATGTTGTAATTATTGATTGCACTTTCATTGAAATGACTTGCAAGCCTTTTTCTTAAGGGGCTTCCATTGTAGTGCACAGTTTCTGTAACCAGAAAGCCACATCATTTCCTGCTTGAAACATTGGAAAGCATTTGTAGCCCTCGTGTTTGTGACCTGCTATACCTTGTGGCTGCAGTCAAAGGAGACTGAAGAAGGGCAGCAAGAGCTGGCCAGGGTCCGGCAGGATCTGTCAATGGCTCAGCTGTATGCCCAGCAGCTTGGAGGAAGCCAAGCATCTGAGGAGGCATTGACCCGCATGGAGCAGCTGCACCAGGAGAAAGTACATTTTGAGCGCCGTGCTGCTGAGGTGTGTCTAACATACCACATGCTTTGATTTGCAATAGGCTCATGAGTGCTACCATTTATTTAATGGTACTCAAGATGTAAGCAATTGAATGTGATGCTAGGCCTGCACCTGATGGAAATTCTTGAAGACTGATTAGCAAGTATGAAAGGGAAAACTTGTCATAACAGTAGCACAAAGCTACAAATGAAGCCACAAATATGCAAGTACATTTAAGATTTGGCTTAAATGCCATAAATGGTGCCGGCAGGGGAAAAATAATATACAGTCTCTCTTACGTTATCTTTAATACGACTTGAAGGCGGAAGTCCAAGTGCCGATGCATTAAAGGGACCCTGAAACAATTTTGACCATTTTGTAGACACGTACTGAGTCGTTAGGGTAGGTCCTTCTGATCAATAATTGATGCGTATAAGTGCTTCGTGTAAAGCGTGTAATTTATTATGAGGTTTTAAAACGGCGCATCGCTACCGATTGCAGCACGCCAATCGGCTGAGCTTTCAGCCGCCCCTGACCATATGACACAATTTGACCATATGACGTCAGTAGGGCGAGCTATCTGATTGGCTGCCCAGGGCGCGTGATCGATAATTTTTCCAACATTATGGCGAACAAATGTTGTTCATAATAGTTGAAATGTTAGTTAATTTGTTTCTATTAAAAAAGTAGCGGAAAGAGAATGCACAAGGACAATGTATCACTACCCTCAAAGCACTTCCGGCTCACAATAAGTGTCGTCTGCTTGTGTTACAACGTGCTCCGTGTTGACGAGTGCTGCGTGGTCAGTGTTGGTGTAGTTCTTTTCGTGAGCACCATCGTTTGCGCTTGTGTTTTGGGCTGCAAATGTAACGACTGGCAATATGTTGTGGGGTCTCACACATGCTTTTGGGTCAAAGGAACGACAACGCAGTAGTGCAAACGAACAAAGGGGCATTTATTGCGCCTTTCATACACTAATGCACTCTAGCCAAAGTACTACCCATAGAACATTCACATGGGAGCGCGACAAATCAAGAAAGTCCGACTCACCGCGACCGGATAGCGAGCGAATATGTTTTCCCCATGCTATGACACCATCGCCTAGTCATTCACGTGTATGGTCACGTGAACGGTGGCGCGTTCGAACGATCCGTGTTCGTCCATTTCGGTGTCCTGCTCCTAGCTTCGCGAGACGGTTTCGTGAAGGGGGCCGGCGCACGCGCGAAACGTTTGAGCGTGCTGCTCTCCGATCCCAAGCCAAAGAGAGAGCGCCTTCGACCCCTTGCTCCCAAGCCACCCTGCCGTTCAGTGGCGCTAGCGTCGCAACACTCGCGCCATCTCTCGCAATGCGCCGCAACCACCACGACTGCCGCCAGCGTTTAGCCACGTGGAGAAGCCGGACCACAGGAGACGCGAGCCATGCGGGGGAAGCAACATCATGGGACGCGTGAGAGTCGCGCGTCCCCACATCCCCCCAACCTTAAATCACTACACATACTCCGGCGAAACATCTCACACGGTCTATCAATGCGTGCGTCGCGAACAAAAGTTAGTACATGCGACAGTGGCCGCGCCGAGGAAATGTCTACACGTTATCCACAACATGCGAGCCGACATTGTCTCTGGGGTTCACCACTGGCGTCCGTTGGTCACAGCACCACCTTTGCAGATTCAACGGCACGACTCCAGTCCAGGACTCCGGAAACGGCGACACAAAAGTCGGCACGAACAAGCGTACTCGCGCCGACGCACCCTGCCGGCGAGAGCCGCTGTAGCCCTTGGTGACTGCCCGCTCTTTTCCCAGCCGCCGAGGGTTGCGAGCCAAACACAGGTGGCCACCGAAATCGCTGCGCCGAACTGCCCACAGGCATCTGCATCGCCTGGGATACCTCGATTGTAGTCCGGGGCAGCAGCGCTGATGATGTGCAGGTGACAGCAAACCAGGGGTGACTCCGCTCACGCTGCATTCACTCAACGCACTCGACAAACACTAAAGTAGTGCAAGGGAGAGGAATTCGGCATACACATTGCCCACGTGGCACGATGTTCAATTCGGCTAGCAAATCCCGAAAATTTCGGGCGGCATATCAGATGCTAAGTTCATGCGAACAAAGCTTACTTTCTTGAGTTGAACGAGTAATTTCAATTCGTGCGAGGCGAACTAATTAGGGAAGCAATGTGTGACACCTCAACACCACAGTCCACCAGGTTGTGTCCCTCAACGTGCGACAGGCGGCTTTGTAAAGCCTTAGGCCTAATGCGTCACTACCCTGACAACAACCGGCATAAAAAAAAAAAAAATAAACAACACCCAAAACTGGCACAAGAACAGGCAGCCGTGAGGAGACGTTAGCACTGTGAGGTGGTCCTACTCCGCTCGGTGCACACAGCATCCGAGTTGACGGCGCCCACCCTCCCAAACGGTGTCGGAGCGCCCGGTGCCAGGCTGCAATACCAGTCAGCCCGTAGCGGCACCCGTGGCCCGCGGCCACCTGGCTCCCTGAGCCACGACTTCCGAAGTCAAAAGAAATTCGGACCACCCACGAGGATTCCGTACTCACTCGCTTCAGGCTTGCCAATGCTCTGCGGGTGCTAGGCCTCGCTCTCCCCGGATGCAGACCACGTGGCTCTCGTACCGACGAGTGTACTTCAACGAAATACTCGCGAAAAGGCTTAGCATGTTGAAAAGTTCAAACACGCTACAGCAACAGTCACCTTGCTCAAGAAAGCATGCCACCGACACTAGCGATCAAAATCCACGCTAGGACTACGCTTCGGTTGAAACAAAGGTTGTCTCGAACCGAGCAAATCTTTAAATTATCGTGCGATGCCCCAAGAGGCCCCACGTTGGGCGCCAGATGTAGGGTCACACACGCGCTCTTGGGACAAAGGAACGACAACACAGTAGTGCAAACAAACAAAAGGGCATTTATTGCACCTTTCATACACTACTCCCGAATTACTACTCGAAGAACATTCACATGGGTGCGCGACAAATCAAGTAAGTCCGACACACCGCGACCGGATAGCGAGCGAATATGTTCGCCCCATGCTATGACACCATTGTCTAGTCGTTCACGTGTACAGTCACGCGAAGGGTGGCGAGTTCGAACAATCGTGTTCGTCCATACCGGTGTCCTGCTTCTAGCCTCGCGAGACGGTCCCGCGAAGCGGGCCGGTGCACGCGCGAAAGGTCCGTGCTGCTCTCTGCCCCCACGCCAAAGAGGAAGCGCCCTTCGGCCTTTTGCTCCCAAGTCACCCCGCAGTTTGGTGGCGTTAGCATCGCGACACTCGCGCCATCTCTCGCAATGTGCTGCAACCACCATGACCGCCGCCGGCGCTTAGCCACGCGGAGAAGCCGGATTACAGGAGACGCGAGCTATGCGGGGAAAACATCAGGGGACGCGTGAGAGTCACGCATCCCCACAATGTCAAGCTGTGACATCATGCCCCTCTGCAAGGCAGCAGACGAGCAGAGTGGCTGTAGCACATTGGACTGTCAGTATCCGAACGGCACCAGCATCTACGCGTTGGCGGCCGGCACTTCACGCCGAAGGATTACTACCACAATAGAGTTTAGAGTGTTCGGTATTTAGGTAAACGCAAGCGCAAGTGTACTGGGCATTTTACGAGATGAACGGAGGCGCAAATGTGAACTGCTTGCATGGTGCAGCCACCTGGTATCACAAAGCTCAACCAAACACAGAGCTAATATAGCAGTAACCAAGTGTATTCTACTTTGCTGCAGGTGCGAATTTTTGGCAGGAGCGTAATCTTGAACACGTCTTTTTAAATGTTTAAAATGTTTTACACTTGGTTACAGCAATATTGGCTCCGTGTTTGGCTGGTTAAGCTCTGCGCCACCAGTTGGCAGGACCGTGCTTGCCGATCAGGCCGCTCACGTACGTCTACGCTAAAGCTCCTTCATCACAGTGGTATGGAGGGGCTTTAGTTTACGCCTCGCCCATGCGTCTAAAACGACCAACTCACCTCTGGTTACCGGAATACCGGATATGCTCGGTGCTGCAACTGATTGCTAGCAATGCACATTGCTTGGATCGCTCTCGCTGGGGATTGATGGCCAGGCGGCTAGTGGAGAGGTTAGAGATTCTTTGCGGCCTTTGTGCGCTGGCGCCAAGACAACCGAAAGTAGACGACACCACGTCACGTCACATGACGTAGAGCCAGTGAAGGTGGAGCTTAGCCCTGATCACTCAGCAAATGAGTTGAGGAGAAAAAGCATGGCTAGGGAGGAGGGTATCTTGTAATCGTCCATAGCTCTCTTAATATGAGGCACTTCACTTAAATTGGGACGCAAATGTTTTACTGTAGCTGTACCCTATGCGTCTACAAAATTTGTCCAAATCATTTCAGGGACCCTTTGACACCTTGTACCAGCTAATTTTCATGTCTTCTTCTCTTGGGTTTGTGTTGGCCGTTTGCTCATTACCTACAATGCAACCATACCAACTTACCCTTTAGGGGACCCTTTAAAGACGGACACGTGACGTACACCATCATCATCATCAGCCTATATTTATGTCCACTGCAGGACGAAGGCCTCTCCCTGCGATCTCCAATTACCCCTGTCTTGCGCTAGCGTATTCCAACTTGCGCCTGCGAATTTCCTAACTTCATCTCTCTCATGTGTCAGTCAATGCATTTCTCCGTGAAGTTCGGGAATTAATATCTCGAAACTGGTGTCATCCTGAGAATTAATTGCAAGTGTATCTACCTCGCGAACTCCACGGCTACAATTTGTAAATTGCAATATGGGCCATCCGGTAATTAGGTAAAAACTTAATTGGTGAATTTTTGTTGATTACTCGATTATGCATTTCAATTTTTTGTGCAAGTAATGTCTGCCTCTTCGAGCAGACCAGCTCATTAATTAGAATTGGGCTATCTCCCACAGGCAACCTTAAATAAATTTTGAAAGTGTTCGCTGAAACACCCTGTATAAGTAGCTTCATACAGTCAAGCCTGCTTGAATTGAACATGGTTCTCTCAAATAAATTCCTGTAGAGATGGGAGGAGATATCCCTTTTCAACTCTCACATTAATTGTGGGAGCATTGTACACCTGTATTGTACAACCTTTGTCTGAGAAGTTCCAGGACTGAGCTTATAAAAAGATCATTTATTCAAATTTCGAACTAATGACTCTAGGTCTTGTCAAAGAAGTCTCCTTGACTATGTTCCCACAGCTACCTGCATTTCTCGAGGTCATGGAAGCAAGCAGAGAAAGCTTCATCCAGAATGCTTTTTAGAAAAGCACGTTGCTGCCATATTTTCATGACACTTCTGTTTCAGTGGAAATTTCACTCCTGCAAACAAAAGTTACAGGGTGACAGGTTGGGTGAATATGGGGGATGTGGCAGAGCAGCAATATGGTGTTTGACCAGTTATCCTCAGACTGATACAGCAGTGTCAAACAAGAACCAATGTCCAGATGACGAGAAATGATGGCTCTGCCGCCGAATTGGCACAAACGTTTTAGCACATCAGTTTTGGTGTATTGTTTATCCTCCAGATAGATACGCATGACACACCAAGCCTCTAGCCAAAAGAAAAAAAGTGTGGTCTACATTGTCATTCTTTTGATGGTTGGCGTTTGAAGTTTTTTTGAGGGTGTGAAGGAATGACCTCACCATTCAGCACGTTGTCACTTCGTATGAGGGTCATACTGGTAGCATCAACTTTCAGCCCTGGCAATGATGCTTAACCCATTATGACCCATGATAAAACTGCCAGTGCGATTTTCATCAGAGTTTCAGAAAAATGAATGAATAACACAAATATCACTTCGTCACTTCGTATGAGGGTCATACTGGTAGCATCAACTTTCAGCCCTGGCAATGATGCTTAACCCATTATGACCCATGATAAAACTGCCAGTGCGATTTTCATCAGAGTTTCAGAAAAATGAATGAATAACACAAATATCACATCCTCAAAAATTATTGAGAAATATTTATCGGTTCTCAAGTTACAATGGTGTACTACATCTAGTACACCGGGCACAAGGGGTTTCAATGGCCAAGGCCCTTGTAATTCTGCTTCTGCATCCTTGTATGAAATTTTTGGAATCTTCTTTTTCGAGGCACAAAGTGTCCGCGCCCTTGTCGCATCTCCACGATGCTTGGGCGTGACAAAATCGGCATCGCAGCTGCTTTTCGATTTTTTGGGGGGTAGTGACCATGACCATCCGTCGTGAGCGTCCAAACACATACAGTGACACCCAGCAAGCACGGCAACGGCAACGTTGACATCTTGAGTATGGTTAAGGTGTCGTCACTAATGCTATTGAAATCAAACCATTTTGGCGGAATATTGTTGCAGGCTTTGCTAACCTACACTAACCGCAGGTGTCGTTCAAGGCGAAAGCATCGGTGTTCTCATCATTGTCTTCCTCCTCATCCGTATCTTCAGCTGGTTCTAGTGGCACAATCACAATGTCAATGTCCTCTTCTATGTTTTCTGCACTCTCACTTGCATGCAGATCATTGTGCTAGCGACAAAACAGCTTCCTTCTGAAGAAAATTTATGTATTCAAGGTGAAACACTATTGAGAAAAAAAAAAAAGCGCTGATTTGTAACTGCTAACCCCCAGTGTACTATATCAAGTACACCAAACTTTCAATGCACGTTTCCTTCTTCGAAATAAAGTTGCAGATTCAACAATTTGTTTCTAACACACTCATCATATGTATTAAACACCGTAAAAAGCACAACGCAAATATATAAAGCACGCAAGCAAAAATAAATGAAAAGCTCATACGCATCCGAATTTGTCAGTCTTAAGTTTTGTGGGGTCTCAACACGTGCTCTTGGGACAAAGCAATGACTACACAGTAGTGCAAACAATCAAAAGGGCATTTATTGCACCTTTCATACACTAATACACACTAGCCGAATTACTACCAATAGAACATTCACATGGGCGCGCGACAAATCAAGGAAGTCCGACTCACCGCGACCCGATAGCGAGCGAATATGTTCGCCCCATGCTGTGACACCATCGCCTAGTCGTTCACGTGTACGGTCATGCGAACGGTGGCGCGTTCGAACGATCCGTGTTCGTCCATACCGGTCCCGTGCTCCTAGCCACGCGAGACGGTCTCGCGAAGCATGGATCGACGCACGCGCAGCACGTCCGCATCGCTCACCGATCTCAACCCGAAGAGAACAGCCTTCTCCCTTTGGCGCCCCCCTAACCCCCCGCTGTCAAGTGGCGTTAGCAGTGCAACACTAGCGCCATCTCTCGTAATACGCTGCAACTCAGCCGCCGTAAAGCTACGCGGCGAAGCCGAATTACGGGAGCCATGCGAGGAAAACAACATCAGGGGACGCGTGAGAGTCGCGCATCCCCACAGTTTTGCTGGAATTCGTGCGAAATTTTTAAATGTGGATAAAGCAGTAGATTCTAACCTGTGTTAGGGTGTATGTGCATGTCCTCTGGGTACAAGAAACTGAAATATTCAACTGTTCAAGAGGTAGGGATGTGAAACCAACTGTACTTTCCAGTACAGTAGACGCTAATGGATTACACAAATGTGGGATCACTTCTGGCTTTTCCGAAAAGTTCAGCAGCAATTGTTCATTTAGTTTCTTTCCGTTAGTTTGCCAGTGTGATAGGGGTGATTTCTGCGTATGGTTTCCATTTCCATAATTGTTGAGAAAGATCTGGAGAAACGCAGCCCTGTTAAAATTCAGATATTCTGATACGTATCATGCACATAGTAACGCAGCAATTCTCAGGCAGTAAATGCCTCACATTTTTCAAATTTGCAGTGGTACGTGGCATTGATAGGTGGTCTACTCTAGAATCGTCTTTCACTGAATTTGTGCCACCCCGAAATTTTTGGTGCCATTCAGACACAGCTTTTTGATACTGCTTCATCAACGTGTACAAGGAAACTATATTATAACAATTTTGCCTCCAACACGAAAATGCCTTTCAAAATGTTGAACATTCGTTATTAGCATATGTTCGTTACCTACCAATATTGGTGAGATACTTTTAAATTTGCTTCGTTATAGTATCTGATAATTTCTTGTTCGTATTTATGTTCAATATGTATGCAGGTTCGACTGTACTTGCTAAATCATTTTCCATGTCTCACTGGGGGTTTTCCCTAACCTAACACAGAATTTTGTTCAATCTCTATTTGGAATTTGTGCCAATCATATCACTCATGTGATGTCCATTTATATGTGCCAACAAGCCGAACAATGGGTTGCTAAGCACAGCTCTGCCGCCTAACGAGCCTACATGAAAGCCCTTCCAAGGTTATGTCTACTTTGAGCACATACAAAGTGACTCATTAACAGCTATATCTTAAGTTTGAATGTCACAGAAAAAGGAATTTAAATATGAGTCCTGGAACTTACTGACAAAGGATACACTTCCATTGACACATTGAGTATCTCAGATGGCAAGCTTTTTTTTGGAGAGCTGACAGCCCTTGCAAAGCTTATTATTAGTCCTTTATGACTTTGTTAGCATTATGTCTTGTTCTTTTTCAGTATAAAGATGCTATGGAGCAGATTATAGCTGAAAAGCAGCAAATGGCATCCCATTACCAGTCCTATGTGGATAATGTTTCACAGCAGCTTGAAGCACACAAAACTAAGGTGAGAAATGAGCGTGCAAGCATGTGCTCTTTAACTGTTTTAAAGGTGAACAAAAATGTAAACATAATCAGATCAAAACTCTGGAGTGGATTAACTCAAGCTTATGCTGAGTCTCAAGCTTGTGCAAAGCTCCAAAGGAACAGTACAAATTCTGTAAAGCTTATGCGATTTGTGTTAATGGCTTTGTATGTTCTAAAAAAAAAAAAAGTGTATTGTTATTGTAAGTTATTTTATGATGTCAGAGGTTAGAACTATAGTCACTCATGGGAAAAGGTATATGTTTGTACTTTTGAGAACTGATTTAATTCATGATGGAGTAAGGAAATTTTTGTTGTGATAACTTATTTTGTGGTGCGGCAGCCAAATTAACTGAATTGCACCAGCTTTTGGTGTCTTTCCTCTGGAGCTGCACAGTTGCTCATTTGATACAGCTTTCTTCAGAGACAGATTTAGGGACTGATAACGCTAGAAATTACAGAATTATTCTAGCAACATTGCTTAAGATTGAGCCGTGAAGTGTTCAGTTGAGTGGCAGCAAGGCTACATGGGTTTAACTGTGCAGTAGAATGTTCATGCAAGCCGGTACTTCATTCAATCAATTTATACCCCCCCCCCCCCAAAAAAAAAAAAAAAAAAGAAAGTTCAACTGGCACAACAACAAAATGAAAGTGATGTTTACTTTTCATTTACCCGCTACTTGTAATTGGTGAGCTTTTTATGTTTTTTTTTAAAATGATTTCTTACTTAGTCATTCATTGGCAACTTATGAATGCCTAAAATCTTGTTTATGTGTGCACTGACTGAGGAAGCGTGGAACATCAATAAAATGCAATATTTGGATGATTTTGATAATTGTTCTAGTGCCACTTGCACCGGTAGTTAACAAAGGTGTCTTCTATTTGTAATTACCAATACAGTGTAGACTGCTTATAACGTAAGTCACTGGAGTCGCGAATATCTGCATTATAAGTGGTACCGCACTATAACCAAAACAACGATTTTATTGCGATAGCAATTATATGGACACTCCAGGCACATTTCTAGCTGACGTAGCTATCGCCGCGAGGTTCCGTATAAAGTCCAAGGGTGATACAATTGTCGCCGTATGCTGTATGTGCAACTGAAAGCGTGCGAGGGTGGGCCGGTGATTGCGTCTCAATCTTGCACACGCAAGGGAGGAAAGCGGGAAGGAAGCGCGCTGTCTTCTGTCGCGCGCAAGGCTTGGAGGGGGGGGGGGGGGTGCGTTTACTCTGAGCGCAGAGAGCCGCGGTGACAGACGTGCTTTTGAGCGCTCCTGCCATTACGTTATTCTACCCACACCTTGTGAGAAATGCTGGGATGCGTGGCAGGTGTGGCTTGGTGCACCGGGCGAAAAATATGAACGGAGCTATTCACACACCAGCAATGTTGGCACGCCTGATGACGTGAGACGCGCCGGTTGATTGCCACCGTAACGTCGCAGAGCTCGACGTGCGCACTCGCGTTATGTTGGAGTATATCTGCGGTTTGAGGGGAGCGTTCGCCATCTCAGTTGACTGCCAAACTTCCAGGCAGCTGCACTGTAACCAGTATTTCGTCTCCCGCAACTGCACTATAAGCGATAGGTGTATACATGGAATGCTATGGGAAAATTAACGGGAGTTTGAAAAGACCGTACTATATCCAGTCCTGCATTATAAGCGGTTACGTTACTCGGTTACGTTACTCGGTGCGTGCGTCGGGCGCCTGCCTTCAGCACCGCATACTCGCCATTCATAATCGCGTCGATAGCGGTCACGGTTTTTTCCACAGCGGTTGCGGAAAACAGTTGTTTCGTTTTTACTCGGTGCAAAGCTGTCGAGCTTGAAGAGCACCGGCTACATCGCGATTATGTTTTGGCCAGCTCGCTGGAGAAAACGTAATCGCGATGTGTGCGCGATAGTACAAAGCGTGTCTACATGCTTGGTACACATGTTTTGCGTATGTACAGGGCTTGAAAATCGTTGTTTTGGTTATAGTGCGGTACCGCTTATAGTGTAGATATTCGCGACTCCGGTGACTTACGTTATAAGCGGTCTAAACTGTATTTTAACACTGTGTGAACACATTATGTTGTAAGCGTATTACAAGATGACGTGGTTTGGCTTGTGTAGTGGCTTGTGTTTGACAGCAGTATTAGACCTCTTGTGTACTAACTTTTTGCAAACATTTATTGATTCATTTTTCAAGTTGGTACAAATATCAGAAGAAAAGGAAAATCTTCAAAAGAAGTTGCAGGAATTGCTTAGTCAACATTCACAGCCCACTTCTCAAGGTAGGATGAACTTTTAGCAAAATACTTGCTGTATGGTAATCTTCAACCTGCAGGCCTTTCATCAAGTTTGAGAAATAGTGCTTGTTTAAAGGGGTCTTAGGTCACTCAAAGTAGAGCACTGCACGGGCCGATTTTTGCGGCCCGGGCCCGGCCCGGGCCCGTTTTTACATTGGGCGGCCCGCCCGAGCCCGATCAAAACATTTATGGCGAGACCCGGGCCCGAAATATTCTACGTTACCCGCCCGGCCCGGCCCGCCACCCCTTTACCTTAAGCCCGAGCTCGGCCCGAGCCCGACTCGAAACCGGCCCGAACCCGGCCCGAGACCGAAAAATACATGTTTTTCAGAGTTGAGAAGCCCGAGAATAACTCGCAGAAAGCCCGAGCCCGGCCCGGGCCCGCGTCAAGAAACCCGAGCCCGGCCCGGGCCCGAGTGAAAAAGCACTCGCCGTGCCCGAGCCCGGCCCGAGCCCGTGAAAAAACTCCTCTGCCCGGCCCGGCCCGGCCCGTGGGCCGGGCCGGGCCCGGGTTTTCGGGTAAGCCCGAGCCCGTGCAGTGCTCTAACTCAAAGCACAAAAAGTTTATTTTATACTATTGGTTAGAATCACTATGTAGAGGGCATTTCCTTGCAACGTTTTTGGAATAGGCAAATTAAAACGGTGTTTTGAAGTGGTTGAGCTGAGCAGGAAATTTGATACCTAATTCTCCCTGTATTTGTGTCCTTACAAAATACGGCTGCCAAGGAATGTGGTCATAGAGACAACAACCAGTGTGAGCCATGAAGGGTGTTATATTAATTTATTCTCTTCCTTTTGTTGTTTGCTAAGCCATCTCCTCTGCTTACAACAGGTTCTGGCAACCTTGTCTCATTTCAAACATTTCTTGCAAGAAATGACTATGGAATCCTGGTATGAAAATAATGAAGCTTTTAAACTGGGCCTGTTGGCTCATCGCCAAGCAGAATCTCTGTAAAACAAGGACAGTGGAAGGTACTGACTGCATCAGCATTGACCTGAGCAGTTTTAATGAGGGTACAACAGATGAATGCACTTTGACTCATAAAAGATGACAAAGGTGACAAAGTGATCCAATGCATAGATTAAGTTGGGCCATAAAATACTTTCTTTTGTAACCTCATCTGGGCATTATGTCATTGTTTTATTGATCCTTTTTTTAATTTCTTATGCTATAGCAACAAAATTTTGCTCGGTTGTTACTTAATGTTCATGTTGTCTGCATTATTCTTCTTTCTTTTTTTTTTTTGCCAGGAAGATAAGAAATATGCAAAGGGCATTTTAAAAGCTTCTGTTGTAGTAATTGCTATTTTGATGTATCGCATTCTGCTAGCATTTCTTCAAATGCTGAACTAAAGCTCAGAACCAATTGAAATATACACTTTCTTCTGCATTAAGTAAAGAGTTACTTGGTATTACCTCCAGAAATATCTGTGTGAAACAGGCTGGTGGTTAGAAAGAAACATGCAATGTCCAGCTATAGAAGGGTTTATAGTACAATGTATTGTGTAACATTTGTTTGACTGTGAGGAATATTGTCCCCTATTGGTCGACTCTGAGTTGAAGATAATAGCAACCCTAAAATTCCTGAAAGCTGGTAAAAAAAAAATCTAAACACGAGTTGTAACCAATATGTTTACCCTATTGAAGTAACAGCCAGTCTCGCTACTTGCAATAAATTACTCACCCTCGCACGCTTTTACTCGCACCCACAGCATACGACAGGCAGCCACGATGTTATTGCACTTGGACTTTATACAGAACATCACGGCGAGAGCCAAAATTTGCCTGGAGTGTCCATTAATTGCTATCGCAATAAAATGAATCTGTCATACAGACAGAAGGCCTGAATATCTAGTACATGAGGGACAGGCATTTGATGACCATAGCAAACTCTGTGGAAAAGCATCTAAAGGAAGCCTTACAGATGTTGTAGGCACGTGATGCTGTAATAACAGTAAGTTGGAGGAACATTAGTAATTCCTAGTTTGTTGAATGCCATTGGTCAGGTAAAAAAAGTTCTTGCACAATGTGGATGTAAAGAATGCAATATCTAACAACAGAGTAGCATTGATGGAAGATGAAAACATAACAGAAAATATAAATAAGCTGCTAGAACAAATTTTATTTATTCGATTACCTCAAAGGCCCCTAGTCAAGGGGTATTACATGAGGTGTGTACATTCACATCTAATGCATACATACATTCATAACTAATGCATACATTTACAAATAAGTACAATCGATACTACTCTTGGAAGTGGCAGAATGGGAGTGTAGCATGACGTGGGGAGGCAAGTAGTTCCAGTCCTTTGCCGTCTGTACGAAGAAGGATTGGAGATTCACAGAAGTATGAGTGCACTAGGGATAAACAGCTTTGGAATGGCTTGTACGACTGGAACTGCGATGAGCTGGTGACAGAAAGGCCAAACTGTGAGTAAAAAAAATTGTGGAATAGGCAAAGCTGACATGTTTTGTGCCTAGATTCAAAGCTGACAAGGTTAGCACACAATTTAAATTTCGTTACACTAGGCTGAAAGGAAAAAAGAAATTGGAGTAAATAAATCTAGCTGCGCAGTTCTGAATAGATTCAAGAGCTTTAGACAGGTCAGAAAGATATGGGTCCCATATTGCGCAGGCGTATTTCAGTTTTGGACGCACTAATATTAGATAAGCTTGTGTTTGGACAGAGGGTGAGGAAAGACGCATGTTATGATGGAGGTAGCCTAGAACGCAATTGGCTTCATTAGTGATACGAACGTCTGACGTCCAGCTCAGATTACCTGTTAAAGATAGGCCATGGTACTTGAATGAGGATGCGGTAAAGATTAATGACATGCCAGCAGCATGTTGTGTCACATAGTTCCGTCTACGGTGGAAAGCGATTAATTAGTACTGTTTTACTTACATTTAAGGACATAAGCCACTTTCTACACTATTCGTCGACTTGGTCCAGTCACTCTGAAGAATATTAGTTTCATTATTGCAAGTAATAGGGCGATAAATCACACAATCATCAGCAAATAGACAAATTGTAGATGAAATGTTAGAAGGCAGGTCTTTAATATAAATAAGGAATAGTGAAGGGCCTAGTCTGATGCCCTGAGGTGCACCAGATGTGACTGGTGATAGACGAGAAGAGAATGAATTAGCATAAACAAACTGCATGCGATTAGTTAGGAACCTATGGATTCAGCGGTCATTATGCTTATCAAGATTTAAACAGGAAAGTTTGAGGAAAAGCCGCTGTTGCAGAACTTTGTCAAATGCTTCAAGAAACAACGCGTCCATGGGCAGGTTAACATCCAGACATGAACTGATATCGTTAGTGAAAAGAGCGAGCCGCGTTTCACATGATAGTCCTTTTTTGAAAGCCATGTTGGTTAGGGTGAAAAAAGCTGGCGGATATTAAAAATTATACAATGTGGCAATAAATTATATTGTTACAAGTGTGACAATGCTGTATTATTTGGGTATGTGCAACACGCTGTAGTGAGACACGGGGTAATAGAGGGTGGAGGAGGAAGACGTTCGCCTAGCGATAGCAAAACCTCGGCTGGCGCTCAAGAACGTCGGTTACGTCGTGTCCCGATAAACCCTCTCTTCACTGAGAGTAACCCGTAATAAAATGTTCCATTAGTTTGGAGCAAACGGATGTAAGCGAGATTGGACAGTAAGCATGGCATGAGGATGACAGACCCTTCTTTGGCACTGGAATAACTGCCAACTTTCCAGTCGTACGGCGCTTCCCCAGACGATAATGATTGCTGAAAAATGTGGGATAAGATGAAACTGGTGACACACTTGTATTTTTAAGACCTTTGAATTAATTCCATCTGTACATGCAGATGACGTTAGTTTAGTGTCAATTAACTTGACAATGCCGTTAGATTCAAAAGTAAGTGGGGGCATGAGTGGATGATCACAAAACGGAAAGTTGCATTCAGAGTTTCTGCATTATCGCAGTTGGAGTATTGAGTCATCTACTAAAGATAAACTTCGATTAGGGTTGGGATTAAGTACTTTCCAAAATTGTTTGGGATTGCTTTTGAACATAGCAGGTAATGCAGAAGAAAAGAAAGACTGCTTAGATTTAGTAGTAAGGAACTCGAACTGTTTTTCGACCTTAAATTATTTTTCCCACGCATGCGCACTTTTGGATAGTTTAACCGTGCGAAAAAGTCTCTTTTTTTGTTGTTAAAGGCATTTTATAGTTTTATTAAACCTAAGTGAAGACATCCGTTCATTCACAGTGATCACGGTGATAGCGGGAATATAAGTATTCATGAAACTTCTTTTGGAAAGTGACCAGTTACCTAGTTTCAACGGAGTGAATTGGAAGGTTGGAGATAAAGACACTGGAAAAGTTCATAAGTTCATAGTTCATGCTTTGGTAATCTGCCTTGTTGTAAAAGGTGATGATAAGCTTCTTGACTTTTGCTGTGCGAGGAAACGATCATCGGAAAGATACATGGATGACCCAGTGATCTTTTATGCTGGGCAAGTGGACTAGTGGAGATACATTGTCGGGTTGCGAAGTAAGCCCAAGGTCAAGCACGTTTGAGCTATGTTGAGTTTCACTCTTTGGAGAGAGCACAAGCTGAGTCAAGTGAAATGTAAAACAGGTGTTGACGAAATCGATCTTGTTAGTACTGTCATTTGAAATAACTGATTCTATGTTGTGCCAAGTTATCGTGGGAAAATTGAAATCGCCAGTAAAAGTACAGGGACGTTATAAGTTATAAGGGACGTTATGTAACAGACGACAGGGCAGTGTAAAAATCCTGGACGAAGGACGCATCAGAATTCGAGGGGTAATAACAGACTCCAATAATTACTTGGGGATAGGAAAGCTTGGAATAAATGAGCAGAATTTGGAGAGAAGAGACTATGTCGATACGACTGCAACAAAGGCTATGGCGAGCTGCTATGAGAACACCACCTCCACACCAATCGTTGCGATCATTTCGAAGTATGTCAAAGCTGGGGAAAATTGACGGGATCTCGTTGATGTATACAGATGGGCACAGCCAAGTTTCAGTGAGAATAATAAGGTTAGCTTCGGTGGTATGTGCGAGAGAGGCGAGTGCATCACATTTGGGCAGTAAACTCCTAATGTTCGTATAACGAAAAACATCTGAACTGGCGCGTGGATTAGTGGGAGACTGCAATTGCTAGGATGAACGAGGAACAACTTGGCTTATGGCATGGTTGTAAACGTGTCTTGTTTTCGATGATGTCTATGATGTCGAAGCTTGAATGGCTTGCACTGGGATTTTGCGTGCCCCACAAAGCGCTCATTTGCAAGTCTAGTAGCTGGTGAAAAATCATCAGAGATGCTGTACGTTGTGCCTCTAATATTCTAGAGGAGGAAAAAATGTGTTCTTTGTTCTTAAATTGCGCGAGCTTAAGGAGAATTGGTCTGGTCTTGTTTGGCTGAAAGGAGCCAAGATGCTGGATGTCTTTGAGCCGAGTTTTGACTTGAGGGATTGCGGCACACTTTGTATCTGCTTTGTAAAGCCAATTCTTGATTTCTTCAATGTTTTTGTCATTTTGAGATAACTTTGTGCGCATCGCTTTTATTTCAAAAGTGACGCTTGCCCAGATCGAATTTCATCAAGCACTGACATGATCTCGCATGAAGCCTGAGTGGCAGATTAATGGTGGTTGGGACCGGGATTTAGTTCAATATCGCCAGAAAGCATCAGCAGATTCAACAATATGTAGAAACAGTCATAGCACATGGCTAGAGTGCGCTGTCGGCTTGGCAGCATGATCAAAGCGGCATAACGCATACGCAGTGGGAATAATGAATATTGCCAAGTTACCTGAATGACGAAAAGACGATGTGGGTGAGCAAAAGACATTGATTTCATGCAGCCAAGCCCATTGAGCTGTGTGCGGATGGTGCAGAGGCTTTTGTCGGGCACTTGTGATGTGTGTGTTGAAGTAGTTTCTCGTTGACTCGTTGTGTGCAAAGCCAAGGGGCCAGGCAACAGTCGCAAGGGCAGAGCCAAGCAGGATTGTGTAGATGCTTTCATGTCGATAGGCGTAAAGGCTGTTTCAGGTACTTCCGAAGGATCACGGAAAACGTCCAAAAGGCAGCCAATCATCTGATGGGCGCGGGCAGGTTCCTGCTGGCAGGACAGCCTAGTAGGTCGCAGGAGATTGAAATGGGAAGAATTTAAAAGTCTGAAGAATAAGGCTCAAGTAATTGTTCAAGAAAAGATTAAGGCTGTAAGCAATCAGCAATCAGTGGATGGCAGAGATTCAAAGAAATTATGATCATGCCCCAAGAAAGTTTGGTATAAGTAGAGGCTTTTATTTATTTATTTATTTATTTATTTATTTATTTATTTATTTATTTATTTATTTATTTATTTACATATACTGCCATCTTGCATAGCAAGATATTGCAGGAGTGAGTGTACATATATGTCAATCAATTGAGGAATACATTTTAGTGGCAAAAAATAAAGCAAACAATATAGAAAAATCAAATATCAGGAAGAGCTAGTTGATTAATGAACATAATTAGGAAATAGGTCGGCAAATTCATCACATGATTACTCGCGCAAGGACCCCTCAAGGCCATTCCAAATCGCAATTGTATGTGGAAAAAAGGAAAACCTAAAACAATCAATCGATGAATTCAAAGGAACAATGTTAAGACGATGACTTCTTATGGTGGGCCGAGAAGAAGGGTTTGTGAAAACAATAGGTGCATTGGCGTAAGTTTTCTCATGAGCAATTTTATGTAGCAGAACAACACGGTCACAAGTACGTCTATGGGCCAGAGGGTTTAGTAGCAGCTTAGTAGCATGTGATGTCGGTGAGAAATTAAGGTCATAACGATTAAATATAAATTTTATGGCTTTTTTCTGAATAGACTCAAGCATGTCTATATCTTTGGAATGATGTGGTGACCACACTACCGACGCGTACTCAAGTAGAGGCCTTATTAGTAATTTGTATGCCGTTAATTTACATTCTTTAGTTGCATCTCGTAAGTTTCTTTTAAGAAAACCTAATTTTCTCAACGCCTTGTTGGTTATACATTTTATGTGAGCATGCCATTTCAGGTCAGGGGAGTAAGTAACACCAAGGTATTTGAACGTGTGGACGCTTGCAAGCTTGTGCGCTTCATTAAAATATGTAAATCGTAATGGTTGTTTTTTATTTGAAAAAGTCATTGAAACAGTTTTCTTAAAATTAAGTGACACTTGCCATGTTCTGCTCCATTCGCAAAAATGGGCGAAGACTTCATTCAGCTCTAACTGATCATGATTACTGGTTATAGTAGAATAAAGGATGCAGTCATCAGCATATAGTCTTATTTTGACAGAAGTGCCTGTAATTAATTCAACGACATCATTTGCATAGACAATAAACAGCAAGGGACCCAAGACAGACCCTTGTGGTACACTGGATGTAACATTGACATGAGATGAGTGAACATGGTTAAATGCAACAAACTGGGTTCTTGTACTTAGGTAGTCCTGTATCCAACCTAGTAGTTTATCATCATCAATTATTGCCTTGAGTTTAATGAGAAGTTTTTTATGACACACTGTATCAAAAGCTTTACTGTAATCAGGGTCCTTCAATACTTCTGGTCATGAAACTACCACCAAAGTTTCATATAGGGACAAAAGCTGCCACCAGAGGCGCTGCCGTGAGTAGAAGGGCACCAATCTTCCGCGCTTGGAAGGGCACTCGCGCGTTCGCGTGGGTGTTTGCCATGAAAAACACCTCGCCCACATTTTTTTTCACTGTGATCACCAACTGAACATAGCAGTGATTACTCTTGACCAAATAAGGCAGCATGCGACTTGTTTTCCACGTCAAGTCATTGATTGTTAGCAATGGTTCAACCAAGGCTGCCCGTCAAGTGATGCAATTTTGCTTGTGCTTGTACCTACGCCTACGTTTCTTGATTCCTGTGTACTTGATTGAAATCGTGCTTAGATTATACAGTGCACCGTGAATAAGCCTAGCTGACCCACAGATTAACGTTGCTTGCGCAAGAAGTTATGGTGCGCCCTACCACGCGCTGGCGGTCCGCAGCGCTCATTCGCCTGATAATTGCCTGTTTGTTCTGGGGAATCGCGAAGCTGCCAATAAAAATTTCGCGCGCAGAACAAGCAAATCTGAATATGAAGCCATCTTGGCACTAATTGCAGCAGCAACTGTGAACTGCGCTTGCTAGATATAGGCAACATGTGCGGTTTCTAAGCGAAATTTCTTGCATTTACGCATACTAATTTCACATGATCACTTCAAACCTGCAAGCACTACTGCACATACAATTTGGTTACAATTAGGATTGCGTTTGATAGACTAGCAGAAAAATTGGTGGATGGAGGGAATGAGACAAACACACCTGGAAAATTAATTTATGTCACTGCTTTCCTTCCTCCTGTGGCTGGACAGGATGAACGAGCACCAGCACGAAATAGCTTGTTCCTTTCGCGCGTAAAAAAATGCAAACGGCACTTAATAAAAAAGTGTACAACTTCAGCCGTAGTGCTGACAAAATGTGTTGCGCAGCCAACACTGGCCGAGGAAGTACGGTCGTCCAGCAGGATGTTTTCAACAATGTTCATGTAGACATTGGCACAGGCTATATTGTCCACGGTGCACACTTCTATGTGCTCTTCCACAATTTGTAGAAGGCACAGCAGCTGGTCTGATGGCACTTGCAAAAATCCTCTGGTCTTTATTTTGGTCAGTGCACTTGGCTCTCGGGAGGTGCTCCTGAGTGTTTGGAGGTAGTCCTTGCAGCTTATTCTAGCAAACTTTCTTGCAATGTAGCCGCCAAGGTAATCCAAAATGCAGTCCTTCGTTGACTCCGGACGATTGATATCTTCCATGCACTCAGGCGGCTTCAGTAGTACATCATCCAAAAGAACTGCAAGGGTATCAATCTGAAACGCAAATATTTTGCTCTATCACTCAGTGAATGGCAAGTGTGGGAAATTTTAAACACCAGAAAGCATAATAGATGTTCACTGCATTTCAAACAACCAGACGTGTATGCCATTAGCATCAAATGGTTCGACAATCATTGTCACATTTCTATACAGTGCACAGCTACTCTACAAGTTGTTTTGGTGTGTGTGTTATAAAAAAAGTTTACCTGGTTAGCAGTAGGTTCTTTATGCTGAAACAGATCTTGCATTTTTAAGAGTAGGTGTGGCCCATCTCCTTCAACTGAGGCACGCTGTGGAGGCCGGATCAACTTGTTCACTGATAGAAAGCGATAAATTAACAAAAACTGCTGAACAGCTGGCTACCCCCCTGCTCCGGCAACATGCCTTGCAATGCCAAAAAATCTCTGAAAGAGAGAAAAGTGCAAATCAAAAGCCTGCAAATAGCGAAAACATTTAAATTTACCTCCAGATAGTCTTGTCCAAAGTGTCCAACTAGAACGTAGCGAAAGCCAGACTTCAATAACTTCTCAACAAGTGTCACTGTGCTGTGCAGTGTTATTCTCAGCGCATTGCACGTAGGTTTGCTCAGAAAGAAGACTTGTTTTTGCTTTGGAAGACTTTGTATGTAAGTGTGCCACCTGTCGAGCCATTCAATGTTCTGCTTAAGTGTCTGGAATTAAAAAAAATAATAAACGTAGTTTAATTGATGCTTCAAAGGAGGCGACGCTAGCATTAAAATTTTAGGGCTCACAGCAATGTGTTGTGCTTCTTTATACTGCACATCTTGTGGCCTTTTCGAATTTAGGCAGTCGAAGAGACCATTCAGTCGTCTCGTGAAATCCAAGGTTGCTTTGGAGCCATGAAGCTTCGTACATTCTTCTGTACCACGATAGAAGTCCATCGCTGAAGCAGTGCTTTCACTGAAGAGCTGAAAAATAATTAGGGGGGTTATGTGACAGTATGTTCAGTTGTCGTGAAACAATAAATTTTTGGCACATTTACTAATTCATGACACATGATAAAGCAATTATCGTTTCTTGCCTGGACAGCAAGCCTCACGCCGAGTTTTTGGAAAGCATTTGGACTGATGTGTGCTTTTGTGAGTTTTGGTACAGCACGAAGTCCAGCTTGCTGCTCCTCATACTCCAAGAGTGCTGCAAAGTGGAAGTGATAAACCTCTTGGTCATCAGGCATCTGTATCGCGGTCCGATAGGAAAAATTCCGCGAGAGAACATTAGCCTAGGCACTGTGATGACCCATGTTAAACTGTGTGTCTTGCTTGTTGCTTACCAGAAATTTCCCAATCTTCAGGAGGTTCTTTCTGATGCACTTAAAAATGTGCGGGGGGTCAATTATAACCTGTACGACTTGAGAGGGGTCACATGGATGTTCAAATGACGTTGACACTTTGTTGATATCACCACTGACTCCTAAAGAAAAGGCATTGCTATTATTACCACCAAATCAAACTAAAGCATAAATGAATGTCGATAAACACTTACCCAAAGAGTTCAATGCTGATCGGTTTGAAGTGGAATTATCGCAAGTTACTGCATCCACAATAATACCAGCATTTGAAAGCAACACAATGCACTGCAGCAGAAGTTTGGCAACAACATTGCCTGGTGCAGCCCCAGACGTGCAAAACGCTCCCACAGTCTGCGACCAGCCACCAAGGAATGGTCAGAAAAGAAACACCAAGACATGGTCACCATCTTTCACTTGGTCAGACGGTTTCGTGTGCTCTGCGAAGTCCACCTTTCCAAGCAGTGCCATGTCTGACTCTCTGATGTGAAGGCTCTTTCTGATGCTCATCTCATCAAACATCAGGACCCCTGAAAAAAAAAAAATGGTTTATGCTGTTTGCCCACAGTCTAGATAGAACTGTATGAAAAAAAAAAAAACATGTTTAATCAAACCTCGTCTTTCTCTCGCAGTAATATTGCCCACTTTGTCTTTGAGGATGGCAAACAAATTTATGTCGAATCCAAAACCAGCCTTTAGGTTTTTGAAGTAAGAGTAGAGTGTGCGAGGGTGTGGCGGAGGAAGGAAATTATTCTCATTAAGAAATGTGTAAACTGCCGACGACTTAATTTTCAGCAGCAAGCAGTCGTAAATCCATTCCTTTTTATACCTGCAACAAAAGACGATGCAGTTTTCTTTTTTTTGCATTCACCATTCAGTGACCATGCTGGTAAATAGCACATGCAAAAAGTAAATCAAAGCCCTCTTGGTCTGTGCTATCACTTTTTTTGTTTCGATCATTAAGCAAACAGTAAACACGTTCATTGCAAACACCATGCTTCAAGTAAACCTCTAAAACACACAGTCGCGGTTTATATAAAAAAAAAAAAAAAACATCACGAATGGGGGCTTACCGTGCTGATTTCGTGGACTTCATGTTTGCTTTCATGATGCACTGATCTATAATGAGCTTCTCGCGGTCCGATAGCTTCTGAATAGTCTTCTGCATGCCATGTTTTGAATTTGCCTGTGCCTCCGCGTTTGCGAGCTTCCATTGACACGAATAAAGTTGCTGCTTCACACTGCAAAGTTGGGTATTCACCCTTTGCAGCTCCGAGGCAAAGCAAATGGCGTGCTCTGTTTGGCACTCTGCATCTGCACCGCCAAGGCGGCTCACAGTTCGTACTTCATCTGCAAAGAGTGACCCAGAACGAATTTCGTAATGGGAGTGATGCCAGTTTACTTGCGTGTAGAGCAAGTAGCATACTCCGAAGGTATGTACCAGGGTAGCAGACTTACCGTGAATTTCTTCTTCGGCTGCATTGGTGAAGTCTGCAGTTGCGACGGCCGCAACTTCGACTGCAGTGCAGTTTGAAGATGCCTCTCGTCGCCTTTTTGCAGGTGGGCGCCCTGTCGGTGCACGCGAACATTCTTTGGGCTTCGACAAAGTACAGAGGCAAGCCTTCGAAAATTCTCGGAATGGCGTCTTCTATCAGTTTGGGTCGATCGCGTGGCAGTGACACAACGCTTCCATTCACTGTGCACACGTCCGCACGAGTAATGTCTCCAGCATCAAAATGTTTTTCGCACACGCGAACGTACTTTGATTCAAACGAGAACCCGGCAGTCTCTTGTCGCGGGATTGCTCCCTTCCACCTGTCGCGTAGTTTCGGGTTGGCTGGTAAACAGAATAAGGAGACTTTTTCGTCGACGCCCTTGTATCCTGAGCGGCAGCCTGGCACACAGCAAGTGTAAGGCATCGCTGCTATGGCGAATTGGGAAGTATCAATGTCACCACATGGAGGCACACGTTCAGACGAAAGAAAAAAGAACCACGCACAACAGCACGCCGCGCCAACAGTCCGCTTTTCGGCGGCAGCGGCCGCCTTCCCCGTCACCCTTCTAGCAACGCCAGCGCCGCGGCGCTGCAACTGCGGGCGCTATATGAAGCTCTCCCATAGCGTTACGTGGGAGTTTCATGACCAGGAGAAAAGTATTGAAGGACCCTGCTGTAATCAATGAAAATGGCATCAAGCTGTCCTCTGCGGTGAAGCGTGGTTGCAATATCGTGGGAGAACTCTAGATGTTGTTTTACCGTCGAGAATCCAGAACGGAAGTCATGTTGAGCATGCGAGAGAACATTATGTTCAGATAAGTACTCAATGATATATTTATGAATAATGTGTTCCAATAGTTTGCAAGATGTTGATATTAAAGAAATAGATCTGTAGTTAGACATTAACTGCTTAATTACCGTCTTTGTGAATGGGAACAACCTTAGCACATTTCCAGAGTATTGGAACAGTAGATGTTTATACAGACTTTGAAAAAATTAGGGATAAATACTGTGAGCTCCATTCAGAATATCGCAGTAAAAACATATCTGGTATATTGTCTGGCCCAGTACTTTTCATAGTATCGATCTTGAGTATAAGGTTATGTACACCAGCTGAAGTGATTACCATACTAGGAAAAGGTGATGCCGAAGGAACAGTGCAAAACGTGGGGGTGCGTCCATCATCACAGGTGAACACTGATTTAAAGTAATTATTAAAGGCTTCAGTGATGCTATGATTATCTGAGCATGGTTGGTTGGCAATAATGAATGAAGGAGAGCTCTGACTTGGTGGACTGATGGTTCGCCAGAACTTTGATGGTTTGTTTTTAATGAAAAGAGGACAAAGTGCTATTAAAGTAGAAACTTTTCGCATTTGACATAGCAGATCGTAAGTTATTTTTAAGTGAGGACAATACTGAAGCTTTCATTGAATTGTTTGCATAGGGTTGTTTGCGAAGACGCCTGATGCGACAAATTAAGTGTATAATTTCACGTGTGTACCACGGGTGCTTGGGGTTGTGCTTCACACACTTGGTTGGAATGTAATCAGTGATACATTGATTCACAATTGAGCAAAAACGGTTCTCTAACACGTCAACAGAGGAATGGTTCGCGCAGCTCAAAAACTCATCAAAAGAGCATGCGAGTAACTCAGTTATGGAGTTGTCATCGGCACGCTCAAAGTTCAATACAGTCTGATGTGAAGGAAGCTTAGGCACAGTTGCTAAATTCAAATAAACGATGACACCCTTATGGTCCGACAGGCCTTCAACAATATTACAATCATAACCATTTTGTCTAAGTTGCTCATTTATGAAAACAAGATCTAAAATTGAGCTTTCGCGGGTTGCGGAATTCTCAATTTGTGTCAAATGGAAAGAAATAGTCAAGTTAATCAAGTATTCGCAAATGACTTTGTGACGGCCATTTGCAGATAGCGTTGGCCAGTCTATGCCAGGGGTGTTGAAATCACCAGAAACTAACATTTTACAACAGTTAAGTTTGTGTTTGGTTATATTGTCGCGGTACAACGCGAACAGAAGACAGGGAGACGTTCTTCAAGAACAGCACAGGACGACCTGTTCCAACAAAACAGAACAGAGACACGTCTTCTTCCTCTAAGAATCCCACTGACCCACTAGACGGAGTCCGCTAATGCCCCCATCGTCGTCGTCGTCTGCCTGTAGAGCACGCGTGTCATTTGTCCCTCCCGAAAAGAGCATCGCCCCGATGCTAGACCGGAAACGTCACTTGCGGAAGTGAGGGTCCCTCGCATAGTCATTCGCTCACATACGGCTTCATGCGCACAACATGCACAAGTTCAGGGGGGTGCGGGCGGCGCCGCGTACAGTTGGGACTATCAGGGACAACCTCGTAGGTGACATCACTGAGTCGCCGCAATACTCGATATGGGCCGAAGTATCGCCTTAACAGCTTCTCGGAGAGGCCTCGTTTCCGTATGGGTGTCCAAACCCACACTAGGTCGCCGACTTCATAGGTTATGGTTCTACGGTGAGCATCATAGCGGCCTGCGTCGTAGTCTTGCTGCTGGCAGATCCGCAAGCGCGCGAGCTGCCGAGCCTCTTCGGCGCGTTGGGTAAACACATCGGTGTCCGTGTCAGTGTCGTCCAATTCGTGTGGAAGCATAGCATCCAACATCGTTCGTACGTCCCGGCCGTGAACAAGGCTGAACGGAGTCATGCGCGTCGTCTCTTGTTTCGCAGTGTTGTGTGCAAACGTGATATAAGGGAGGATGTCATCCCAATTTTTATGTTCGACATCCACGTACATTGAAAGCATGTCTTCAATTGTTTTGTTGAGGCGCTCCGTCAATCCGTTGGTTAGTGGATGGTAGGCAGTTGACTTCCGATGAGTCGTTCCACTTAGCAGCAAGACGTGATCTAAAAGCGCAGCTGTGAAAACGGTGCCTCGGTCGGTTATTACGACGCGTGGTGCACCGTGTCACAACGCAACATTCTCGATGAAAAATCGCGCCACCTCGGCTGCTGTGCCTCTCTGGATGGCCTTTGTTTCAGCGTAACGTGTCAGGTAGTCGGTTGCGACGAGAACAAAGCGATTTCCTGCAGTAGAAGTAGGAAGTGGACCCAAAATATCCATTCCGATTTGATAAAATGGTGTTTGTGGAACCTGAACAGGGTGTAGGAGGCCGGCTGGTTTCGTCGGGGGTGACTTGCGCCTCTGGCAGTCGAGACAAGTGCGAACGTGATGTTTCACGGTGGTGGTAAGTCTCGGCCAGTGGTAGCTTTGCCGCACTCTTGCCCAATGTTCGCATGTAGCCTAAGTGACCAGAAGTCACCTCGTTGTGACAGGCTTGAAGTACTTCCATACGAAGAGCTGCAGGAATGACGAGCAGATAGGGGGATCCGGTCGAAGAAAAGTTTCTTTTGTAAAGGACGTTGGCCCGTAAACAAAACGATGACAATCCTCTTGCGAAAACTCTTGGTGCTTTCGCAGATCTTCCTTCTAAGTAATTGATTAGACCAAGCAACTCAGGGTCGTCCTGTTGTTGTTGAGCGACGGCGGAGGTGTCCAGAACACAAAGAAATGCTGTTTCATCTTCTTCGAGTGAACACGCCGACTCTATCGGTGATCGAGACAGGCAGTCAGCATCCGTATGTCGCTTCCCCGACTTGTACGTGACTGTCATGTCAAATTCCTGCAGCCTGAGGCTCCAACGCGCCAATCGTCCAGAAGGATCTTTAAAGTTCGTCAACCAACACAGTGAATGGTGGTCGCTGACAACTTTGAATGGGCTGCCATACAAATATGGACGAAATTTCATAACCGCCCATACCACGGCGAGGCATTCCTTCTCAGTTGTGGAATAATTTGCCTCTGTGCGTGAGAGTGTTCTGCTTGCGTAGGCAATCACTCTTTCCGTGTCCTCCTGCCGTTGCACAAGAACAGCTCCCAAGCCAACATTGCTGGCATCAGTGTGGAGCAATGTAGGAGCGGTCTCATCAAAGTGGGCCAGCACTGGAGGTGTCTGGAGACGTTGCCGCAAGACGTTAAATGCACTTTGCTCTTCGTCGCCTCGTACAAAAGCAACGTCGTCTCTCGTGAGGCGAGTTAACGGCGACGCAATGTGAGCAAAATCTGCAATAAACCGCCGGTAATAGGCGCAGAGACCGAGGAAGCACCTGACAGCCTTTTTATCGGATGGTACGGGAAACTGTGCGACGGCGGCAATTTTTTCGGGATCTGGGCGGACACCGGCGTGGCTGACGACGTGGCCAAGAAACTGTAGTTCCGCAAAGCCAAAGTGGCACTTCTCCGGCTTCAGGGTGAGGCCGGCGGATCGTATGGACTGCAGAACTGCTTCAAGCCGTGCGAGATGTTCGTCGAACCTTGCGGAGAACACGATGACGTCGTCGAGGTACACTAAGCAGGTTTTCCACTTCAGACCCGAAAGCACAGTATCCATGAGGCGTTGGAATGTAGCAGGGGCAGAGCACAAGCCGAAAGGCAAAACCTTAAATTCGTATAGGCCATCTGGCGTCACAAAAGCAGTTTTTTCACGGTCCCTCGGGTCTACCTCAATTTGCCAATATCTGCTCTTTAAGTCAATGGTAGAGAAGTAACTAGCGTGTCGAAGCCTGTCGAGGGAATCGTCGATACGGGGAAGCGGGTACACGTCTTTCTTCGTCACCTGATTTAGTTTTCGGTAGTCCACACAGAAACGCAAGCTGCCGTCTTTTTTCTTGACTAGAACTACAGGGGATGCCCAGGGACTCGTTGATGGTTGGATCACGTCGTCTTCAAGCATTTTCGTCACCTGTTGTTGTATGGCTTCACGTTCTCTGGGAGCCACACGATAAGGATTTTGGTGAATTGGTCTTGCCATATCCTCTGTAATTATTCGGTGCTTTGTTAGAGGCGTCCGACTTTTGACGTCGACGCAAAGCAGTCGTTGAACTTGGCTAGTAGCGTACGAAGCCGTTCGCGTTCGTGCTGCGGCAAAACAGTGCCGACATCAAGTGCAGGAGCTGGGTCTTGTGTAGGCGCTTCTTCGAGTAGTGAACAGCAGCCGCGAACATCCGCAACACCGTCAAAATAAGCCACAGCCGTGCCTTTTGGAAGGTGCCGTCGCTCTGTGCTAAAGTTTGTTAGCAATAGATTCGTGCGCCCGTCGGTGACATTTACAATTCCTCGTGCGACAGAGATACCGTGAGTAAACAACAAAATGTTTATTTGGTCAGCAACTCCTTCGCAATCAAACGGTATGTCACATGCCACGGAAACAAGGATACATGACCGAGGTGGGATCACGACGTCGTCTTCTCTTAGACGAAAGGAGTTGTGTTGCGGCGATAAGCAATGAACTAAACCAGGGCTTTTATAAAACGTCACCATGCGGTCTGGGATGTTAATTACGGCGCCATATTCTCTTAGAAAATCCATTCCAATAATCAAATCTTTACAGCACACGGGAAGAACAATGAAAGCGGCCACAAACGACGAATCTCCAATGTTAAGCCTAGCAGTACATCTTCCAGTAGGCGTCAGCAATTGTCCACCTGCCGTCCTTATGTGAGGTCCCGTCCATGGCGTCTGTACTTTCTTCAGGCGGAGGGTGAGTTCCTGACTAATTATAGAGAAGTCGGCACCAGTGTTGACTAACGCTGTCACCGGCTGTCCATCCACGAAAATATCAAGGTCGGCACTCACAATTTCTTCGGGGTTAGTGGTTATCGGCTTCTCGGCGTTCTGCAGCGGGAGAGTTGGGGGCTTTTTATGGTCTTGCGGCGGGCCTGCAACCTTACCCCCAGAGGTCGCCGCCTTTAGTTTCCCCGGCGGGGACTGGGTGACCTTCGTCTTTGAACGTCAGCAAAAGTGCGTCCAGCAGGCAGCTCGCGTGGAGGGGTTGGCGAGCGTGACTGACGGCCGAAATCAGTTCGATTATTGGGCGCAGATGCTTGATTCGGGTGCGCTATGGGAGGAAAAGCAGCGTCGTCGCGCCGTAGCATGGAGTCGTCATTTGCACGTCGAACATCAGACCACGGACGAAGAGGGCGAAATGATGAGTCGCGATGCCAGCAATGGCGCGAAATATGGCCGGCACCCCCGCAGTTAAAACAGAGGACGGTTATCGGCGGTGCGCCACGCGTCGGATCTCCGATATTGTGGCCGTCTCGTAGGGTCATTTTGCGGCATGGTCCACGGCGCGGCGAACGACGGCTGGTGGTATGACTGCATCGGCATCACGGGTGCGCGCCTCAAAGCTTCCTCTTGTGGCGGCGACCAAGGAGCGGCTGTCGGAGGCTGGTGGTACGGCGGTGTGGCTGTAGCGGGTGGGGGACATTGGACGGCGGCGGCGTAACTCATGGGACGCTGTTGGTCTTGAAGATCGGCATCCGGGAACGCCTGCATGATTTCGTCGCGAACTACTTCGGCGATTGACGCCACGGGTCTATCCACTGTCGGTGTCATAATTCTGTGAAGTTCTTCGCTGACGACCTCTCTGATCATTTCCAGCAAGGAGCTCTGATACTGTGGAGTCAATGCGGCGGCATTGATTTCTGTGTTGTTGTACAGTCGATCGTACTGCCTGCACCGTTGATGAAGAGCGCGCTCAATAGCCGCAGCCTCTTTGATAAAATCAGCGACGGTGACTGGAGGATTTCGCACAAGCCCCGCGAACAACTGCTCTTTTACACCTCGCATGAGGTAGCGCAGCTTTCTATCCTTGGTCATGTTCTGGTCGGCTCTACGAAAGAGACGGGCCATGTCTTCGGCAAACATTGTGACCGACTCATTGGGTTGTTGCACCCGTAGCTCCATCAACTGCTGGGCGCGGTCGCGTCGGTCGGCACTTGCAAATGTATCTGTGATTTTCTGCCGAAAGTCATTCCATGTCGTTAGGCCAGCTTCGCGGTTCTCGTACCAAGTACGGCCACTGTCGTCAAGGGCGAAATAGACGTAAGAGAGCTTCTGCTGCTCTGTCCACTGGTTAATCTGTGCGACGCGGTCATACTTGTCAAGCCAGTCTTCAATGTCTTCGAAGGCTGCACCGCGATAGCGATCGGGGACCAGCGGATTAAGAACGGTTACCTGTTGCGGGCTGGGAGACCCGCTGCTTTGGGGTGCTAGCGGTGAGCTGGTTTCGGCCATTGCCCGATGTGTGGATCTCCTGTGAGGTGGTTGAAGAGGGGAGAACTTCGGGGCAAGGCCTAGCAGTCGACGACTGAAGTGATGCACGGGTGTCGTAACTGGTGACAATGCGTCCGGGCTAGATGAACGACTCCCAGAAGATGCCCGGGGCATCGGGCGCTGTCAAAACCCCGCACCTCTACCAGTGTCGTGGTACAACGCGAACAGAAGACAGGTAGACGTTCTTCAAGAACAGCACAGGACGACCTGTTCCAACAAAACAGAACAGAGACACGTCTTCTTCCTCTAAGAATCCCACTGACCCACTAGACGGAGTCCGCTAATGCCCCCATCGTCGTCGTCGTCTGCCTGTAGAGCACGCGTGTCAATATAATCGGTAAGATCAGAAAACACACTGACATCCGTGTCAGGGGGTCGATAAACAGCTCCTACAGCCAAAGTGAGACCACAAAGCCTGATTTTGCACTGTACAGATTTGCAGTTAGGAACGTCAGGCAATACAGTAAACTCAATATCTTGGTTCACAAAGAGTGCCACACCGCCACCGCGCCGGCCACTTCTATCTTTCCTGAGGACACTGTAACCTGGCGGTAAAATTTCAGTCCAAGATGTGTTCATCAAGCCACGTTTCAGTCACGCAAATCAGAGAAGGATGATAAAATGCAACTAAGTGATGAAAGTCTTGAATTTTGTTAAGAAGACTGCGGGCATTAACGTTTACCAGCAAGAAATTAGTATCGGAATGCAGTCAAGTTTCATTTACAGCAGAGGTTTGCTTTTTCGTATTAATGATTGAATCACCTGCTTCATTCAGCACATACCGTACATTGTCTATCAGCAAGGAATCATATTGCTGACGAACCGTACAGGCATTTTTCCTTTGATTTACAGAAAGTCTCCAAAGAGCTTGGCGTATCTTTCGAACCTGTTCAGAGAAGTCCTCTTTTATATATGTTTCTGTTCCTTTAAGCTTTCGCGCATTATTTAATATTGCAAGCTTTGACCTGTAGTTCAAAAATTTGAAGATAGCAGGACGGGGTTTATCACCTCGACGCGCCCCTAGCCTGTATAAGGCTAGGCTTTGTATAAGACATCAGGCATAACACATGATCATTTAGAGGATGGCCAGAGTAACCTTCTAGAAAATTAAATAATGACTTTTTTCAATAGTGGGGTTTATTTGTGAAAAGTTACAAGAAAGCTTTAAAGAGTTCAGAAACCTGGTAACATGAATTTTATTCTCATTTAACAAACGGATGATTTTGACATCCATTTGACAGATAGAAAAACTTGGAAAGAAAATTGCCTAAGTGTGCAGGGGCATGTTCGGGCAAAATACCAATGAGACTCGATTATCCATGGCCAAGAGACCATAAAGGCACTGTACACTACTGTGAACGATACACAAAGAAAATTACAGCAACCTGGAGGGAGAGTAGGATGAGCCTGATCTACAACAGAAAAATAGAGAAAGAGAGTACCAAGTTGTATAGGCCTTTAATGGTTCATGTCGGTGCAGTGTAGGACAACAATGCAAGCGGTGAAGATCCAGCTGCAGGAGATGGTAGAGGAGGTAAAGTTACTCAGAGAGTCAAAATGGCTTTGTACAAGTTCACTGACTAGAGGGTAGCAGGTTCTTTATTACCCAGCATAGTGAAATTGCTGAAAAAGAGAAATTACCTCAGTGGATATCATACCTAGATGTCAAAGACTCATATTATAAGGAAACCCAGTTCCTGTTGTACAATATTTTGAACAGAAAGGGGTGAACACTGCAACTGTGTCTTTATTGCAAGCTGGCTCTAAGGAAAACATTGGATGTGTTTCTGAGGAAGGAATGAGAAGTGCAGTCAATGCAATTATAAATAAGGAATTTCAGCAAGGATTCCATTGTTAACAATACTATTTATGATTTACCTAAGGATAATGGAAGGAAAGCCCTGAAAGGTGATGCAGCATCTCCACTTTGCCAATTTCTCGGGACAATAAATTCAGGTATGACGACACTTTGTAGAGAAAATTTTTTTTGAGAAGAAAATTATGGGACCTCTGCCCCTTGTTGAGAAGACTGTTTTAATGCTATTTTTGTGATTAAAGCTATGGAAAAAAAAGGGATCAGTTTTTAGTTCAGTTATTTTGTTTAAAGTATGCCAAATTTGCTCCTTATGCCAGTATTTGTACCTTTTAAACCGATTGCTGCATTCCATAATGCTTTAGTATTTATGCAGGAGTACCTTTGAGGTGTTCAATGAACTAGAATCAAAAATATCAATCAACAACTAGAAACACGAAAACTGGCTTTTTTCAAGTCTATAGTCAGAGATAACAGGCCATTAAATAAAATATGAGTAGAATTTAATAATCCTAGTTTATTGCACGCCCTGATATGTAATAAAACAGCCTACAAAGTTTCAAGAGAACATCTTCATTGGTCAAATTTTTATCTGTGACGGCACAGCACAAAAATGAACAAATATCTATTTCGAGAAAAACAAGAATAAAAAATATATAAGTGTTAACATACACATGAAAGAAAAGTGCCAGAACACTAATATGCCCCAGACTTGTAGCATGGATGTCCTTGAGTTTCATCCTTGTCATGTTTTGCCCGTTTATCAGCTCTCCTTTTTTTTTTTTTTTTTTCTGGCTTGCTTTGTTTCATGAGATAACTGGCGAGATGCCTTCATTAGCCGAGAGTTGTTCCTCGCATGGCAAGCTCTAGCAGTGAATGAACCTGGTTCTATTCTAATTTGCTGTAAGACATCTGCAGTTTTTGCTGTTAAAATCGCAGGCAACATTAAAGAGGCCAAACTTGAGGATTGGCAGGCTGACATACGTATCCTTTGGAAACCTTTGCCAAATCAGGCCAATGAAACATTCATTTTTGTTCTGTGTCTTTCCATGGAGGCAATTCTTTAGCAGCTTGTCTGAGGACAGGTCTCTGTACACATCCTTTACCTTTGTTCAGGATGTTTTTAGGCAGGCCTCCTTTGTGTTTATTGGTCTGTCGAACCACACGTAACCCTCTGTCGAAGCCGCACCAACTTCTTGGTCCAGCAGGGCACATGCTATGCCCTGCTGCTATGGTGGTCATCAGTGGAGCTGCAATGGCACAAGGCAGCTAGAGTATCCTGCTTCATTGCTGTGAGGTCTCCCACACTTGACCTAATAGCAATGCCATAGTAGTTTTGTAGGTGATCAGTCAAGGCATCAGTAAGCTTCCCTTTGCCTCCTTAACCACATACTGTCTTATTCATTTTCCATGACCTGCAGCCAACGCACTTCTGAATGTGGCCAATGCACTCCAGTTTCCTCACGCTCTTGTGTCTGTACATGTCCTTCATGGTTGCATGGCTCTTGAAGCCCCCATCACCATAGAAATCTACGTACCTCGAGTACAAACCACGAGTAGCATCTGACCTTTCAAACATGTGGTAAAGCCCAACTGGTTCCATACCACCTGCACTACCTTTTTGGTTCGCGTGACTAACTGTGTGGACCACCTTCCACAGCAAGAACTTAATACTGGAGACTTTGCTTGCTGTGAATCTTGCATGACTTACAAAGTGCTGGACAGTGTCTCAACATCAGTGACTTTCCTAGTATGAACTAAGATCAAAGAACACAGCCATTCAATGAAGAGTGCCCCCTTTTTTTGCCAAGTTCCGTCTCTAGATATGCCACATTTATTGTTCTTGACAAAGCGTTGGACTTCCTCAGCAGCGTCAACCATTGACTTTACTGCAACTGTTTCTGACGCAGAAGAAACCTTGAACGATATCCTGTCATAAGCAGAATGAGGTGAAGGTGGGAGCATGTCAATAACACTACAGAAGGTCGCAGCGCCCGCATACAGTTTGCCCAATTTCGGCATTGCGTACACTGAACGTACATTATTTTTCAATGCTTGCTCTGATTTCTTTGATGTTTGGAAGCCATTGACATAACCACACTCACAGCAAAAGATGGCACAGGTGGAGGACACACCTTGCAGGAAATGTTCCTCCTTCAATGCAGTGCTCATCCATTGAGGGCAGGCTAACAATGCAAAAACAGCTGCAAGAAGATCAAGATTGATAATCCTGTTTCTTTGATGTGAAGGGTTATCCAGCAGTTCTTCATACTTCTCCGTCACATTTCCAAGCTTTGAGGCACTACTTGTCAATTCTGCATCCACGTGGTCGCTGCACCCTTCGTTTGCCATGTCTGGTGCCTGCAAGCCGTCACTTCGGCTGCATGAACGTCCTAAACTTTGCCATCAGGCTGATAATAACTAAATCTTTATTTTACTTCCCAAGCTAAATACAATACATGGCAGAAAAAAACAACGCGCTGCTCCACGAGTGTTGATGCCAGCTACCAGACACAATAAATGTAAACCAACGGGTTGGAGTGTTCTGGCAACCCCTGATGAGAGTTTTAAGCAAAGCATTGCAAAATAATGTAAAATATAAAGTATTTCACTGCATGGTTTTGATGTGAGCAAAAATGAATACCAAATTGACATACTAATATTGTAAAATAAAGTTAGTCTAAACCTGAAACTTGTCAGTTTTGGTTTTACCAAGCACGGTGTACCCTGCAAATTAGCCTGTCACTTTTGAATGACACAAGGTAGAAGCCCGATTAATTTTGCAATAGGTAGAAGACTGTGTAGGGTTGCATAAAAGTAAGGTATGCCATTTTTGTCGATAAGAAATTGGTATTTCAATGTGTCCTCGTACCTTAAAGCATAACTGCAGATGCTGCATTACCTTTCAGGGCTGATATGTGCTGATATCGTTTTTCTAGCAGACAGTACAAACCTTCTCCAAGAGTTGGTGGACATTTGTTTAGAGGACGTAGATGCATTAGGCTTCCAATTTAGTGTGGAAAAATAAAGTGATGTGCAATGTAATCGTGGAAGTAACAATTATGGTATTGTGTTTTGAGTTTCTGACATTCAAGGTGTATTAATACAGTAGAACCCCTTTCTATCGGCCAGCGTCATCTTCATCGGCCGCCTTTTATTTATGGCGCACTCAGGTGCGTGGGCATGCGCATGTGCCTCGTTCCTTGTGCTGCGCGCTGCGAGGTTACAAAAAGAGATGAAGAATAAAATATGTCTCTTCTGCTCCTGCCATCGGCCTGAATGGTTCCCTGTTCTTTCGCTCGCCGACTCATGCATTGTTATAGGGGAGCTAACCTCGGTCCTTATAACGTGGTGACCCGGGCGAAGAAAAAGGAAGTAGGACATCGAACTTCGGGACATACGCTCATCCACCACGTCACTGGCGCTGTCCGACGTTCCCCTTCCTTTTTCTTTGAGCACCATCGCTTGTGACGTCTCACGGGGTCGAACACATCCGTTTTTCCCACTCTGGCTCCACCGTGAAATATTCGACAAGCTTGACAGCGCAAGTCATCCCGGAGTTCGTGCTGCGCAGCGTCTCATTACGACCTGCTTTGTATGGCCGAGTGTGAACTCTGACGTGCGCCGCTGGGCGCATGAATGCCTTCACTGTCAACGCCTTCACTGTCAACGCCTTCACTGTCAACGCCTTCACTGTCAACGCCTTCAATGTCAACCCGACACTCGGTTCGATCACGTTCACATCGATATCGTTGGCCCACTCCCACCATCTAGAGGTACTTGCTACATCCTCACTTGTGTGGACCGTTATACCCGCTCACTGGCATGAGGCGTTTCCTATCACTGATGTAACGGCACTTACTGTGGCTTCCGCGTTTGTCAGTGGCTGTATCTCACGCTTCGAATGCCCCAGCGTTGTTACCACCCATCGCGGCATACAGTTTGAATGCGATCTCTTCCGCGAACTCGCGTGCCTGCTTGGCGTCCGCTGTGTCCATACTACCGCGTACCACGCATCGGGCAATGGAATGGTCTAACGCCTTCGTCAACTTAAAGCCGCCTTGATGGCTTGCCAGGCTCGCGCTTCTTGGGCTGAAGATCTTCCTCTTGTTCTGCTTGGCGTGCGCTCGTCTTTCAAGGAGGGCCTCGGCTGCACAACTGTGGAGTTGGTCTATGGCACAATGTTGCGTATGCCTGGCGAATTTTTCGCGCCAGCTACTGTCGCCATGCCCGATTCAAACAGTTACATTCAACAGCTGCGCTTCCTCTTTTCACGCGTGCGTCCTTGCCCTAGCTGGAATGCATCGTCGAATGGCTTTTTTGTCAGCAAGTACATGACTACAGCGAGCCATGTTTTCGTCCGGCGTGAAGGCATCCGACCTTCTCTTACATCTCCCTACGACGGCCCTTTCAAGGTGCTCAGCCGGACAGAAAAAACTGTCACCATCGAGCTCAACAGACGTGAAGAAGTCGTGGCTATCGACAGAGTCAAACCCGCCTACCTCGTGACCTCGCCAGAATTATGCGCTTTCAACCACTTCATCACCGAGGAAACAAAGGATTTACCCGACCGCCTCACTCCAAAGGCCGTTTCCTGGGCGCGTGTGCATCGCTGCACTTCACCTCAAAGGGGGGGAGCCCTCTAGCGGCCAGCGTCATTTTCATCAGCTGCCTTTTATTTATAGCGTGCTCAGGTGCATGGGCATGCGCATGTGCCTCGTTCCTCGTGCTGTGCGCTGTGAGGTTACAAAAAGCGAAGAAGAATAAAATATAGTCTCTTCTGCTCCTGCCATCGGCCTGAACAGTTCCCTGTTCTTTCGCTCACCGACTCACACATTGTTATAGTGGACCTAACCTCGGTCCCTATACTCTTTATAGTGAAGGTCTCGTGACCTGGAGTAGCATTCGCTATATTAGTACCTTTGCCATAACCGTAGTTCACTGTTTTGCCTTTCTGCAACTATGGTAAAATTTTTCTTAAGCACGCTTAGCTGATTTTCATTCTAAACAGCGCAAACGTTCTATTTATTCAAACGTGGATTACACATCTTCAACAAAAATTTAATTCTGGGGCTTTACGTGCCATAACCATTATCTGATTATAAGACACGCACTAGTAGGGTCTCCGAATTAATTTTGGCCGTCTGGGGTTCTTAACGTGCATCCAATGTACAGTACATTGGCATTTTTGCATTTTGCCCCCATCGAAATGCGGCCATGGAGGCCGGGATTTGATCCTGCGACCTCGTGCCTAGCAGCGCAATGCCACCACAGCGAGCATTACACATATTTGGCTATGTTTTTGTGTTTCATTGTCTGAGTGCTGATTTTGTTAAGCAGCTTCTGCTTGTCAAGAAGAGACAAAACCTTTCACTTTGATATGATTAAATGTTGGCTAGCACAATTCAATGTTGCCACTAGTACATAACTACTTTACAGCCTCACAG
Organism: Dermacentor silvarum; assembly: GCF_013339745.2. Classification (NCBI taxonomy): domain Eukaryota; kingdom Metazoa; phylum Arthropoda; class Arachnida; order Ixodida; family Ixodidae; genus Dermacentor; species Dermacentor silvarum. Next base: position 120,900,718 of record NC_051154.1, on the reverse strand, counting down.
AAATGTTTTTTGTTGCTTAAGTCTGCACGACAGTGTTGTTACTGTGCAAGATGCTGACAAATGGAAGGGAGGGGCTGCTATCATTGCACATGTAGAAGCTGTCCCCATTTGACAAGCATGCCATGATAGGAAAGCATGGCGACCACCTTGATAAGGATGAAGGCAGCTTGTGCACAAAGGATTTTTTTTAGTTGCTAAAATTCTCTGCTGAAATCACAGTGAGAGGGATCATTGTTTACTTTGTGATCGTTAGGAGGTCATCGTCAGCTCTGGCCATTTTGAGCTGACAAGCGCAGTGCATACAACGTGCACTAATGATCGTGTCTACCAAATGTTACATCCCTACTTGTAGTGGAAAGAGCTGAAAATTCAAACTAAACGCCATGTGCCCTTCTCGAGGGCGCCGCGCTCCAAGACAGAGGGATGACATATACAGTTAAACCTGCTTATAACGAACCTCCGTATAACGAATTCCTGGATATAACGAAGTTTTTCTATTCCCCGCCGTTACTCCATAGAAGCGCATGTATTTGAGACCTCTACGTAACGAAGTGGCAGCGGGAGACCCCCTCGATATAACGAATTTCCCCCTCCGACAACCTAGAGATTTCGCCCCACATTTTGTCATTCTTGCGCGAGCAGCAACCGGAAGCACCTCTTCCACCGCGACGGAATGTGAAGCGAGCGCACATATGCGTGCGTGCGAGCGTGTGGGAGGCGGGCCTGCATTCCTTGACCCGGCGATCTTGCCGCCGCAGGTGTGACCTTTCCCCCTCCCTTCATTCAAACCTGATCCTGCCGCTTGCTACAGCTGGCTTAGCCCGCCAAGCAGGCACTCACCTTTTCCAGTTGATGTTGCCGACGCGCTGGTACACGCTGTAACTCATCGCACTTGATGAGCGCGGACATGCTCTGTCAAACGCTGGCGGCGTGTGGAATTAGCACCGCTGGAGAAGCGAGCGAAGTGACCTTCGTGCTGTTGTCTATCGCTTCAACGCAAACTGAGCGCCGAGAACACACAGCACGCACAAAGCTACGAGCCGCCGACGCACCTACACTGCTAGACTCTGCCCCAAGCCCCCAACGCAGATCGCTTTCAAGATACTCAACCGCGCGCTGCCGCGAAGTACACAGTTGATGCCAGAGTACAGTACAACACCGCCCCGCTATCCCTCCCCCCTCGCCGGTGCCTCGAGCGCAACGGAAGAAGGCGCGCTTCCTCCCTGCTTTTCTTGCGCGCGTGACTGCGTTATCTCCCCTCACATGTTTTCACTCGCACATACAGCATACGGTGCGCGGCGACTGCGTTATTGACCTTAGACTTTATACAGAATATCTATGAGCCAAAACCAATTTTAGGGCCACAATGCGTCATAGACACCATCTTTATATAGCAAATACGGATTTCAAAGGCCATAATTTTGCTGGCGGAAACCGAAAAACGTCATAGTTGTCGCCCCCGGCACTTTGGGCGGCTAATGCCATCGTCAAATCACCAAGCCAAGCGATGCATGAAAAGTAAAAATGGCCGCTCGGGCTGGCACGGGGTGGCAGTTCGCAACGTATGATGCGCGAACGGTCCCACAGTTCCGACGCAACAGCGGGGTTACCAATGCATTGGGTTCTATGGGAGCTGTGCCGGGACCGGCCGAAAATAGAGAGGTTTAGCTTGTCCGGTAATCGGGTAGAAGCGGGCGGTCGGGGCGTTGGGGGCGTGTTATCGGAACCGTAAAAGTGAGCGGCCTGTATGGTGCTGTCACCTGGTGGCGCAGAGCTCAAACTGACAAAAACAGCTAATATTGCAGTAACCAAGTGTATTCTACTTCGCTGCTGATGTAAATTTTCGGCAGCAACACGATTACGCCACTGCCAAAAATTTACACCAGCAGCGAAGTAGAATACGCTTGGTTACTGCAATATTAGCTGTTTTTGTCAGTTTGAGCTCTGCGCCACCAGGTGACAGCACCATACAGGCCGCTCACTTTTACGGTTCCGCTAACACGCCCCAACGCCCCGACCGTCCGCTTCTACCCGATTACCGGACAAGCTAAAACTCTCTTATGACGTATCAGCCGGGAAAACGCAGCCCCCGGGAACGTAACAGCGAGGTTCTACTGTAAGACTATATGACGCTACGACGCCATCGTGACGCTTGCTCTTCGTTTTCGATACCTCGCGCTTGTGCAAAACGACACGCGTCCCACGTCTGGTACCTGGTGTGACATTCCAAGGACGAGTGCTTCGATGAAAACGGAAAACTGGTGCGCGTTACAACTGAGGGCGCGTTAGGATCGAGTAAATACAGTAAGTGTTTCTTTTTCGAATTTTCGTGCTGAACCTGCATATAACGAAATCCTCTTTATAACGAAGTTTTCTGCGAATTTGTCAATTTCGTTATATCCAGGTTTAACTGTATCAGCAAGTGCGCCTACGTACATGTATATGCTGTTACGTCGCTCATAGTGACACGTGACACTTCAAGAATTGTTCAAGGCAACATCTGTGATTTATGTAATTTGTTGCTTCAAAAGATGAATTAAGGTTTAGAGAAATAATAAAACACACAAACTGAATGTCTGCGTGTTTTTGTTTTACTTTGCACCACAGCAAGAGAGATGTACGAGTACTTCCGTTTCATCTGCTTGTTCCCACATCGTGCAGTCGCGCGCGCTGACAACGAAACTGTCATTTTCTACCGTGTTCCAGCACACGATCATGCTCTGTGATCTGCTTGCGTCTGCCTCAGTGTTCGTGCAGCACTGACATACCATTGCTTGGGTGTTCTTGTGCACAACGCGCAAAATGGTGCGCTGCACGAAACAACACAAACGCAACAGCTTGTGCTTGAGGCTGCCACCAGAAGTGCGCCGCGCGGCAAAAAAAAAAAAAAAAAAAAAGAGGCGGGACCCATGATGTATGCGTCACGCAATCCTCCGGTTCCGGCAAGGAGAACGCACGGAAGGAATTTCGCTTGTGGAGGCTAGGCAGGGCAAGTGGAGAGAGAGTGTCTCTCTTGGCAGTAGCGCTCGCCTCCTGAAATTATGGGTTCGCGGCACTGAAATATTTATGTCTCAGCTATAATGAACCAATTTGGAAAATTCTTGCTGTAGAACGCTCCCTAGAGGTATCACTTCCAGCGTATGACCAGAATTTGCTATGTGGCCTGGTGAGGGGCCCTTTAAGGCCGTGACTATTCATGTCGAACCGGATATAGTAAAAAAAATTTATTTTTATCTTTCATATATCTGTTTCTTTACTATACCCATCTTCATTACATATATTATTGAAAAAATACATAGATGCATTTGGGATCGTAATAGGGACTGCCGTTTCTCTTCACTATAACTGTTAATTCACTACATGCGGCTTCACTATAAGAAGGTTCTGCTGTACTTTGGTTTACAGATACATTTTAGGACTTACATGTAAGAGCAGAGTGACAAAGTAAAGAAAAAAAAAAGTAAGGACACTCTGGTGTTACTATAATAAACTGGAAGTCATTTAGAAGATCAGGAAGAATGGTAGAGGGTGTCATGTTTGTATTATGCTTGAGATCAGATTGTATACTACTAGACTTGAAGTCGTACAGGTAGCTATCATAGACAAGCTTTAGGCACACATGACAGCATGACATATAAACCAATCCAAGGTGTGGGGTCTCCAAACGTGCTTTTTGGACAAAGGAATGACAATGCAATGCTAACATTCACGAGGGAATTTATTGTACCTTTCATACTTCTATACCAGCTAGACGAATTATTACCAATAGAACATGCTGATGGGTACGGACGAATTGAGGAAGTCCGACTCCGAGCATGGAATACAAAGTGCAGGAAGTGTAGCTCTGAATACCGAAATTACCTTGAAACAGAAAATAAGAAATTCTAAGAGGAATGCAAATCACATAAATTTCTCTTTTCACAAAGTGACACCTGTTACCACCATCATGAGATGGACAGCCTCTAAATATCTTTCTGTCTTGAAAATTAACTGGAAATCGACACTGGTGCCAACTTTGAGCTGATGCTGAAATTTAAATCACAGCTGAATGCAAATACGGCTCCACAAGCCTTGCCACCATGTATGTCATGAAAAATAGACTCCATGTTTATGTTGACTCTGTGTATAGGTTCCTCCTTCCTCCTTTTCACTTTGGAACATTCATGTTTACTAAACAAATAGAAGGTTGAACTATACTTGGCAATATATGGTATCTAACTTAACTCTTTTTTTACCGTACCTATAGAAGTCTATCAATATGATTTACAGTTTTTTTCTGTGTTGTGAAACATTTCTGTTGAAATTCTTATGCTAGCAACATTATGCACCATCTGAAATGATGACTGAATTTCAACTATCTGTCAGGATTAACTATTTTTGGCAGATTGGGGAGTCGGGAAAAATAAAACTTCGACTGGAGGTATCGTCAAAAATAGCGTTCTGGGCTCCTAGCACTTCTTCAATAAAAAGACGCAAAATTTGCGCTTTGGTTGACTCAGCAACATACTTTTTAATTGACAGCAGCAGTGAAGAGACAGAAGCTTCTGTCGTGTTATCAATTTTACGATCAGACATCTAGGCTGTTTTAAAGATGTCTCAAACAATGGTAGATGCTCATGAGCTAATGATGCTCATGAGATGCTCATGGGATGCTCATGTTTGTCTAATATCAAGTGCAATTTTATTTTCCCCATCGTGGGTCGCTTTTATCCATCAGTGCTTCAAGAGCGTATGTACAAACTGTTACGAGCAACCTTCCCGTCATGTGGGATTTTCACTTACACAGGAGCATGCAGTTGACTTCAGACTTAGTTAAGCTTGACTAGCGGTCTAATCTCTTCCATTTTGAATGCCGCCTGTGCAAGGGCCCTTAGTCATTACTGTACAATATTGCGCAATGCTTCACATTACTGTACAGCACTGTACAGGAACTGAACAAAGCATGTGGAGGCTCCAGCATGGGTTGAATGCACACTAGACTACCTTGCTTACAGAGAAAAGCTGATCGAACTCAATAATCAAGTATGAGGAGGCTTCTGCACGCTTCCTGACCTGACAACCATTGCTTCGTGAGCTTAATGAATGCAGTAAAAAAACAAGGCAGGTGCTTGCTGAAATGAGTAAAAACGAACGCTTCCCTTTACAATAGCAACTTACCCGTTTTCACATTTGCGAAGCTACTGCTTTACCACATTACATGGGCATCGCTATGACTAGCATTGACGCCAACAAATATTAATAATATTTTTGTGCGATCTGACTTACAAAAGTTGGAACCAGGAACCAGATGCATATTTTGTATATATTTTGTGTACTTTGTATACTCTCATGACTTATACAAAAAATAGCAAATTTTTACTTTCATTTGTGTTCCTTGAGAGGGTGCTTTGAAGTTTCACATAAAAATTCTCAAAAATTGACTGAATAATTTTTACTGCTATACATCCATTCAAAACACCAGTGATCAGGCTATTATATTAAGTATTGCAGTATATGTTGCACCTACTGCGTCTTGAAATGAAATCTTAAAACATCAAAGCACCGATAATTAGCACATTTCTTCTGGTAACGAAAGAGTTAAGCTTCTTTTCCTTACTTGAGCTTTCAAATTTGTTTCCTTTGCAGTTTCTGAAGACCCTGAGATTAGGCTGAAGCTCCAGCAGTATGAACAAGAGCTGGAAACTCTTAAGGCAGCATGTGAAACACAGGTAATATTTCCATGCTTTGCTTATACCGGGATGTAGTGTCTGCAAAAATAGCCTGTTAAACGTGTATATTGTGTGCTGTGTCTACTTGATTAAACTTCGCCAGAGACACTAAGTTTTATGGTCTATACAATGTATTCACAAGAAAAAAAAATATAGTTGTCAAGGGCATGTTTATTGTTTATCAGCCTAGGGCAGTTTCTTCTTGACTTAGTGCAGTACACCACTGTTATACTAACACCCAATCTTGTGCACTGTGAATCACATCCGTTCTGCCATCAGAGAAGTTGGTCCTTTTTATGCTGTTGCGCATGAATTTCTGCTCTGCTCCTTGCTGTGGTTGCCAAAAAAGGAAGTCATCGCATGGCCACAGCCGTTGTGCCTTTACGATCTTCACTTAAATTAGCATGCACAAATCTTTTACCAATTGCCCCTACTGTGTAGCTGCCGGTTATTGCTGCAGTGGTAGCTCAGATGCATTAAACTAAGGGTACCTAGTGGAGCTATTTTTGCACCACAAGTTCATCAGAATGTAATTTAATTCAAGCCCCACTGGCAGTGTCCATGGTGTTTAAAATTGGTGCAGTGCCAATATCAGAAGCCATGGCAGTGTTATATACAGGTGTTGGTGCATGAACAGCGCTTACTTGCACCTGCGTGTGCAGCACTGCGCAGGCAAGTGCACAAGCGGGTGTTGGAGGCTGCGTGCGCCAGCCACCAACACCTTGCAACTCAGTGCATCTGCTGTGAACCTTGCTGCACTGAGTTCCAGGCGCTGGTAGTCGATGCGGAAGTTTGGCTTAACTGAACGGGATTTTTTATGTTGGTTCCTTAAGGGGGGGGGGGGGGGGGGAAACAAACAAAGCGTTCCTGTAGTGGTGGGCAAATAGTGATTTATGACACTAAATCAAATATGAATTGAATAGTGCCAGAAGAGAATGGAATAGTTTTCGAATAATGAACAGCTTTTTTCACCATTACTATAAAGCAATGTTCATGTCCTCGTATCACAATGTTAGCAAGTCATCATACTGCATATTATCAAGCATGATTTATTAAAAGCAAATGGAGCATTAGGAACAAATAGCCAGTTTGTTTGCATACTGAGGACTCTTCCGAGTATAGGCAGTCATGCATTAGCAGTTGAAGTTAGAAAGGCAGCATCCATGTATACTACCTAAACTAAATCGAAAATTAGCACCGGCTGTGGCTACATTGAAGCAATGAAAACAGACTTTTCTTCTACTTAGATTGGTCGCAGCAGATGGTGCCACCATTATATAAAAAAAGTTGCAGCAAAGCATGTTCAGAATAAATTTGAAGCAGTGCAGCATTCATAAATAGTACCAAGCAATGCCCTCTTCCAAACACCATGTCTGGGCAAATTTGAGTGAACGTTGCCATGTAATTGGAAAAATCTGGCTCCCTTGGCGACGCAGCATGCTCTGCTATGTACCTTCTTGTGTATATTTATGTCCACCATGGCAGTGATGAAAATTATTGCATTTTTTCTTCAATTTTATGCTTGATGATGCACAGTTGATGATATGGAGTATTGAACTATTTAGTTTGGCTATGTTGCGTAGTAAAACCAAGTACACAATACAGGGTGTCCCAACTATCATTCACTACGATATTAAAATATGCAAATGCCACGTAGCTGGACAGAAACAAGGTAATGTTGCTTGCTGTCACTTGTAGATACTCGGACTATTTTAACACGAAAGTGTTTTATGCCGGGGTCCACCATCAACTTCTTGTAACATGTGACGTCGGCGCGAGGGCATGAAATATGCTTTCTTGACAGGGATGGCACTCAGGGTTCGCACAGCCCCTTGAAATCCTTGAATATCCTTGATATTGACAGTATAAGTTCAAGGGCCCTTGAAACTACTTGAATACCCGTGGGCTCCTTGTAATCCTTGAAAATCCCATGGGATTTGTTCCGCTAGAGGAAATTAACGATGTACCTCCGCAAGTCATGCTGATATTTAAGGCCCTTTCGCTTACGAATGCCCATGAAAACAAGCTGTGTTGACTAAAGGGCAACATCAGGAAGTTTCGGTTTTAAATCTCGCAGCCCCTACGTCGTCTGGCAACTAATATGCATTGGAAATCCAATCCAATGCGAGACATATCGCTCGCTCGGCTTGCGTATAGTGCCTAGAATATACTCTAGTGTGCCGTCCACCGAGAGTCTCCAACGCGGGACGGTGGCGCGGGCTGTGATGCCTGCCGCCGCGGGCCACCAGACGGCGATGCCTGTCGGCACCATGCTAAATCCTGCGGTGTTCGACTCGCGTTCGTTTGCGATGCGTTGATTGCTACGCGTCGATTGCAATGCTTAGTTCATTTCTCGCCTTGCTGCCGCTTTCGTTGCAGTCTTTTCTTATTGTGAGTGGGTTTTTTGCATCTATGTGTGCACTCGTCTGTCTAAAGAAACTTTGAACAGGTCGCGAAACAGCGATTTCCCAGAGACGCGGAAAGAAACGGCTCATCTCATTACCCAGCGCGTCCGCAGACCCCGAACGTATTGCGGATTGGGACAAGAACATAAGAGGCAGATCGCCGGGCAAATGTGGAGACTCGCGTCGTCTCTTGCCCTAAGTCCGCCCATGTCTCAGCATGGTCCGGCACAGTCTCGAAGTGCAGCGCACCAAGCGGCCGGCGGCGGCAGGCATCACACTCGGTGCTACCACGACACCCGCTCTCGGCATACTAGTATGTGTCTTTTAGGTACTATAGTCGGGCCGTTTGTCGGCCTCGTGCGCGCCATTTCAGTGAAGTTTGCGTTTGCGTTGTGTGTTTACTTTGACAAGATGCCAGGCGGGAAGTGCAAGTTTCAGCCTGCGTGGCTGCAACATACGGACTATCGTCACTGGGTGAGACCGGAACCAAGCGATCCTTATCGAGCAATGTGCGCATTATGTCAGAAGACGGTCGACATTGCAACGATGGGGGAATCTGCCTTGAAGAGCCACAAGAAAGGCGAAAGGCGACGAAGTTTCCGTCGAACAGCCAAAGAAAAAGAAGCGGAGATAACAGCTCTTGAAAGAGAAATTAATGCGAAAATAGGGCTCCTTTCCTAAGTCATGTGAGGAAATAAAATTACGCTAACACTCCTTGAATTCTGCCTTTTTGCATCCTTGAAATCCTTGAAATGTCCTTGAATTTCCAGCCAAATATTGTGTACGAACCCTGGGCACTGCCATCTAGGAGCAGTGAAGCAAAGTACTGCATCATGACACGAATGAGCGCTGATAGTGAGCGCTTCGGTAGTCTCAGCGCAGCAGGGGCTTCAACGGGGTGTAGCCTTTTGTAGGTGGTGTAGGCCTTCTGCTGAGGTGACGATGCAGTTTCCGCACATGGTTTGTCTTTTGCATCCGATTAGCCTGCGACGCCTCGTCTCCTACGGAGTGCAGCTTCAACATGCATCAGCAGGTCCTACACACCGCCTACAAACTGCCTACTGCTTCGCTTGCGAAAGAAAACTGCTGTGGTAAGCGGCGCAAAAAGGCAACGACATTGACAGGTGAATCTCGCTTTTGTCCGACAAAAGAAACACCAGGGTGAAGCAGAACGACTTCGCGTGTTCGCAGTGCAGGCTGCAAACTCTGCCACTCGCATTCCTGAAGTTCAGCGCATTGCAACTCAACTGGCTGCCCAAGACACTATGGAGCTGGGTGGCCGAAATGCTCGTACCTTCGCCGAAGCAACTTTGCAGCAGAATGCCGCTCGCCAACAGGACGCCGCACGCCAAGCAAATCTGCAACACGGTTACTGACCCGCAAATCGTGCGCCTTTCGCTGCAGCGAACCACGAGTTCACAAAGCAAACATACAACAGTTTCTGTGAAGGCACGTTTCACTTTCGTGTTCTGGCGATTTCTATGAAAGAGGGATCAACCATAATTTTTTTGCATTCTGCCTAATTACATAATTAGTCTTAAATAAATTATCTTCTCAAATATGCAAATGCCTCAAATATGCAAATGCCACATAGCTGGACAGAACCAAGGTAACGTTGTTTGCCGTCACTTAGGGATACTCATATCATTTTTTGCATTCCGCCTAACTACATAATTAGTCTTAATTGTTCAACTTCTCAAATATTATAATTAAATGAAAAGTGGCAATGAGAAAATTGTAGAGCAACATGAAAATGCCTGATACAGCTTTCTCTTGCTCAATACGTGCTACATTAAAGTGTTTTTCTGAGCGTGAAAGGAAGCCCGTGAATACAAGCAAAATTGCTGTGCGACTGGCCGCTCGAGGCACAGTGCATGTACATATTCGTGGGCTTCTTTCACGCTCAGAAAAACACCTTTATGTAGCACGTATTGAGCAACAGAAAGTTGTATCAGGAGTTTTTAAGTAAGCAAAAGTGACAGAAGCACCGCAAAGTGTCCGAAAAGTGATGGGGGCAGAGAATCATGTACTATCTATTTATTCAGTCTTTAAAAAAAATTATGGGGTTTTACGTGCCAAAACCACCATCTGATTATGAGGCACGCCGTAGTGGGGGACTCCAGATTAATTTCGACCACCTGGGATACTTTAACGTGCACCTAAATCTAAGTATACGGATGTTTTCTGCATTTCGCCCCCATCGAAATGCGGCCGCCGTGGCCGGGATTCGATCCTACGACCTCGTGCTCAGGAGCCCAACACCATAACCACTGAGCAACCACGACGGGTAATCAGTCTTTCAGTCTCTGGTTTAGTCGGGAGTGCTCGCTGCTGCCAGCCCGAACCTCTTGCGAGCAGTATGATGTGACAGTGCAAGTACATTCTGTTCTCAATTGTATTTAAAAAAGAAAAAAGGTGTGTCGATTCTAGGTGTACTGTGGTCGAGGTCTATACGAAGTGGCCGGGCAAGGCTGTGAATAATTTCGAAATCAGTGACTAATTAATTAGTGAAGCAGAAAAAAATATCACACTGCAGCATCAATCAGCGTTTATAGATACTTTTTTAGTTTCCGAACTCCTCACCTCGCATATGGGTAGCAGGCGGCCCGCTACTGTTCCCACCATCGCAGCGCTGCGGTCGGCCTTTGCGCCAAGCGTGTGAATGTCATCTGCTAAGGCCTGGTGCGGTTATGGTTGTTTGTCAAGGTGCTCGGCATTTATATGGCACTCTCTGATTAAAGGAGCCATCTTGCTTCACAACTGTTTATTCTCTTATATGTATACGAAGAACCTAACTGGGAGGTTAGGTACGCGAGCTGTGTCTCGTTGAAGTCTGAATAAAAGCGGTGTGTCCTGTACGCGTCCTCCTTTTAAGTAAAATGAAAGCCATTGCCGGGACAGATCTTTGACACCCCGCGGATGAACAGTGTGATGCGGATAAACACTTCAGCTTGTCGAGATATAAGGCAGGAGAAATTGGGCCTTTGTAGTCGCAGATTTACACACAACTATCATTAATTGCCGCATAATTGGCTGTGCACCGGTAGTGTTACATCTTCGCTATTCATAGGCCGAACGGCTTCTGTGTAGAGAGTTCCAAGCTCGCATATTTTTCATGTACAGTATAGACCACTTATAATGTAACCGCTTATAGTGGAGGACCGGATATAGTGTGGTCTTTTCAGACTCCCGTTAATTTTCCCATAGCACTCTATGTATACACGTATCGCTTATAGTGCAGTTGCGGGAAACGAAATACCGGTTACAGTGCGGCTGCCTGGGAGTACAGAAGTCAGCGAAGACGGCGAACGCTCCCCTCAAACGGGCGCCCCAACGAGTGCTCGAGGAAGAAAGAGAGACGAAGTGGAGAAGAAGGGCATGTGGTGCGAACGAACAGCCAGTGAGGCTGAAACCAGAATCGTGAGTGCGAGTCGTGAAATATCACGGTGCGCATAGCGAGCGAGGGCCACGAAACTGCCAAGGCCAGCCTAGCTCGCGTCACGATAACGGCAGTAAACGAAACTTCAGGGAGCGGGCGGCATCGGCACGGCACGGGGAAGGGCACACGCGGAGACCGTGGAATGTGAGGGAGGAGGGCGGCAGGGAAGCGGATTTCGCCTCGGCAACTCCGCCGCATCAGTGGCTCCCCTCGCCCTCCCTCGTACCTTCCTCACTTTCGACTGTCACCGTGCGCGCCCGCCGCCGTGCAGGCGCCGCCGCTACAGCCGGCCTGGCGCCAGCTCTCCGAAGTTTCGTTTTCTGCCGTTATCGGGAAGCGTGTGTTGGCCGGCCTGGGACAGCACCTCTGCTTCCCTCTGCGCCGTAGCCGCAGCGTGCAAGGTCAACACGTGACTAGAAAGTAGAGGAAACATAAAGGAGAAAGAAGGGTTCACTGCCATTTTCTATGCGTGGCTACGGTAGCGTGGCTGAGACGTCGGCACGTACACGCATGTTCCGGCGCAATGCAGAATCGGTGACCTTGCCATTTGAGAGAGGGTGAAATTTCCGCCGCGTTTTTTTTTTTCTTCCTTTTTTTCTTTTTTTTTTTTTTGTTCGCGCGCGACGCTGAGGGGTCTCTCCTAAGCTTTTACTCTATGGCGGTGCCGGTCAGTCCGCCGCGTCATTTGGCTCGAATTAACGAGATTCGACTGTAAATTGAATGCAAACGTTCTAGCCGCATTCCTCGACTGTCGCATACGCGTGGCGGCTCGGTGCACATGTTTTGGATATGTGCGGGCCTTGAAAATTGTTGCTTTGGTTATAGTGCAGTACCGCTTATAGTGCGGATATTCGCGACTCCGGCGACTTACGTTATAAGCGGTCTACTCTGTACTTCTGTTTACAAATGTCTTGACAAGTGCAGTATTTTGCCAACTTACATGCACACTTATAAGAAGCTATTTTCTGTTTAAAATACGACATTGAGTTAAAGGGAGGAATGCCCACCCGCGGCTGTATCAGCCGGGCCACGTTCAATGAAACCCACACGCATGTCAGGAGAGTAGTGAACGCCTGTGTTTATTGTTGTCAGTCTTTTATACCAAAGCGAGGGAAAGGGGGAGGGGTTTAGTAGATAGTAAAGAAAGGCACGTGTAGTTCAACAAAGATAGGAAGCGCTCTTGGGCCTGATACGATACATCTTCCCCTTCAACGTCGTTGACTTGTCTGCTGAAAGTTTTGATCGTATCCCAGACGTTCCGGATGACGTGTTTGCCGCTGCGACCTTCACTGCGGTAGAACTGGCTGCAACGGTGGTTGCGGACAACTTGGCACTACCGTGGGTGAGCCGGACGTGGGAGATTCTACAGAGGCAGGTACCTGCTCTTCAACATAATCTTCTTCGTTGGAGGTGTCCTCAAAAGGCTCGCTTGTTGCCAAGAGGTGCTGCCGATTGCAGCGCAGGATGTTCCGGTCTTTTGTTTGCACATGGAAGGAACGAGGCCCCGGTGATCCAAGAACCTTGGCTTTTCTTATCCATGTCTTTCCCCTTATGCGAACGGAGTCGGTGCTCCTGAGGTCGGGATGTACACGTCTGTTGTGTTTGCTATGCCTGTGCTTACTTACTCGCGTGGAAACCAGGGGTCCGAAGTCTGATATGGGGGTCCGCAGGCGTCTTCCTTGCAGCAGCTCCGCTGGTGATCGCCCATCCTCCAGTGGACTTGTTGTGTAATTCAGGACGCCAAGTCAAAAGTTCTCATTCGCCGCTTTTGTCTTCTTCAAGATGCGCCTAATTATCTGTACACCTTTCTCGGCAAGGCCGTTTGACTGAGGGTACTCTTGACTGGATGTGATGTGCTTGAAATCGAATTGCTGAGCAAATAGCCTGAACTCACTATTGGCAAACGGGGGCCCATTGTCTGTGCAAACTTCGGTTGGTATGCCATAACGAGAAAATATGGCTCCCAATTTTTGTATCACGGAACTGGCCGTTGTACTGGGTAATAGTTCAACTTCCGGGAAGTTCGACATTGCGTCATAGGCACAGAGATAATGCTGGCCACCATACTGAAACAAGTTGACACCCACGCGATACCAAGCTTGTGTCGGTGTTGGACGCATGATTAGTGGTTCTGGTGGCAGCTTATAAGCATAAGTCTGGCATACTGAACACTTGCGAACTAATCTTTCTATATCAGAATTTAGATTGGGCCATTATACCAACTGCCTTGCTCTGGCTTTGCATTTTCCGATGCCGAGATGCCCTGCATGAACTCGCTTTAGTATGTCCAATTGCATGCTACTTGGCACTACGACCTTCGTTCCTTTTAGAAGGATCCCTTTGACCACTGAGACTTCGAAAGCCACCGCCTTCAGCGGACCTTCCACGGCACACCCATTCGCAAGCTTGTGAAGTACCTGCTGAAGGTATACGTCACGTTCGGTCTCACTTGCAAGCCTTGAGATGGTTTTTTCACTCACGAGTGCCGATACTACTGTGACTCCATGAACTTCGACGTCACTTGTGGGAGAGGCAGCGCTGTCTTCAGAGGCAGGTGCCCGGGAAAGCATGTCGGCCACAGGCATCTGTTTACCGGGAACAAAAGTCAAGGTGTAATCATATTTCAATAACCGCAAAAAGAAACACTGTACTCTTGGCGGCATGTCAGCAATGGCCTTTTTTGATATATATGGGGTGGATTGCCGACGGCCCTTTGCCTCGACACACCGAGCCCCGCGGTTGGCGCATGCCTGCGCATCAACCGCAGTCCGGTACAAACACGAGGAAACAATAGACGACAACCACGTGTACACTCGGAAAGCATTTATTGCGACTGCAACTAACACTTCGAGCAGGCCAGCTAGCTTTAGTTGACATCGCTGAGGGTTCCCTCGAAGAGAATAATACACTAGGTAAAGAAGGGCTTCCGACTTACCAACTGGGGAATACGGGGGGGGGCGTTTGCTGCGGCATGAACGCGGTTGACTAACCACGTGCGGGAATACGGGAGCAGCGGCGGAGACCTACGCCGTCGCCGCTTGCTGGAGACCAAAAAGACCCGGGCGATATCAGCGGGATCTCACGTGACCCACCCGGTGGCGCTGATAGCGCTTGCGATTCCCGCGCGCCGCCCACGGAAGGAAAGTTTCCCCTCTCCCAACTCTCCCTGGCACGCATGCGCTTGACGCGACGTTCGCTGCCCGTGCGGCGGTTATGAGACCCGAGGATTCCCACAGTGTCAAGCAGTGGGTGATGGTCGCTCTCAAGAATGAAAGGCTGACCGCATACGAAGTGATAAAACTTTTCGCATCCAAAAACTAACGCCAGAGATTCTTTTTCTATTTGTGAATAACATTGTTCGGATTTGTTAAGAGCTCTTGAAGCGTAAGCCTCAGGTCTCCAGGCGCTCCCGTGACGTTGCATCAACGCCGAACCGACACCGTACTGCGAGGCATCCGCCGTTATTTTCGTTTCTCTGCCTGGTTCGAAAATTGCTAGAAGTGGTGATTCGCTAAGCTCTCTGCATATAGCCTGCCAGTCGTTCTCATGATTCGGTGTCCAGTCAAAAACAACATCTTGCTTCAACAGTGAACGCAAAGTAGAAGTGCGCTGGTATAGTGACGGCACATATTTGCAAAAGTAGTTGACGACGCCTAAGAGCCTCTGTACCGCTTATTTGTCTCGTGGTGCCGTAATTTTCAGCAGAGCTTCGACCAGGGTCAGGGCGTATGCCCCTGCTGCTGATTATGTCACCAAGAAACAACTTCTTCAACGCCGAACAAGCACTTTGACGCGTTGAATGTCAGTCCTGCTTTTGCTGCTGCTAGTAGTGCGTTTCTGAGCCTGTCATAGTGTTCTTTTCAGGTAGCACCCCAAATGAGCACGTTGTCGACATAAACACGCACGCCAGGCAAACCATCAAATACCTCGTTGAGCGCTTTTTGAAAAACTTCGCTTGCCGATGAAATGCCAAAAGGCAGTCGAAGAAACCGATAACGGCCAAAGGGAGTTGCGAAGGTGCATATTTTGGAAGACTGCTCATCCAGTGGTATCCGATGGAATCCGGCGTTAGCGTCAAGCCGAGAAAACATCTTCGCTCCTGCCAACTCTTCACGGCGCGGCATCTGGTAATGTTCTCTCTTAAGGCATTCATAAATTTTTCTCGGGTCCATGCATACCCACAACCTGCTGTCCTTTTTAAGCACGATGACCAGTGGGCTTACCGAATCTGTCGGGCTGCTGACTTTTTGAATGATGCCTTCCGCTTCCATTCGCTGTAGTTCAGCGCGCAGAGGTTCTCGTAGCGCCAAAGGCACTCGTCTGGCTGGCTGGATGACGGGCATAGCACCCTCGCGAAGGGTGATCCTGTACTCGCGTTGTACACGGCCTGTTCCTTGAAAAGGCTGCGGAAATTCATCGACGATCGCGGAGGGACTGTTGTTTGTTACGGCATCAACGTTCCGTTTGATCAGCCCCAGGTCCTCCGCGGCTTTCAGACCCAGGAGGGCGCCGTGGTCTTTCTTAATCACGAAGAAGTCTGTGCAGACGCTCCAGTCACCAATGGTCACGTGCGACGAAAATGTGCAAAGCTGTTTGATGATGCCTCCGTTATACGATCGTAGAACCGCGTTGCTTGCTTTTACTGGACAGGCTTGAATTTTCCGGTAAAGCGACAGCGGCATCAAGTTTGCTTGGGACCCTGTGTCAATCTTGAAGTTGATGTCCTTGCCTGCAATATTCGCTTTCATGATCCAGTCCCGGTCACTGCTAATGTTTCTGATGGTGACGTCCAAAACATCAAAGTCGTCGTTTTGGTATGGCTTCTGCCTCTCGTCCTTTACCTCGCAGATGGCCCCGCTTGATTGGCAGCATGACGCAAAATGGTTACGCCCCTTGCACAAGTAGCAAGTTTTCCCGTAGGCTGGACAGCGCCGTGCGGCATGGGACCGGCTGCAGCGGGAACATTTGAAGCTTCGGCTCGACGATGCTGCAAGGACGTGAAGCTCTCCATCAGTCTTCCGCCAGAGCGAGTTCTCACGTGCTGATGTTTCCGCCGCCTTACATAAAGCCACGGCTTTCTCCAACGTAAGGCCCTAGTCCCTGAGCAACTTCTCCCGGAGCTTCGGCGAGTTTGTACCGAACACAATTTGGTCGCGCACCATCTCGTCCATCATCATTCCATACTTGCAAAACTGCGCCTGCTTCTTCAGCGTGCGGAGGAACTGTTCGAAGGGTTCAGCTTCGCTCTGTAGTCGAGACCGGAAGACGTAACGCTCATAAATTGTGTTCTCTTGCTCGACGTAGTATTCCTCGAGCTTGGCCACCACCGTGCCATAGTCCTGCTTGTCTTCGCCTTCATCGAACGTAAGGTTGTTGTAGACTTCCAGCGCCTCGTCACCAGCCACGCTGAAGAAAAGGGCCGTCTTTGCTGCCTCTGACCTCGGTTTTTCAGTGCACTCCGTGACTGCCAAAAAGAAATCAAATTTTTGCCGGAAGAGCTTCCACGTTCTTTCCCCGTTGGTCAAGAGGCCCAGAGACTCCGGTGGGTTGATGTACTCCATGCTTGCGGTGTTTTGAAGGCTGTGGTGTGGGCACTTGTTACGGTGCTTCCTTCATCGTCGAGCAGGCAAGGCTTCAGTTCCCCACTTCTGACACCATGTATCAGCTGGGCCACGTTCAATGAAACCCACACGCATGTCAGGACAGTAGTGAACGCCTGTGTTTATTGTTGTCAGTCTTTTATACCAAAGCGAGGGAAAGGGGGAGGGGTTTAGTAGATAGTAAAGAAAGGCACGTGTAGTTCAACAAAGATAGGAAGCGCTCTTGGGCCTGATACGATACAGCGGCCAAACTGTTGCCCTGTTTAGACATCAGCTAGCTACATCCTAGCACTGGAGTTCTACTTTTTATTGTCGAAATTTGAAGGCTGGTACATGTGTCAGATCTCCTTGGTGTACTCACCTATCGTAAAATACTGTGAAAGTTAACCCTGCGATCTGAATATGCTTCAAATATTTTTTCCACCAGCTACATGCCTAGTAGTTAGCTCTTAGTTCAACAGTATTCCAAAATGCATCCCACCTTTACTATTCACATACAAGTTAAGAAGTACTCAGAATGGAAAATATGTCACCTTATTAAAACAAAGCACTCATCACAAGCACAGACCCGTCAGTGGCTCTCCCCAAGTATATCATAATTGTTTGGCATTTTCACGCTCCCACTTTGCTTTAATTGCACGGTCATCTTCCTGATATCTCATTTGTGTGAAAAGTGCATGCGTGTTACAAAATGGAAAAAATCTCCGATTTGTCGACTTCGAATTTCAAGGAAGCTGGAGCGCAACACTTGGCTTGACCATTTTTCTTTCTTTCTACTTTTTTCTATTTCTTTCTTTCATTTTTGTTTAAGCTGAAGGCGTACGTCCGAAGGAAGGGGGTGACTTTTGCGGATATTTTCCGGACAGGCCGAAACGCGATTCTACTACTTGCTCATGTGCAAGTTCCCTTTATTTTGACGGCCTTTGATTTTTTCCGATGGGAGCAAAAGCAGACTGCAATGTTTGGAAACAAGCAAAGAACTGTGCACTTCTTTATGCATGCCCATGCACCACGCTCACTTTTGACAACCTCGCTTCTTATGGTATGTGACGTGTGACATGTGACTTGATTATGTCACCTTCCTGGAACTGTACATCAAAAACCTTGCATGATTTCCCCCAAACCTTTCTCAATGCACGAAGTGGCTTTCTGCCACTTCTAAGATAACACGAGTCTGGCGGCGGGGGGGAATTATAAGCCGTTTGTGGGAGCTTTCCTGTACCTGCTGGTGTACTTGCTGTACATGCTGCTGTACACGCCAGAATGTTGTCATGAAGTTGTGTAGCATGACGTAGAATATGGTACCAGGAGTAAGGTTTATCTCGGGAGGCAAAAAAAAAGTTGGCATGTTGACGAAAGCATGCGTGCGATAACACTCGGTGACCCGCACGTCGCAGGTACTCGTGTATCCATGAACGTGGACCTTGGCCCGGACTCAAAGGGCCTCGACAGCTAGCCAAGTGCTTGCAGACAGCGGTGAGGCACACACATTGAGAAAATAAAATCAGCGACCGACACAAGATGCAGCAGAAACAACCGCAACCTGCATGGACATGTCAGCAGAGCAGTGCCACTCACTTGGCGCAAATCTCAACTGCAGCGCCCTCACTGTCCCTAGGGACAGGTCACGCCCGGCTCGAGAGGAGGAGTTGTGGAACTAAAAAAGTATCTATAAACATTGGCATCAGTGGTCTCAGTGGGCACTGCACTTCTCCCACAACACAGTGTGGAACATCGGTCTTTCTCTGCAGTCAGTCAATTTTTTAACATTACATAGAGCACCACGTGAAGTTCTGGTCGTGCAAACACCTACTAAATAACTAGGTATACGCCACGCATCGATGCTTTTTAGCGTGTATATGTTGCACTGCTGCAAAACCAATAGAAAATCACATGCTCAAAAGTGAAGTTGCAAGTTACTCTTGAATTTTCTTTTGAAACCAGTAACAGTAGTATGCGCGGCAGCACAAGCCTTTTGACATTTTCAAATTGACAATGGAATGTTCACTTTAGTGGGCAATTTCAGTAGACAAAATCACAAATCACCTAGGAACGACACAAATATTTACGAAGCTTTGATTAACACATCAACCCAGTTTGAAATGGTTGCTTTGTTTTGCTGAGAACCTTGCTGAACCAGCTACCCGACTGGTTTGGAATGGTTCCTTTGTTTTGTTCCAGACCATTCTGAGATGCCAGCCAAACCGGTTGGCATGGTTACATTAGTTTTCTTCAGTTCAGATTCAGCTTCAAAATGGCAACACACATTTCAGTTTAATTTTAGTTCGGTATAAATGAAGCAGTTCAGTTTCTCATTATGGTTTGACACCTTGCTTGCACCAGCTTGCCACAGAATAGCATAGATGTCTCAGAGTGAAAATTTTATTCAGTTACCTTCAACCAGCGTAAAAAAAAATTGATTGTAACTTTAAAATGTTGCAAATTTGAATTCGGGGACGTTTTGGTTCCATGAAAATGGCTTTAAACACACACCTGTGCTATGTGGAGACGTTCTTGTGTGGACCAGTGGTCTATGTTCACAGGGCAGTGACAACCAGCAGCTCAGTGGCTTGTTGGCAGAGCGTGATGCTCAGGCTGAGGAGCTTGCAGCAGCCCTGGAGCGGCTACGGGAGGACCATGTAGAAAGCAGCCGGCTCCTGGAGACGATCCAAAGTGAAAAGGTGGCTGCCAGCCGGGCCCTGTCCCAGAACCGAGAGTTGAAGCGCCAGCTGGAAGAGATGCAGGACGTCTTTGTCAAGTTGGTGCGTTCCTTACTGGTGCATAGTTTACATGTGGGGTGATATTCAGTGCTCCTACTTCTGTGCCAAATGCGCCAACTTCCGCCATATGAAACTTCCTGCGATATTCTGATAAAAAACACGATTCTGCGCTGAAGTGCGCCATAATTAGCAATATGTGTGTGGCAGCAGTGGTCTGCAAATGTTCGTAGTGTTCATGACTAAAGTGGTTTAATAAATCGAACTTAACGTTATCTATACATCGCTGGCTGATAAATCGGGCTCAACGAGGATCGCCTAAAAGTTTGAATAATCGGAAGTCTGAAATATCCAAATTCGCCAGAAAACAAGTGACATTATTCCACAAGTGGCTAAGAAAGTGTGCCATATTCTCGGATGACCACTTTCGGGGATACTTGCGTGAGATTTAGCGTGACTAGCGTCAGGCGCCTCGGCGTCTATGAGCGACCACATTCTTGCCACTGTGCCAGGAACGATTTTGTCCATCGACGGGTCCTGTGCTAGTCACTCGAAATGTTCTGAAAGTGAAAGAATCCCCGAAAGGGGGATCTTCGAAAGATAAGGCACAAATATGTCAACGTGTTGCTGTGCACCTATGATCTTGTCAGTCTGTGTCTTTACCATTGTCATGCCGTAGCCACAGATAGAGGAAAGTACAATCAATACATGCGCCAAATCTTCAACCTTTGGAAACATAACAGGACCGCAATTTTGTAGCGATGCCTTTTCCGGTGCCACTCCTTTTTTAAGCTTCGTCAGTGGTAAGTGTGGCACTCCGCCTGAGTTATCAATGGTATCAGTCGGCCGTGAACGGTGGATAAAAAGGCCGGCATATAGAATCGAATGGAATGCATTTGTACAAAATCACGGCCCAGAAGACGACTGTACTATCAGAGATGAATGATGGCATTTTTCTCTTTTTTTAGCACGAATTGTTTTATGCCGGGTTTCACGAATGACTTCCTGCAACAGATGTAATGGATGTGATGTCGGCTCCGGCGCCACCCACCATCTAGGAGCGGTGAAGTAATTCATCATGACACTAATGAGCGCCAAAAGGGAGCGCTTCGGTAGTCGCAGCGCAGCGGAGGCTCCAACGGGGTGTAGGCATAGAATAATGAACCAAGTGTAAACGGCTTCGTGACTTTGTAAACTCCTCATTTTCAACGAAGTACTGTGTAATAAATAATAAAGTAAACATTATTAAAAGTGTCCGACGGAAGGATTCGAACCCAGGACCTAAAAAAAAATTATGGGGTTTTACGTGCCAAAACCAGTTCTGATTATGAGGCACGCCGTAGTGGGGGACTCCGGAAATTTTGACCACCTGGGGTTCTTTAACGTGCACCTAAATCTAAGTACACGGGTGTTTTCGCATTTCGCCCCCATCGAAATGCGGCCGCCGTGGCCGGGATTCGATCCCGCGACCTCGTGCTCCGAACCCAGGACCTCTAGTAAAGAATCCCGGTATTGAAACCATTACGCCACAGGCGCATGCACCAACATGTGGCTTAGAACGCCCTTACCAATTTCTCACGGTCAAGTCAGCGCGTTGAGACACCTCGCTCGCCAACAGGACGCCACGTGTGAAGCAAACACGCAAATCGTGCGCCTTTCGCTGCAGCGGACCGTGAGTTCATGAAGCAAACATGCAACAGCTTCGGTGTAGCCACGTTTCACTTTCGTGTTCTACCGATTCCTATGAAAGAGGGATCACCTATAATTCTTTTTTTTCTTACCAGCAGCCATTGTCCTCGTCGGCGCAGACATCGAGGGTGCAATCGACGCCGCTTAAACACTTGCAGTTGCCAGGACTGTGTCGCTATTTAGCATGTGAATGAACAAACGTTGGACGTGCAGAACCAACACTGCAGGACTCTCGAATGGCTTGCCAGGGTTCGCTTGTCTTACGGTTTGGGCGTGGTCGATGCTGGATTAACTAGGCTTCTCTTGTTTTGATTTCAAGGAGGTGTTAGCAATATAGCCGACGACCATGCCATGGCCATGTCAGCGACATATAACAGCCAAAATATCTCTATTTCTGCTCAACTTTTTCTCAACTCAACTATTTCTGCTCAACATTTGAAAAACTACTAAAAAATGTTCTTTTGTAAACCCTCTCCTGCTTGGGCAGCATTGCTGCCTGCAGTATTGTGTAAATAAATAAAAATAAATAAATAAATAACTTGGCGGCCAAATTAGCATGCAGTCTTGCAGGCGGATTCCGAATTATTGAATGGCGTGCCTTAAGGTGTTCGAAATTTCGGTCGTACTTATACATTAAATTTATGGGCCAGTGATGGGGTCTCGAAGTAATCTGAATAATCGAGCTTGTCTGAAGTGTTGCTGTTCGAGTAATCAGGGGATGCCAGTTGTGAATCAGCCAGTTGCTGAGCAGCGGCTTCAGCTTTACGAGGAAAGGCAGACCACTTAAAAGCACCTGGTGTCGTCTAAAGCATTGCTTTTGCGTTACCAGGGGTTCATCAAGGCTGGCCTGGCTCAGAAGAGCATTGATGACATTGAGTCGGGCCAGGTGTTTCTGACTTGCTGAAAACATGGCTAAGCTGGCAGCTGTCAGTGAAAAATTTGTAAGATGTAAAAGGCAGCATCTGAGCAGCATCACTCATTTTGGAGTAAACTAATTACAGTAAGCTGTGTGAACAGGTTTGTTGAGTTCATTTACATTAAAGGGATACTCAAATCTATGTTTTCCTTGTTTTCTATTTAGAGGCATTGTTTTACAGCAAGCAAATACTTTTTGGAATAATGCTTGTCAATTTTAAATGTTCAATTTTAAATAGCCTAGGACGCGTCCAGCAGTTGTCGTTTATTTGCTCTAAAGTGCTCTGAAATCTGCATTTGGGTGCTCCAAACTGCTCCAAAATAAACATTTTCCTGCTCCAAATATTGCTCCAAATCTTAGTTCATCAGTGGCACCACTGGATATTGCATGGTGAGCTGCTGATGAATTGAGTAAAGATTTTTCAGAAGCTGCAGTCTTTCAATAGGAACTGCTTCTGTTCTATGCCCTAATGTAAAGAAAAGTGTAGGAGATCTGCATGAAGCAATGAGGCATTGGAATGATAGGCACCCACCATGGTGGCTCGTTGGCTATAGTAACGGGCTGCTGATGAGAACAAGTTCGCTGGTTTTGATTCCCAGCCACAGCTGGCATATTTTGATGTGGGCGAAATGCAAGAACACATGTGAACTTAGATTTGGTGTTGTTTTGGGATGTTAAACCCCACAAATCAATCAGTCAGTCAGTCAGTCAATCAAGCATAGTCACCAATGCCTGATAGGTGCAGTAGTTCTAACAAGCTTAGGGACTAATTGGAAGTATTTTAAACATTTTCAACGCTGTCTTTTCAACAGAAGCCTTCTCCTCACTCTTTTCCGGCTGTTATATTTCATCATATAACATTCTCATACCCGGCTGCTATTGGCAAATAGTTGACATCAATCAAGAAGGGTGTTTGGATCAGTGCGCTTCTTCCTGCTGTTACTGTGTCTATTTATTGATGCAGTTTAATAAACTAGCTGAAGTAAGCATAAATGTGCGTTTTGAATTTCGTACTTGGGGAAGTACGACTATTGTCTGCTAATGCTCAGTCTCGCCTGCCAGCATAGGAATGAAACTTTAACCGCACTGCTTATCATTGTCGTAGCTGTTGGGTCTCGCTAATTTCTATTAGTTTTGAACACTCATCTAGCCCCGAACCACGTGAAACTTAAGGTCAGACCAGACATACGCTTGCCAGCGCGAGCTCACTCCTGGCCGCTCCTGGCTATACTCGTAGGCAGGCTTCGCTTCGTATTGAGTTATCGCGCAAGATGTGCAATTTTGATGTGGCTATTATCTGTTAGTCAAACTGGTGCAGGACAACGCTGGTCCGCATCACATAGCACAGCCAGACTGGAGCACATGAGGGTGAGCGTGCACTCCAGCCCTGTTCTGCACGTAGCCACTACAGTTGCATGTAGCTGCCTCTGCTGCGTAGCATAGATACTGCGGATGCCGCAATGAGTGTGTTTGCTGAGCTTGCTGCGGCTCACTGAGGACAGCAGCATGCTCTAATTGGTATCCGTGGGTGACATGACTCAAGGCCCGAGTACCAACATTTGACGAACATGTAATCTGTTTTCCAAGTTGCGCACCCTCGAGATGTGTCGTTATCATGGTCGAAGCGCATTATGTTAGGATTCTTTTAAAACACGATTCCGGAGTGCGGCATTCATCGCTTAGCCAAAGTGTGCACTGACGACATGCTCACACAAGCGAACATGAATATGAAGTTTGTTCCACCCTCGAAAATTGTGTGATTTTTGTATAGATAAGTGCGAGAGGAAATGTGCTACTCACGTCACTTGGTGCAAGAATAGCCACGCGCAGCTATCTAGTACACTGCAGCACAGCAAAGGGATGAGACACCGTGAAGTTAACCATAAGCTGAGTTTGGCATGTCGTAGGCGCAAAAATCGTAAGTACAGTATAGACCACTTATAACGTAACCGCTTATAGTGCAGGACCGGATATAATACGGTCTTTTCAGACTCCTATTAATTTTTCCATAGCACTCTATGTGTACGTGTATCGCTTATAGTGCAGTTGCGGGACACGAAATACCGGTTACAGTGCAGCTGCCTGGAAGTTTGGCAGACAACCTAGACGGCAAACGTTCCCCTCAAGCCACAAATACCATATTTACTCTAATCTAACGCGCACTTTTTTTCCGATAAAACAGGTCCAAAAATTGTGTGCACGTTAGAATCGAGTACGACCCTAAATCTGTGTTGCATTTCAATATGGCCGCCTCGCACACGTGTCGAGCCTAGCTACTCTCGAGCGTAGCTACCGTAGCTTCCTCCATGTCCTGCAGTACATGTGCTTGGGCAATAGTCTACCGTCTGGCTTGACGTTCTCTGCGTCTGCTCTATCAGCATGAAGTACTGAGTTCATCATGATGCCGCATTTAAAAGGAAAGTGATCATGTGTGCGGAGACGGACGGAAATCGGGCCGCATCACGGGCGTTCAGAGAATCTGAAACTTTCGGGACTGGGGCAAACAGAAGGAGAGAATTTTCGCCAGCAAAGCAATGTGGAATGGTTTCAGTGGACCGAAGCAGGACATAATCTGCGACGATCCACTTTGGCGATACGATCGCCTTGGTCCTATCTGAAAGCAATCTGTGACGGGGAAAGTCCGCTGCACGCCGTGTTATAGGTCGCATTGAAGCGAAAGGCATGATAGCACGAAGGTCAATTCGCTCGCCGCCCTTCGTCACTCGAGCGTTTTGACTAGGCTTGTGCGAATAGTGCTTTTTTGGTTCGAAGCGAATACTTCGAATAGTAGCAAGCAAAGAAAAATAAACAGCAGAGAGGGCTAAGGTCTCGGATTTATTCAAGGAAAGTAAACAACTTGATTATTTACGAAAATCTACAAATTTTCATGCAAAAGCACTAGCTGTTCCACATGCTGGGGTTTGAGGTGCTCCCTTCTGCAGCTTACAACGGCTCCTGCAGTGGAAAAATGCCTTTCACTTCTTGTCTGGGTGGCTGGTATTGAAAGATACCTACGGGCAGCTGCAACCAGGTTGAGTAATGCCCTTGCTTTTCCACCACACAAGGGGGTCTTCGGACCGGGAAAGAAGGGGGGCCTTCAAGTACCCAGCAACCTCATCCGAGATTGTACGGCTTGACTGATGATGTGCACGCGAACTGAAGTGTGTAAAAGCACTCCACACAAAGTCCCCTGATGTGTCTGCAGAGCAGGTGCTGTTCTCATTTGTTGCTGTACCATGTTGATCAACTGGCACAGTCTCTTCTGCTGTCGCTGTGAGTAGAGCAAACGCCCATTGCTTTGCCGGTCGCTCAGCATAACCGACATCTTTGTATCTAGGATCGACCAACATTGCCAATTCAGGAAGGCATGAAATCTTGATATCAGGGAACCTCGTCTTGATGCTACGCAAAAGGCTTGAGGCAAGTAATGCTGCCTCACCACCTTTGGAAACATGTTCAGCTAGAACTACCTCGGTACACTGCAATAGGGGAATGACTTGTGACAGCATGGGATATCTGTCCCCAGACAGTTCAGTTGTGGCATGGTCAAGTGGCTTCAAGACTTGCACTGCTGCATTCATAAGCTTCCACTCACTTGCGTTCAAGTTTGGAACTGCTTCAGATTCTGAAAGTTCTACAGTGATGACCGTACGGTGCTTCACATGCCTGGCCATCATGGCATTCTTACTGTTCAATCGTGTCAGGACGTCTTGTATAACCTCGAGAGAGTCCGGCTGCATGTTTCTCTGAATTTCCTGAAGCCGTCCTCGGGCCTTGGCACTCCGTTTGTATCTAGCCACAATCGCTCTGGCTTTAGCACAGAGCTGCAAAGCCCCTGACTCTTCTCTTTTGGCATCACTAACACACAACTGAAGGGTGTGTCCTAAACATTGCACACCATTCCAGGATGACCGCTACTGCAGAAGTAAAGTTCCTTCCATTGTCTGTAATGACAAAGATAGGCACAGTAGCGTGGGCTGGAAGTTACCACTCTTCGATGACACCTGTGATAAATAGCTCCAGGTTTGCTGCAGTGTGAGAGTCAGTCATCTCCGTGCAAGCCAATGCATGCACGTGTTGCACAAAGCCGCTGTCCATGACGTGAAAAGTTACACAAACGTAGCTGTCATTTGCCCACGATGTCCAGCCATCAGTTGTGATTGAAAGCGACTCCACTCCGCTTGCAAAAATGTCCCCAAGCTTCTTTTTCAGCTTCTCTTTGCTTGATGCATAGAGGTCTGGAATAATGGCTCTCGAGAATGTTGTCCGAGATGGCACGGCATCCGGCATAGCAAACTTCATCATATCGAGGAAACCCGGTTCTTCGACAATGTTGTAGGGGCGCGTACCACGAGCTACGAAGTGAGCTATCATTTTTGTCATCTGTTGGGCTTTTGGGGCCGACGCTTTCATTTTCGGCTTGAAACTATCAGCTATGGATGGCTGTTGACCACTTGCCTTGCTTACCGTTGAGCTTGGATGGCCTTTCGCGTGCGTCCCGCTTCTCTTGGTAGTCCTTGTGCAATTAAGTTGTTGTTGTACTTGTCGGGGTCTTCAGGACTGCCTTGCATTTAAGACATTGAGCTTCAGTTCCCGGTGGAATCTTTACAAAAAAGTTCCAAATCGGATTGCTGGCCGCATGCAAGTCCCCCATGGTACTTTCTGGAGTGGTCCAAGGCGGCTGGGATTGATCAAATGCCGCCGCGGCAGAGACCGCGTCACGTCGCCCACTAAACACAATCGAACACACCACCACGCCGACGAAATGTGTTTTGGTAAGCCTTTGTTCTGAGCATTGCCTCCTAAATAAACTATGCCTGGAACATTGCTCTTTTTCCCATAGAGAGCTCCGTGCCGCATGTTGTGACCAGGCGCCGTGCGAGAGCGCTCGCCTTCGTACCACCGGGTCACGTGACACTATTGGCATAGCCAATGGCGTAGCCGGGAGCAGCTGTCAGCGCGCTGTCCGCCGGAGCTACCGCCAGCGTCCCTGAAAAAAAAAAAATGCGAGTGTAGGTTTCAGCGCCGCTGACGCCGCACGGAAATTTGCAGCTCTGCAGCAAATTTTTCTTAGATCAGCGACAAAAAGCCCCGTAAGGTGACTCGCATGATCACACAACAGCGATAAAGAAACCACTTGAGTGTCGTCGTCTGCATATAGAAGCCGTGACAACGCGCGGTCGGCAAGGCGTTGTCTGCTCGCGACAAGCCAGCCGCTCGGTTCCCGGCGAACGCGCGCCGGCATGTTTACATGGATCGCCCGTCAGAGGCGCTCGCCTCCGTACCGGTGGGGGAGAGAAAAATCCGAGCGTAGGGCAGCTAGTTCGTTCGTCACAATCGAGGCCTAGTTTTTATAGGAAGCGTTGGTTCTGAGTATAGTTCTGTTTTCCTGGCTTGGTCTGGATTGAATTGGGAAAAGTATTACTGAATCCAAAACTGAAACTTCCGAAAACGCCTTCTCCCTGCCACGTGTGGCTATTCGTTCGAGCCGAATGCTTCGAAATTTCTGAATAACAAAATTTGAATCGAAGTGAATATTGTATAGCGCATTATTCGTTGAACTGTTCGAAAATATCGAATATTTGCACAAGCCTAATTTTGACAGTTCGTTTCCGCGGTGAACGAGCGAGATGTGTTCATGGTTGCTCGTGCGCGCGTGACACCGTGCTTGTTAATTTATTTAGTAAGCAAATATGGAACCTAGAGCATGGTGACAGCAGCGGCAGAAATGCGCCTGGAGTGTCCATTATCGTAATAAAATAGTTGTTTTGGTTATACTAGTGCGGTACCGCTTATAGTGCGGATATTCGCGACTCCGGCAACTTACATTATAAGCAGTCTACACTGTAGTGTCTATGGGAACATCAAAAATCAAATTTGAACTGTGCTGATGTTCAGTAGGCAGAGCGTTGCAGGCACCACTCAGCAATGCTGTAGCCTTCGCAGTGCAAGGCATTGAAGAAGGACCGGGAGCACCGCGAATGGGATCCCAAGAAATTTTTGATTGCCAATAACTCTGCTTCAGCTGAATGCATTTAAGCACTTTTTGTGGCTAAGTATTTCTAAAATAGTTTGTTTTAACGTCAAATGCATTTCTCGACTTCGATAAAAAGTGATTCAAGACACCTTTTTAAGCACTGGCAACTGGTGCCACAGGGTGGCAGTTAGGTGTTAAGGAGGGAAGCATTCACGGTTGGCATAAACAAAAGAGGCCCTTTTTGCATGCAGCATGAGGAAAAGATTCTGGGGGCGACTGACAAGGTCACCGAAGATTAAGGTGACAACCGACGACTAAGGTGTGGATCTTCATCAAATAATATCTCTGTCAAGCCTATTTCACATGCAAGCGATTGAGTGAATAGCGCTCTGAAGCTTTTCGCGAGGTTTCGTTTCACATGCATTGCCGCCGCACATTCCACCAAGTTTCGGTAGTTTGCGACTACCAACAAGCGCCATACATAGGCATTGTTTTGTCTCTGCTTCTCAAATTTTTATTTTATAGATACATATACTGCAGTTTAAGTATTAAAATCATGCTTACTTTTTATCTTTGGTGTTGTTTTTGTAAAAAAAATCGCATATGCGGCGCACAAACTCGTGAGCGGCTCGGTTCGGAAGAGGTGCTGCCGCGCTGCTGCAGCGATGAAATTCCAACTTGCCCGAACCTCACCGCTCCAGCCGCCAGTGCCACTACCGCCACTCGAAACAGGTTTCTACGCCGCGGCAGCAGGAATCGCTAGTGTTTTCGCTTGCATGTGAAATAAGGTGCAGAGTTTCAAATTTAGTGACCCTTCAAGTGAGTGCACTTCACCTCGCTGTGTGTCACTTCAGCGACGTGGTTCTAGACGGCACGACAGCGACGATCTATAAAGCCATGAGGCTTCGTATGATTTTCAGTGTTCTGAGTTTTAGCAATGGTTACTATATTATTACAAAAAAAAAGTTCTTGTTTACAAGAACCTTTGCACTCAAAAATAGAAATACTACTTTAATCTCATTAACATGTCTATTCGTTTCAAGCCTGTGCAAGCAAAGAACATATCCAAAATCCATAGGGTCAAAAGGGCGGACTCCATGTTGGACAATTTGGAGAGTGTCGAAAATGAATGTCTCAAGCTTGTTTTGGCTTCACTAATGTCACAAAAATGCTCATAACATTTAAATCACAAAAAAGTGGTGTTAGAATTAGTGCCAACCCTGCAGTGAGCATTTATTTATTTATTTATTTTGATAGCACTGCCATCGAGGCTACACACTTCAGTGCAGTGAATTGAGTTTGTTGAACACTCTGGCTGGCAGGTGCACTCCACACCAAGTGTCACTTAAACTTTCCATCTGACAGCCTGTGAATGACACTAACGGCGAAGTGCACTTGCTTGAAACTCGCTAAATTGGCCCGTCTGACTGCGGTATGAGATGTCTTAGCTGAGTGCTTTCAGTGCAAGTGTTGTGACCTCACTTAGGTCTTTCCTTCGCATTGTAGTTCTTTCTTTTTAGTTTTCCTCACCCGTGTTATATACCAATTAAACCTTTTTTCTGATTCTTGCTCTCCCAAGTATCAGGTCTGTATTATACACAGGCTTTTACAAAAAAGTGTGTTAGGCACCTCTCGAAAGAGAATGACTGTGAACCATGGGCTTCAGCAAAAGTTGTCATGGCAGCTGTGGCTTCTTCCTAAATGCCTAACAGTGGTGTCTACAGTGGGGGAAAGATGAGGAATATGGCATTCTACCAGCATTGTTTCCTACTGGTGTAAAAGCTTGAACTACATGTCAAAACTTTGCTGGTGATTGGGTGATGCAGACTGGAAACAATGGCAATGAAGCTTGGCTATCCATTGATTGCTATCCGCATTTCGATCTGGGCGAAATGCAAAAACACCCTTGTACCGTGCTTTGGGTGCATGGTAAAGAACACTAGGTGGTCAAAATTAATCTGGAGTTCCCCACTATGGTGTGCCTCATAATCATATTGCGATTATGGCGTGTAAAACCCCTGGATTTTAATTATTTTTTTAATTGGTTGCTGTTTGTTGCTCTATTGATTGTTCGGTTTTTTAGACTGCTAGGAAAGCCACTAGCGACATTGGGTGCTTGTCAAATTGCCAATTTGATATAACAACAATGTTAACATTGTCAAGAAATTTTAGTCTCTCTGGCTCGAGAGGCTGTGCTAGTAAGATAACTAGGTATAAGCCTCCAAGAATTTTTACATTTTCACCTGGAGTCTATTTTGTAACAGTTCATTTCATTCTACTTGTCTTACCATCTGTCATGCGAAGTTGCTAATACTGGCTATAGCAGAGATATTTGAGGCAATGATGAAGGATGAAGAGAATGGAAAATGAAGTGAATTGTTATAAAATACAGCTATGGTCTCATCTCACAAAACACATCCCATGTGAACTAAATCTCAGTCGCTGCTTGGATTCTTGTGACCATTGCTTGTGAATAGTACTCATTTGGCAGCAGTTTGGGTTCTGCATCACTGCACTTCCCAATGTTGGTGCTATACATGCTACACTCAGCACCAGACAAGGACATAATTGCCAAGTCGCATACTTTGCAGTGACGCTGAGTGAGTTGTATGCAGGGTTATACAGCAGAAACTATGCTGGAAAGTGGTGCTAACAGCTGCAACAGAATTGCATGCACAGCCACAAACATGGTGGGCTGGCATCATTATCATTGAGGCACCACAGTGCCACACTGTGGCCAAGTTTCAGTAGATACACCTAATTGCATAGAACAACTGAAATGAATAAAACATTCTGTTTTATAAAAAAAATCAAGTGTACATAATAAAATATATGAGTAATGGTTAGGAAACAATGGTAATATGGCCTTGCATCATCACAGGCACTTACATAAGTGCTCTTCGTGATTTGGCATGGGATTTTATGTCATCAAAAAGACTAGCATACCTATACATGAAACACTTAGATGCTACCCAGCATGGTAAGGCTCCATTTGCCACAGAACAAAGCACATATTTTTCAAACTTCCTTCAGCTTGCTTAACACCAACTACACAACTACATTTAGCTCCTTGAACGCTAAGATGAGGTCTTTATTTTTACATTCACGGTGACTTTCTTGATGCTGGCTTACAGGTTTGTACAGATAAGCACAAGACTTAACTAGCTTGAAAGGTTTACTTTTTGGATGCTACACCTGGAGGCATCTTTGAGGCATTTTGTAGAGAAGGCAGTCTTAATGTATTTTGTAAATGTAAATAGATACCGTATTACCCGATTCTAAGGCGTCCCTGAATCTAACATGCACCCAATTTTCGTGGGTGTAAAGTAAGAAAATAAAAGTGCACCTAAGTGTAACATGCTGCCAATTTATAAAAGAAAAATCTAGCATGTGCCCCACATTCGCAATCAGAAAAACCGAGGTGTGCAGAGTTTACCTTCACAGAAGAGCAATATTTTTTTTTTATAATGGCCTTTCATAATGAAAGCGGTGCGTCATTTTCAACATTTGCACTTTATTGGCCAGATATACGATGCATATGGGTGGTATTCACGAGCGACTACATTTAGAGATACTACTACACTCGAACCCACTTATAACGATAGCAGTTTTAACAATATATCAGTTATAACAATGAGAAGCTGCTGCACCGTCAATTTTTGTATGTTATGTTTTCTATGGTGAAATAACCCGCTTACTATAATGCCCCCATGCCGCATTATAGGTTATGACAATGAAGTCTGGCTACTGGGTGTCCGTGCCGAAATGGAATGGAATACGAACTCTTTGAAAAGAAAAAAAGAAATTCGAGCCGTTGCACGCCGCCGTGCGCCGTTTTCCATCCTTCTCCGCATCGCCAGCCTCGCGCACCTCTCTCCCGTCGCCCTTCCGCGTATTTCTAGTTGCGCCCAAGCCCAGTGCTTGACCACTGGCACCGCCATGCGCCGCTTGCGCGTACCATGTTTCTAGCCGCTGCCGTTGGAACTGAGAACACGCTGGGCTGGTGGTGACTAGGCACGACTGTGGCTGCTGCTAAGGGATCGATCCCATTCCTACATAAACGCATCACTGTTTTGATGATCCAAATATAATGTCACTATCAGGTAGGGACAGGTCTACCTGACTGGAGCAGTATTATTTTATTTGGGGTGTTGCGGAGCGCAGCGTAGCAACACCCCAACGACCGCCGCTTCGCGTCGGCGCCTGGCACCGTGGTTTCCGCCGCGGCCCCGGGGTTCAACCAACCGTGCTGCCAAACATAGAGGAAAAAAATAATAAAAGCGCGATACCAAGAAAAAAAAAGTTTCTACGCAAAGAGAGATTCGAACCCGCATACGCCTGGTCCGGAAGCGAGCGTCGTAACCACTAGGCCGTACAGCACACACTTGCATTCATGCGCCCTCGGCAAAAGAAACCACCTAGAAACGCAGTACGCGTGAGCGGCGCATGGCGGCACCAGTGGTTGACCAATGGGCTTGGGCGCAAATAGAAACACGCCGCCCCCACCACTCCGAGCACGAATGGGCTGCGCCCATAGCTCTACACCGCGCCACCCTCCGAAACAAGAAAGGACCGCGCCAACTGGCGGAGCGCCACACATGGGCAACGATAGAGCTAAAACGGTGTTAGCATCCACCGAATCGAAGCGACTGAGTTCGCATCGCCATACTCATCAGTGAAAATTGTACTGGAATGACAGCAACGCTGGAACGCTACGTGCCTATTTGTGCCTTTAAAGCCTTTATTCTTGCGCTTACTGCCACGCATTGCACCACGTTGGCCGCGTGCCTTCATGACTGCGTAGTCGCCATCCACGATCGCCTCGATAGCGGCCGCGATTCCATCTGCAGCGGTTGCGGCAAACGGGAGTTTCGTTTTGACTCGGTACGCACATCGGCCGCGTGCCTTCATAACTCAGTAGTCACCATCCATGATCGCGTGCATAGCAGCAGTGGTTTCGTCCACAGTTGCAGCAAACGGTAGTTTCGTTTTATTGCGATAGCAATTATATGGACACTCCAAAGCAGATTTCTGCCGTCGTCGTCGCTGTCGCCGTTGCTGTGAGGTTCCGTATGACGTCAATGGAGATGAAATCGTCGCCGCGCGCCGCCGAACGCTGTAGGTGCGAGTGAAAGGGCGCGAGGGACGCGCTCTTTCACGGGGAGTGAACCCACGGCGGAGAACAAACGCGCGTTCTGCGCCGTGCTTCCTTAAGGGCTGCAGAAGTAGGCGTCTCTTTCCTCCTTTACAATCACCATATATGTAGAGCAAACGCGCCTTCTTCCGACGTGCGAAAGGCGGTGGGGGGGGGGGGGGGGGGGGGGGGGGACGGGAGGTGACTTTTAGCTGCGGCACCAAGTGCCTATTTATATCAGAGGCTCCGGCAACAGTCAGCAACACCGCACGCATTTTGTGCGAACGCAGGCAAAACGCCGATGGCGTCGACATTAGTTCTGCGTGTTGCCGGTGCTGCTGCATGTCCAAGTTTATACAGCTGATAAAGCTACTATCATTACTCCGTATAGCTCTCTACAAGTTTGCTATCGCAATTAATGCTTCGCCTTTCAGGTGAAACTGCGATGACTTTTTTTTACTCTGTGCGTTGTGCGTGCGTCGGCCGTGTGCCTTCAGAACCGCAAGGTCGCCATCCGTTTCGTTTTTACTCAGTGCAAAACTGTCATGGATGAAGAGTACCATCTACATCGCGATGGGAGGCGACCTGGTGACACGGGTGAAAAAAAAAATAATCGGGACGTGCGTGTGGTAGTTAAAAAGCATGTCTCAGATGAAGACGCGCACCGCGGTTGCGCTGTGAAAGAAGTCGCGAGGCCTTTGCCGCTGCGTGCGCTAATCAGTCACGAGATGAGAATTGCTGCTTCCGCACTGCTTTTGTGATTGTGACAGAAACAGGACTTTGTTGATTCATTGAATAAATAAAAACGTGGTGAGGTGGAAAGTATTTTATTGTTTCTTGATACCCTCGATAATTAGATATTCGGTTAATTCGAACATTTTTTCGGGCCTGTGAAATCCGAATTAACGAGGTTTTATCATAGCAGTGCCATTCTTGAACGCCAACAGCCGCGACTTGTTACACGCGATCAGAGCGCGCAGGAAGCAAAGTTAAACAGTTGAACGAGTAAACACACTTGGCAGCATGGAGGAAGGTGGCGGGGAGGGGCAGTGGCCTCACTGCCATTATAGTTATCTCACAACAGCTCTGCCATCCCCCTATTTTGATTTTTTTTTTCATGCATCCCGGTTATAACAATTATCAGTTATAACAATGGAATTTTCGTGGCACTTGAATATTGTTATAAGTGGGTTCGACTGTATTACTTTCGTGAGACTCTGCATCGGACTTGTCAAAGTATGAAGCCGAGAGTGCCAGAAACGCTGGTGGCTGTATACGCCAATGCATCCGGTACCGAGTCACGCGAATTCTCACGAAAGTGATAGTATCTTCGAGCATGATTGATCGAGACCCCTCCAGATCGAAGCCGAACGCAAAATGAATCCACAGTAACCTTAATTAAAGCAGGCTCTGTCGCCATCTTGTGATAGCGATGACGCTGTCTGACAGTTATGTTGACAAATCCCTCGAACACGGTTTCGATTTCGTATCCAAATGTGACGTGCAGGCAGTTTTCTGACCCATTTTCTTGGAAAGAAAGGTGCACATTAGATTAAGGTAAATATGGTATCTGGACTCTATTGTAAACTTTGACTGGTCTTGAGTATGAAAACTGTGAGACTTGTGAGGACCCTAGTGGACCTAATTTCTCTGAAGTGCATTCAGATAGCCTTAGCCTTCCATATGTTGAAGTAAGACAGGCTCTCAAGCATGGCCCTTGAAGGCTATCCCAGTGCATCTTGGCTCTCTCTTTTTCTTTCTTTTCTTTCTCTTTTATTTCTTTCTTTCTTTCTTTCTTTCTTTCTTTCCTTCTTTCTTTCTTTCTTTCTTTTTCTCTTAAATTTTTACTGTTGACCATGTCGGCAGTGAAAGAAAGTCTTGGCAAATTTGGTATTGAAAGGAACTTGCCTTGCTTGGAAAGTCTGGCATTGGTCCAGACTTGCTAAGCAAAGCAGGTTCCTACCAGCCATGTTCGCCGGCAGTCGCATGTTGTTTATTGATTTTCCTTGGACTCCCACTGACTGCAGCTGCCACATGCATGCTTATGTTTTACTGCCCAAAACATGTTTTGGGCAGTAAAATAATTTTGTTAGCTCCAGCACTTGGAGCCCATTTGTATCATGTTGGTAAGTGAACCCACTGTGATGTCTTTTGTGCACCCGAGATTGGAAACATGGCTGTGTCCCATTAGAGCTTAGTTGCCTGGCTTATGGTTACATACAGGAAAGCAGCAAATCTTTTTATGTAAGAAAGGAAGGACAAAGGAGGGAGTGAAGTGAAGGGAGCCAACTACAGCGTAGGCGCAGTGATGGGTGAGAGTGGAGCCAAGTGATGGTGTGTACTATCGACCAAAAAAGTTTACGGACCAATTGATCTTAAAAAAAGCTGAATATCTCCGCAGCCTCGAAACGCAGCCTGGTATTCCCATTTCCAGCCTCTACTGGTATATGTGAACAACATTGTGATGTACGGTTTTACTGGCTACGTTTAAGGGTTACTCGGATATTTAGCGTTTTCTGAGATCCCGTGGTCCGTAAACGTTTTTGGTCGATAGTACATTGGAGTATAATAGGCATGGGTATACACTTCACAGATGCACTGCAATAGTGGCAAGTTAATAAAAAAAAAATCAGGCAGAAACTATCCTTGATTATTATCTGTGTCATGCAAAGCATTTGTGAAAGGTATAGATGACGCAAATGTGTGTGAAGAGGGGCGAAAATGTTATAACGACGATAATGTGACAATGCCGGAGTGACAAACATGGTATAATGACGATGTTGTTACAACTGCTTGATGACCATGAGATAACGATGATGGCAGGGATGACAGTGGTATGACGATGATGGTGTGACAAAGTGAATGAAATGATGTTAAAATGATCACAATGGTATGTCGACAACTATTGTGGGTGCCTTAAAGGTGCCTTAAAGAGGAAGGTTATTTTAGCTGCAGAGAACACCGGCAACTGTGGCACCGGGAGGCAGTTCAGCGTTTGAATACAAGTTTGTCTCACTCAAATTGTACACAAATGAAACTTTTTTTCCCCCGCTGTCCTCAGACCTCGCCTCTTATTATATGCTGGTCTGTATTATATACAAATTTTTGTGTTATACAGTGGACTCCAGATAAATGCAACTCGCTGAAACAGAAATGCTGGATAAACGGGACGAGGGTATTGTTTTACTATGCTTTGCCGACATTCTTAAAGACATTACTGCCTTCGTGCCCAGCCTCGGGCATCTCGCCACAGCCTCGCCCTCGCACTGCTCAAGAAGGCTGCAAGTGAATGAAAACAGTACCCACATCTTTTCGCGTCCTCTTTTCAAACGCGCCGCTGATCATTTCTGCCTTGCATTTCGTGAGAAAAGCGATGGCACAGCGTCAGGCTTTAGGCGTTGCCTTTTGAGCGGCATGCTAAGGCTTTTCAGCACAGCCGGACTGGTCACGTAATCGTCGTCGACGAAGTGGCTTGTTGGCTGAGCATCACATGCCTTTGAACACATATCTTGTGTATTGAATTTATTGATGTTCTTGTGATTCTGGTCAAGTTTCATATATAAAGGGTTAACTACTTTACCATTTTTCTTTTGCTGTCTGAATGTAACATGATTGAAAATGTTCTTTAGCTGATGTGCCATTTCGTTGTCGATAGGAAACTAAACATAAAGTGTTTGGGTATTTTATTCGGTATAAATATTTGCTCTGTGTATGTTTCATGAGGAGATTTTTGTTGTCAGTGTAATGAACATGTCGCTTTTTTTTTTCTTTCCTAGAGCAATGATAAGCTTGAGCTAACTGAACAGCTTCAGAAAGAACAGCATGTTACCAAAGAGCTTGGAGAACGTTTAGGGCAGCAAGAAGAGGAGCTGCGTGAGTTACGGGACCAGGTGAGAGGACTACTCAACAGTGATTGTTGTGTCCAGCAAAAATCCAACAGAATTAAATAATTTTTCCCAGGATTGGAAGAAAAGAATGTTGTGACATTGTACATATGTCATCTGAATGTGCTGTCCTTCTCAAATGTTCTCACTCCACTTCACATGTCACCTGAACTACTGCTGGGCCATGCAGTTGGGCTCATGTGATTCTCTTAGCATTTTAATGCTCCGTAGAGTGGAGACGTGTACATCTAACCCATTAGAGCGTTGGAGGGCTGGGTAATCAACACGAGTCTTCCCGCATAGCTCAGAGTCAGTCCTAATCATGCATGTGGCGACCCGGGAACTTATTATGAGGACTGTGCTGGTTAACCTAGCAAACTTTCCTCCTGAACTTTAAACAAATGCGCATTGACATTTATTTTAAAGTCAACTGGCATGACTCGCTTAGTTCTTGTGCCATGAGCACTTCAAGGCAACCCAAATTCATAGTCTGGAGCGAAGGCAGCGCGGTAAAGGGCGACCAGTGATTGTGAAGTTCTATGATCATAGGGAAAAAGTTAACGTCCTAAAAAATTGCTACTAATTGAAAGGGAAGGGAATCTCTATATCCGAGGATTTTTCTGCAACCACTAGGCACGTGAGGAAACTACTCTGGAACAGTACCTCAGAAATTAGGAAATGTGGTACAAAGGTAAAGCTCGTACATGATAAAATTAAGATTGACAATCGATTATTAACATTAGATGAAGTTCAGCGTGAAATGGCCGGTGCGCACACACCAGCTACCAGAGTAATTCCTAATAAATGAAACGATAACAATGGCAAGCACTCCGATGCTTGAATATTAATGCTCGTAGCATTCTAAGAAAAAGTGATCGCTTAGACAGTGTCATTAACTTATCAGCCTCATCTATTGATAATTACTGAAACCTGGCTTCACACAGAGATTGGCGACAATGAAATCATGCCCCAGGGATACCGGGTCTACCGCAATGACAGGAGATCTCGAGGTGGCGGAGTAGCAATATTTTTTAAGGAAACCTTAAAAGTTGAAAGATTGGCCGATATACTGGATCTCGAATGTGTTATCGTGAGGGTAGACTCAGGTGGTTTGAAGTTCATAGTCGGCGGTTTTTACTGCCCCCCCCAGGCACAGATGAAACATTCTTTGATAAGCGTAATGAATTTCTTTGCGCCGTCTGTGGCTACTCCAGCAACATAATACTTGGCGGTGACTTCAATGTCCCTTCAGTCACATGGGATACGGATTTCCCTGTACCGTCTACAAATGCAGCTAAACGCTTAGTTGATTTAATCCTTTATCATGATTTAACCCAACTGGTTATGCTACCCACCCGTATCCAAAACACTACTGCCTCAACCCTGGATCTGTTTTTCGTTAACAGTGGCATGTTACGTCGTGTGTCGGGTATTGATGTGGTTGCGGGAATATCAGACCACTAATTGGTGTGCATCGGCGTGAACTGAACGAAGTGACCAAAACAAAGCGGGAAGA
Organism: Dermacentor silvarum; assembly: GCF_013339745.2. Classification (NCBI taxonomy): domain Eukaryota; kingdom Metazoa; phylum Arthropoda; class Arachnida; order Ixodida; family Ixodidae; genus Dermacentor; species Dermacentor silvarum. The sequence goes on along the minus strand of NC_051154.1, from coordinate 120,861,733 downwards.
GCGAGTGGTCTCGGTCTTCTCACGTGCCAATGACGTAGAAATACTAGACAGACTTGACTTACATTTTTCTCGATTTACCACGCTTTCCGAGTCTAGCACTTGTACTGTTGACGCCCTTTGGTGTTTTTTCAAGAACCTTGTACTGCAATGCGTTCAGGACTTTGTACCAACAAAAGTAAAGATAATAAGAAATGTTCGCCCGTGGATTACTATGCCAATGGTTCACTTGGGAAGAAAAGCGAAAAAGTTAAGAAAACAACATCATCAGAACCCATCCCCGTCGTGCATGCATAAACTCAGTGTCGTGCGCAAAGAGTTGAAAGACAGTATAAAAAAAAGCAAAAGATTATTATTATAACGTTACTTTAGAGAACTTCTTACTTTCGTCCCCAGCGAAATTCTGGCGGCACTTTTCTCCTAGAAAGAAGTGCTTCCTTAATATGTGTATAAATGGTGCTATTGTTACGAAAAAAGAAGTAATTGTGGAATCATTTAATGCATTCTTTCGTTCAGTGTTTACCAATGATTATGGTAGAAGGTCATGCCCCCAAACAGCTCATGATATTCCACCAATAAGGGATATCTCGATATCTGAGGAAGGAATCTTTTCGCTGTTACTTAATATCGATCCAAAAAAGTCGCCTGGTATAGATGACATACCTAACACATTTCTTGTGAGGTATGCTGAATGGTGTTCTAAGTTTTTGTGCATTATTTTTCAGAGATCATTTTTTCAGCACGAGCTTCCCAGCGATTGGAAATTTGCAAAAATTATTCCTCTACCTAAAACATCAAATACTACCCTCATTTCTTCCTACAGACCGATTTCCCTGCTGTGCTCATGCGCAAAAGTTTTAGAACACATCATATTGAAGCACCTGTCACTTTTTCTCGAAGAACATAATCTAATCAATGACCGACAACACGGATTTCATAAAGGACTCTCAACTATCACACAACTACTGGAAACTATTCACGATATTGCAGCTATTATAGATAAACAAGGTCAAATTGACATGATATTCCTAGACTTTGAAAAAGCGTTTGATCGTGTGTCCCATCCCAAATTTCTGGCAAAACTCAAACCTATACTGAAAAATGATACCTTAATTTCATGGATCAAGGCCTACCTCTCGTATCGAAATCAAACTGTCACTATCGACAGCGTGTGCTCCGATTCACGACCGGTGAAGTCAGGAATCCCTCAAGGTTCAGTGCTTGGGCCACTGTTCTTTTTAATTTTCATAAATGACATCACCCTTGATATTCCGGTTACTATTAAGTTATTTGCAGATGACTGCATCCTTTATCAGGAAATATGCAGTCCACACGACCAGGCTCTTTTAAACACAGCTTTAATCAAAATATCTTCTTGGTGTGAAGTCTGGCGAATGAAGGTCAATGAAAAGAAGACGGTGGCTATGAGCATGACGCGTAAATGGTTTCCCTTAAAATACGATTATTCTATCAATAGCCAAAAACTATCTTTCGTTGATACTTACAAGTATTTGGGCGTTATACTTAGCGCTGATTTTAGGTGGAACGAGCATGTTGCTTATATCAAAAGGAAAGCTATGCAGAAATTAGGATTTCTGAGAAGGTCCCTGCACAAATCCACCCCAAAATTAAAACTAATTGCGTACAAAACTTTATCCGTCCAATCCTCGAGTACTCTTCCGTGGTTTGGGATCCGCATAGCCAAGAAAACATTAAAAAGCTTGAAATGATTCAAAGGAAAGCAATTAGATTTGTTTATAATCGCTACAGCTCCTTTACATCCCCCACTGCACTTCTAAATAACACTAACCTGGATACATTGCAGACAAGAAGACAGCATGATCGCTTAAAATACATGTTTTTACTTTATCATGGCAAGCTGCGCATAAATAAGGACAGGTACATAGAATCCTTTAATCGTCGATCCACGCCATCCGAGCATCCAAAGAAACTGAGGGAGTATTCTTGCAAGACACGAGCTTTTAAAAATTCCTTTTTTTCCATGCACCGTTACTGAATGAAATGCTCTTTCTGCTGATATAGTAAACTGCACTACTGTTGAGTCGTTCATGGCAAAGCTGCGTCAACAATCCACTTGAGCTTACTTCGTCGTACATACTCCCTCCCCCTATCCGGCCTCGTTTAACGCACGCGCGTGCACTACACTTCTATTTATGTACGTTTTTAGTGTGCTAAAAATAATTGCTTGGCGTCATGTGCATCATTCGGTGTTCGCAAGGCGTAATGTTTTGCAAGTTTATCTTGCGCTGATTATGGTATGTCACTCGTTGTAGAAATGTTTTTCAAGAGATGTCTGTTGCCGTTATTCGGCCCTGTTTTTGTGTGTGAACGCTTAAGGCTATTGAATTGTATAATTTCTAGTGTTCGAGTTTCTAGTGTTTCAGTTTCATGTAGTTGTGGATGAATCATGTCCTCCCTAGTACCTGCTTTGTAGACTTGCTACGGCAAATCTTCCTGTTGCGCTTCTAGAATTGTTTCTCTTTCTTTACAAATTTGTTTTTGTGTTATGACCCACTCCTGCCTAAGGCCAAATATGATAGGTCGGCAGTACTCCTGAAGTAAATAAATAAATGTTGAGATTCCCTCAGCCAGAATCTCCAAGAGAGAGCACACTTGAGTTGCAACCATGCATTGCCAGCAAGCCCTTCCTAGAGTGAAGGTTGAGCATGCATTTCCTGTTTTCGGGTGTTCACTGCAGGGGGCGGGCTATTTCAGTGAGCCACTTAAACAGAGAGAACATAAACAAGAGTGAGCTTGCTGCGCTCCAACTCAGTGGTTCTTTTTAGTGCTTGAAAGGTTTAAAAAAGCTTGATGTCACAGTTTTCATGTCTGACTGCGACCTCAACCATGTTCGTGAAAACGTTTTGCACTTTGTACTGTGTTGTTCATGCAGATCTGCAGCCATTGGCATAGCTGGGGGGGAGGGGTCAAAACCCTCCCCCGAAATTTTCTGGTGAACCCCCTCCCTCCTACCACTCTTTTCCATGGAACAGAAAGTTTCAGGAGGTGGTCTCCTAAAGAGCGACATGGACAATAGCGAAAGCTTGAATGTGAAAGCAAGGCGAGGCCCAGTGGCTTTGCAAGTGGGGGGGTTGTCATGGGGGCGATCCACTCTCCTATGAACCGAACATTGCGACCCCACTCGTGGCGTGCCTGTACCTCATTCCGGATCATGTTATCCATAACTGTTGAGCAAGGGTCAGCGCAAAAAATTACACACGCAGATAAAAATGGGACGAGTGCATGCATAAAACTTGGGGGCATTGTTGCTCCCCACCTGGCCTTTGTGTCATCGAAGAGCTTCTCATTTCTGGTACTTGGCCGCATCATCGACAACGCTGCACAGAAGAAAAGCATTCCTAAAATATTGCAATTCGCTTGTCTAGGAAACACATAATAAGCACCCCCCAACCCATTTCTTTTTCGTTTTCTTTCCCTTGTCTCCGAGTTTCGTTATGTTAATAAATTTGAGAAGGGCTCTTAGGCTAGTTTGTATACGCTGCTAAGAATGAAAACAGGGCAAAAAATGGGACAAGCAAGAAATACCTACAGAATGTGGATTTCCACATGGCAAAATATATCATGGATGGGGATGCTGGGCCAAGGAAGCTAAAAAACCGCCACAACAAACAGGCCGGAGGGTAGATAGGTAAATGGCCTCAAAGTCCATGCAGAAACAGAACTATAGGAATGTTAGAGGCTTCCGCGCCGTTCAACGATCCAGTGATTGACGGAAAAGAATTTTAAAGGTTGGGTGATGGATACGTGGAGGAGGGGGTCGTGATTAAAAGGCGTCGTGAACGAAGTTGGCGGATAGTTAAGGACATAGGGAGAGCGTCTCGTCACTGCCCGATCGCTGAACACCAGACGGCCATGGCCAGTTGCCTAGCTGAGACACCTACCCAGTCGTAACACGTGCTGCTTGCTGCGGAGAGCCCGTCCTAACGTCTCACCAATTTTCCAGGAGACACGACACTTTCAAATCTCTCGGAGCTACTGGCCCTTATTTTATTGCGAACTACGGATGCCGTAATTTTCACAAGAGCTTCTAAACAAGAAGCAGCCTTGCTTTGGACTGTCTGCCTCATCAATTACCGAGTGTGATCAAATAACAGTATGCGTCGCGTGATGACTACAATAACATGACCACAAGTTACTTCCAAACGTCTCTTGAAACAAGTTGGACAGCAGGTCACCGAAAGTGAGTGAAACTTGTTCCAGCACAAAGCTTTGTTCTTGTATTTTTAAATCTAGAATAATATAGCATGCCCGTAATGCCGCAAGTGCGATTGAGTGATAGGTGACTCGCAAAATAGTGGCCTTCCTCTTCCGTGCGTAGCCGTGGCCGTATCACTCACTACAAGATCTGGCTGGAAAACAATGGTTATCTTGATTGTTACCTGGGCTGCAACCAGTCTGGCTTGCAAACAAGAAGACACGCGATTGTGTGCTGTCTTCTTTTTGTTTGGCCCCGTTTTTAGCGCTGTTCGTTTGTCCAAGTCATGTACCAGCTAGGCCATCGACATGCATTGTATAAATGCATCAATTCGTAAATGCAATTTTCCTGATTTTTAATATCATCATTTTAAAAATTAGTATAGGGATAATGGCATAATTTGATTCAAAGTGGCTGCACGCCTTAGTAATGAAAAACTTTTCTCAGAAGTTAAGCAAAGTGTTTTTCTCCAATGCAAAAACATTAAGGCAGTCTTGTCCAGGGAAGGCTAGGAGTTTCTCTTTGCCTGGTGTATAACCTCCATGTATATATATATATATATATATATATATATATATATATATATATATATATAAGAGAGAGAGAGAGGTGTAAGAGGGGGAGAAATAGCAGTTGTCGATGGAGACCCCCCTCCCTTCCCCCCCCCCCCCCCCCCGAAATAAATATCTGGTTACGCCACTGTCTGCAGTGATCAGACCTTGATACATGGTGTGGGGTCTCACATGTGCTCTTGGGACAAAGGAACGACACAGTAGTGTAAACAATCACAAGGGCATTTATTGCGCCTTTCATACATCAATGCACACTAGCCGAATTACTACCAATAGAACATTCACATGGGCGCGACAAATCAAGGAAGTCCGACTCACCGCGACCCGACAGCGAGCGAATATGTTCGCCCCATGCTGTGACACCATCGCCTAGTCGTTCACGTGTACGGTCACGCGAACGGTGGCGCGTTGGAACGATCCGTGTTCGTCCATACCGGTGTCCTAGATGTGGGGTCTCACGGATGCTCTTGGGACAAACGAACGGCAACACAGTAGTGCAAGCAATCAAAAGGGCATTTATTGCACCTTTCATACACTACTCCCGAATTACTACTCGAAGAACATTCACATGGGTGCGCGACAAATCAAGGAAGTCCGACTCACCGTGACGGGATAGCGAGCGAATATGTTCGCCCCATGCTCTGACACCATCGCCTAGTCGTTCACGTGTACGATCACGCGAACGGTGGCGCGTTCGAATGATCCGTGTTCGTCCATACTGGTGTCCTGCTCTTAGCCTCGCGAGACAGTCTCGCGAAGCGTAGATCGGAGCACGCGCGGGACGTCCGCATTGCTCACCGATCCCAACCCGAAGAGGAAGCGCTTTCGACCTTTTTCTCCCAAGTCACCCCGCCGTTCGGTGGCATTAGCATCGCGATGCTCGCGCCATCTCTTGCAACGCGCTGCAACCACTACGACCGCCTTCGGCGCTTAGCCACGCGGAGAAGCCGAACTACAGGAGATGTGAGCTATGCGGAGAAAACAACAGCAGGGGACGCGCAAGAGTCGCGCATCCCCACAATGGAAATTGCTGGTCTAGTATTAGTGGGGTAATGCTATATGAAGCTACTGTCACCGACACACCTCATATCGCAAACTCCATGCTATAACCACATAAAGCCAACAGACAACGAAGCCAAGGAAAGCAGCGGGGAAATTAAGTGTAGTTGAAATTGGAATGTAGAAAATAATGAAGAAAAGGGAAATGGAAAGTGGACAAAAAGATAACTTGTCGCCGGCGGGAGCCGAACCCGCAACCTCGCGTGCAACGCGAGGTTGCGCATTACTCGTGCAATTCACGCGTAATGCGGAGGTTGCACGTGGAGGGAGATTTATTGGGCACTGCAGGAACCAGTGGTACTTATGGTGGGTCAAGTTTGTGAAGGCATTATGCCTGTGTGCACTTTGGCTGGAGTTGTACTGCATATAACCTTAAATATTGTGCTATGATTTGCCTGCCTCATATCTGAAGTACAGACATGATCAGGTGTGATGATGCTTTTTTGACTCCCCAGCTCGCCACTAAGGAGGGTCAAGTGCAGGGCCTTGAGCAACTTTCAAGTCGGGAGCACTATCAGCAAAGTCAGCTGGCTGACCGTGTGCGCCACTACCAGGCCCAGTGCCAACTCACTGAAATATTGCAGCAAGAGCTTGCCCAGGCACAGGTATGCCCCCCGAACAGATTTCTCCCCATTGTGGACAGTTGGCCTCCCACCAACACAGCTCCACAGCTCACGTCAGAGATATGTATATGATTTTGTTGTCGACCACTGAAGCAAGGTGCAGTGGCGGTGCACTTTGTGCATATGCACGACTGCCAGGTGCGCAAAGGTTGCATCGCACGGACCATTTTCAGCATGCAGCATGTGCTACATAAGCCCAACCACGTACCGCTGGCCATGGTGCAATTAAGAAGGCATCTTGATGAAAGCAAATCACTGTAGGCAATACAGTAAAATATTGTCCGTAAAGTTATCATGGAAGAATATTATTTCAGCCACAGCTCTGAGCAATCGGCGACTACTTTTCACAGCAGTATGTGTAATTAATTCTGGTAGGCTGGCCATGGATTACTTGGAACGCAAGTCTTCATGCTCTAGGACTGGTCCTTGTCGAAGAGTGCTGTGCTAGCAAGGCATTGGTGCTGGGGGAAAGCCACTCGAAGAGAGGCATAGTGCTTCATAGTGCTTTAGGCCATTCAGTATAGTAAATGATACACCAGACACAGTTCGATATAGGTGCTCAGTGATTATATACATATACATGGTGGAACCTCGTTGATACGATTCTGTGTAATACGATTTTTGGGAGGAGACGTTTTTTTTTTTTTTTCATTTCCCAGACGCCCCATAGGAGCAATGTATTTTCATGCGGTTGATACGATCATATTTTCTCCTGAAATTGGATGATACGACTGCCAACAGCTATTTCTGAAACTCGTAGCTTTATATTCAAGTTTACTAGATTTAATTACATTCCGATGACCCACAAACAACGTGTTAAAGGGATACAGACACAAAATCTGAAAATTTTATGAAAATGCTGAAAATGAATCCTCAGTGTGTGATTACACCGAAAAGTAGTAGTCACAATTTTTGAGCCGATGGCTTTATTTTTGGAGTTTTTGTGCGCGCGTACCTCGCCGCCCGAGCCGCGGGAGTTGGAAGGCGTGACGTCACGACACCCTTGTCGGATAGCCAGCCGGCTGGCTGCAGTCATTGAAAGCGTGCCGACGCCAGCCATTGTGAGCATGGATTCGAGTTCTGGTGCCTCTACCAGCGATGATTACACGTCTGAAGACGAGGACCATTCCAACTTGGCAAGAAATATTACCGCTTAAGGTTACGAGCCTTCCGTGTCAAGCGACGAAGAAGAGCAGGTGGCCGTGGAAGTGCCGGTCAGGTTTTCGCGAACCGTAGCGTGAAAATTTCGCTCTGTATCAGATACTTGTGCAAGAATTATTTCTCATTTCCTCTGTAAGCTAGCTTTTTTCAAGAGCGCGCGCAGGTGAGGCAGCTGCGGGGTACTTCAGCACTGCGTGGATGACTGAATAGTAGTTTATGCCGTCGGCGTGAGCAACTGCTGTGAGGTATCAGCACCTCCGAGACTCTCACGTCCACTTCGCCAGCTGCCCGACAGATGGCAGCACCTGTCTGGCGTTCTCCCCAGTTTTTCCTGCTTTTAGCCTGTGTACAAGCAGAGCTGCCCGCTGCCATGTACGACTGATCTCTTCAGTCGCGCTCGCTAGCCTTGTATTGTTTTACTATGCTTTGCCGACATTTTTAAAGACATTACTGCCTTCGTGCCCAGCCTCGGGCATCTCGCCACAGCCTCGCACTGCTCAAGAAGGCTGCAAGTGAACGAAAACAGTACCCACATCTTTTCGCGTCCTCTTTTCAAACGCGCCGCTGATCATTTCTGCCTTGCATTTCGTGAGAAAAGCGATGGCACAGCGTCAGGCTTTAGGCGTTGCCTTTTGAGCGGCATGCTAAGGCTTTTCAGCACAGCCGGACTGGTCACGTAATCGTCGTCGACGAAGTGGTCCACGCAAATTAAGTCATTATTTAGAGGTCTCCAAGCTGGGCATGATGGCTGACAGGCAGCTATCCAAAGTTTACGCAGCTTCTCATCTCTGTGAAACGTGTGCGACGGCGTGTCACGACCGATGATGCTATTATAACAGCAATGTCTGGGCGGTTCCTTCCGCCGCGACGAACGCGTCACTACCGAGCGACGACCGCGGGAAGGCGCATGTAAGACGCACCACCTGCGTGGAGCGCCGATGGGGATAATGCTTCAGATGGATCACGTGCGAAGATCGCCGAAAGGGGTTAAACAAACGCTGCAACGGACCGACACCCCCGGAAACACTGCAACGGCTGTGGTCCCGACCTTGGCCACGCGCGCGGGTGAGTGTTATGACGTCAAATTTCAGCTTCTGTTGGCGGCCGCTTGGAGCTAAGGTGCAACAGAAAATCGAAAAAAAAAGATGTTTCTTGTTCTTTTTTCAAAGCAGCTTATAGCATTCGTCATTTTCAACAGTTAAACTTTTGTTCCGACGCAAAAAACGACCCACCAACTTTTGTGTCCGTATCCCTTTAAGGGCTGGCAACACTAGCGGAAAAACGCGCGCTGCGCGCCAACGGCAGCAAAACGCGCGTCACAAAAGCTACCGCGAAGCAGGTTTTAAGTGCCGTGGGAGGGATCAGTCCTGGACCGATTTAAATTGCCGCGCGCCCAGGCGGCAAACGAGCCACGAGTGAAGCAGACCAATGAGAGCTGCCCCCTTCATGTACGCGCGGGCACGGCCGGTCTGGAAGCATGCACTCGCTCTTTAAAGAAGGAAGGGAGTGCGCACCTCCAGACTGGCCATTGCACGGCAAACTGGTGTCATGCGGACCCGCCCGACCACCATTTTCGCGCTTGTAGTATCGTCTGCTCGCATCAGCTGTCGCTCGTGCTTGTTTTGGGTGGCTTTTCAGGCAAGATCGTCATGCGGTCACGTAGCTGAATGAAACGCCTGCCCTCCTCCGCCAGTCGTATCACTCGTTGTGTGGCGCTGCTCTACGGTGTTCCTTTGTTTCGGAATTCTTGGCTTCGTGGAGCCGTGACCTCCGTAGCTATGTCAAGGAGCATATCTTTGAAAAGAACTTGTTTACGGACTTCAAAAAAAAAAAAAAAAAAGGAAGTTCAGCGAAAACTGACGAGCTGTTTTAAAGCTGCTCAATAAAAGTGTATTGGCTTCGTTTCGTGTGGTGTCGTGATGCTGCTTCACGTAACATGTGTGTTATGCAGAACAGTATCACTCGACGCCACAGGAAGCTTTGCTAGCGAGTTTGTCACCAAGTAAGCCTGTTTTCTTACTTTTTAGGGCTTGCTTTGGATGATACGTTTTATCATCTGGTTCCCGCGAAGATCATATCAACGAGGTTCCACTGTATTCTTAATAAGATACTAGCATCATTTGATATGACAATACAGTAGACTCAGCTTAAATGGAAGTCAAAGGGACAAAAGAAAGCTTTCCATTGATACAAAGTTTCATTCAGATGAGGGACACAAAATCACTGACAATCAATTTATTTTAAAATATTACGTGTTTTAACGATACTGCACTGAAAATGGAAAAAAATTGTTGTTGAGGTCTGCTTTAAATATTGCAGCTTCTTTTAGACAAAGTATGTGTTCATGTGCAAAAAATTTCCCAAAGGTTTCCCAAGAATTCTGCGCAGTCCTCATGTTCTAAACTTGCGTCTTTTGCCATCTTATCTGAAACGTTAATGTGCACTTGAACAATTACTGTCACTAGAATCATGATCCTCACCACAAACTGCGATACTGTCTTCGACGGTCTCATGAGAGCAGTTAGCAACGGCATCATATAAAGTACCATTTTGTGGCGAACTTGATCTGTCGGAAACATTAATATCTTTGAAGTTTTCTGTGCTTCCCTAATGGCTCCTGCAGACTGACCCTAATATGAGCAAAATTGAGGTGAGAAAGTTATGCCAAGCTTATTTTATGAAAGCATTTTTTTTATGAATTGGAGCAATGCCCTATAACATCTGAGCACATGCCAAGCCATCAGATGAAGGAAATTGATGCATCACTGTGGTACTGGCATATAAGGGTACAACATTGGGCTCGTTGATTCTTCTGGAAAATTGGTGAAACTGTGCAAAAAAAATGGATGCTGAAATGAGGAAAGGCACGAACTTAGCACTGGCTAACAACTGTCTTTGTATTGTGTCGTGCAATAAAGAATTTCTGAAACCACACATGGCTTCTCACAGCATGTCTGGTGACGTTAAAGGGACACTAAAGGCAAATATTAAGTCAGGCTAAAGTGATAGATTAGGCCTCGATAACGTCTAAGGCGTCAATATTATTGCGAACAGAGCCTTAGTAATCGAGAAATTGAGGTAAATGCAGGACACTTTTAGAGACTCCCCCTGGACATTCAAGTACTTGCCTGATGATGAAGGCACTCATTTATATTCTATCACTAGTACTCAACCACTCGTTATAAAAACATCATTGTATTGCATTATAAGACGAAAGAAAATGGTACTTCTCCAGTTCTTTTTCATTTTTAGAATAAAGAACTCGTTGACATTACCATTGACAACAGCGCAGGCGGTCGAAAGGTTTCGTTTTTGCTTGACTCTGTGCCGCCCACACTTTCGAGTTTCAGTGGTTATCGCGTAGTGCTGCGCTGGTTTTGCTGTCTTGCATAACTCGCACAAACTGCAAGTAGCAGAGAATTCCACTTCCATGTGATGTCGCGGGATGCCCGAACAGTCCACGCCAATTGACAAAAAGCAGCTGCAGCGGCGACTCCACAGCTCTATCTTGGCTCGATTTCTCCATGGCCACGCATTCGCGTTTTGTGCAAACAACCGTTCTGTCGTCTTTCAGGCGCTGTTTTACTCACCGACGGCAGCAAGGGTGGTGATCAACGTTACTAGACTAGGTTCAGTTTTCAAATTTCTATGACTGTGTGGACCTGCCGCCAACTCTCGCATCTCGTGACGCTGCTGTCGCACTTTGCTCGGTCAGCAGGGTGCAGACGGGGCGGCAAAGCACTGTCCGCGGCTGTTCGTGTGATTTGGCGGTGTGTATACATGAGTGTTTTGCTGCAGTCTCGGTGCTTTTTGCGACACCCTTGTGCTTATTTGCTGTGTGCATTTTGAGGAGTTTACGGCCCGTATCATCAAATTTTATTTCTTGCTGCAAGAACGTGCCTTCAATGTACAAGTAAAGTCATCTCGCAAGCGAGCAAAGCTCATGTAGGTTTGAACATTGCACTTGTGAATGTGGTGCTCTGATAAAAGCAAATGGTGCTAGCTTCATTTTTTTTTCATCCGAAAATGAGGCGCACAGTTTGTGTATTGGAGACGAGGAGTTACGGAATCGCCATCTGTCGGAAGCGCCTCGCTTGCGTAGTATGGGGGATAACGCGGCACGTTCCTCGTAGGTTTGACTGTCGGGGCTCAATAAAAACACCGCACAGGAGCCCTCCTGGTCATTTCTGTAAGTACTCTCCAAGCGAGGGAAGTTTCTTAATGTCAAAATAATAACCTTGGGCAAACAGAAAGCACAGAATAGTTTACAGGCGCCATTTCGTTACCGAATACGTACAGTGAACGCCCATTGGGCGCGGTCGACGCAACGGAGTCCCCTGAACCAGCTTCTTGCGTGAATGGTAGGCAGTCGCTGAGAGCAGACTATGTCAAATTTGTTCTTATAGTGGGCTGTCTGTATAACCAAATGGTTATACAGACAGCCCACTAACGTTCACTCGAAAGTCTTTCGAGTAAAACGTTCACTCGAAAGTCTTTTGAGCAAAAAGACTTCTCCTGAAAAAGAATTTCGTTCGCAGACACACAACAGGGAGCGATCTCTTTTTCAGAAGCGGTCTTTTTTGGAAACGGGGTTCCTCAATCTGCTTTACGGTAAAAAGGCGTAGCCTCAAAAGCAGTGAGCGCCAGCAATTATTATGTATTAAAGAAAAATAAGCAAATGCATATTTTTCTGTCGCCTTGGCTCATCATAAAAATAATTTTATGTCTCGCAGAAGGTGCAGTAAACCCAGTAAAGCTAGAAGCCCAATGTTGCCAGGCAAGCATGTGCACTTCGCTAGTTCTGCAAACGCTCTTTAAACTACAGTTAAACCTGGATATAACGAAATTGACAAATTCCCGAAAAACTTCGTTATAAAGAGGATTTTGTTAATGCAGGTTCGGCACGAAAATTCGAAAAAGAAATGCTTACCGTATTTACTCGATTCTAACGCGCCTTCGATTGTAATGCGCACCGCACCCGTTTTCTATTCTCGTCGAAGCACTCAGCCTTGGAATGTCACACCAGGTACTGGATGCGTGGACGTGTGTCACTTCGCACAAGCACGAGCGTCACGATGGCGTCGTAGCATCGTATAGTGTTACAGTAGAACCCCGCTTTTACGTACCCGAGTGCTGCGTTTTCCCGGCTGTTACGTCGTTTTCGACCGCTCCCAGCACAGTTCCCATAGAACCCAATGCATTGGTAACCCCGCTGTTGTGCCGCAACTGTGGGACCGTTCCCGCATCATACGTTGCGAACTGCCAGCCCGCGCCGGCCCGAGCGGCCATTTCGACTTTTCATGTCGCTTGGCTTAGTGGCTTGATGATGGCATTGGCCGCCCAAAGTGCCGGGGGCGACAACTATGACGTATTTTCGGTTTCCGCCAGCAAAAGTATGGCCCTTGTGATCCGTATTTGCTATTTAAAGATAGTGTCTATGACGCGTTGTGGCCCTAAAATGGGTTTTGGCTCATAGATGTTCCGTATAAAGTCCAAGGGCGATAACATAGTCACCGCGCGCTGTATGCTGTATGTGCGAGTGAAATTGTGCGAGGGGAGCCGACGACCGCGTCTAAATCTCGCGTGCGCAAGAAAGAAAAGCAGGGAGGAAGCGCGCCTCCTTCCGGTGCGCTCGAGGCACTGGCAAAGGAACGAGGGGGAAGAGATAGCGGCGGCGTTGTACTGTACTCTGGCATCAACTGCATACTGCGTGGGCCGTATCTTGAAAGGGATCTGCGTTGGCAACATCAACTGGAAAAGGAGAGTGCCGGCTTGGCGGGCTAGGCCAGCTGCAGCAAGCGGCAGGATCAGGTTTGAATGAAGGGAGGGGGAAAGGTCACACCCGCGGTGGCAAGGTCGCCGGGTCGAGGGATACAGGCCCGCCTCGCACACACTAGCACGCACGTACACGTGCATTCGCTTTGCATTCCATCACGGTGGAGAAGGTGCTTCCGGTTGTTGCTTGCGCAAAAATGACAAAATTTGGGGCGAAATCTCTAGGTTGTCGGCGGGGAAAATTCGGCATTTCGAGAGGGTCTCTTGCTGCCACTTCGTTACGTAGAGGTCTCAAATACATGTGCTTCTATGTAGTAACGGCGGGGAATATAAAAACTTTGTTATGTGGAGGTTCGTTATAAGCAGGTTTAACTGTACTACAATAAATCTTTACAATAATATTTCTTAATCTGAAGTTAAATTTATTTGAAAAACGTGTAATACAATAAGTTTTCACTTTATATTTCGAGATACATCAGTGTATTTTGGCCGATTTTGTTTCGAACGCTAACGCCACGCTTTCGGTAGTGTGTCCGGAAGGAAACACTAAAATGAGATCGTTCGTGCCGTGTGTCTGCTGCGCAACACCTCTTCATTAAAAAGTCTTTCAACTTGGTAAAAGACCGCTTGCATAAAAGAGTTTTTGCGTGCTCGTGTGACAGAGGTATAAGTTGGAACCCTTTCTTTTACTCAGCTTGCTGCTGCTGTCCTCTGTCACACATTTATGACATTTATGTGATACCTTTTAAATATATATAATTTTAAATACTCGTAATCTTAAAAAGATTGACGAGCATACTTAGAAAAGTTCTCTATCAAATACATACAGCTTCTAATGATGTTACTTTGCTATTTTAACCAACCAGGGTGACAATTAGTACATATATTTGCAGTGTTTTTGTGCATATTTTGTTCCAGGCTAGAACAAATGCCTTGGTGACCCAGAACTCAGACCTTCGAAAGGCATTGGCTGAAAGGGCACAAATGGCTGTTGATGTACAGGAGAAAGATTCTAGCAAAGTCCATGACTTGGTAAGATCTTTCATTTTTACCTTTCTTACCTATTTGAAATTTAGGACTGTAAAATAACTCATTACACTACCAAGTTATCCTGCAGTCAAGTGCAGTCATTAAGCTTCAAGGTGTATTGACTGCATGCTGGTGATTTCTCAGATTCTTGTACAGTACTGGTGTACTAGGACATGTGCCTGTGTCCTTCAGTAGAAACAAACTGACGAGGACCATAGTCATAGCACAGGATGGAGAGAAAGTGGCCTTTTACATGCAGGATGGAAGCAGCGTGATTCCACGAGAGATCGAAATATGGCCAAGATCTCATTAAGTTAGATTTCATTGACTTTTGACATCTATACTCTCATCATTCAATAGCACAAAAGTTACCTTTGTTTTTTCCGTAAGCACATATTTTAGGGAAAAAATACAAGATTCCTTCTCAATGCAGGTAGTGATGTGAAATACGAAATAGCATGATTATAATGAGCCCAATTTTTGGGGGGGTAAAAAGTAGACATATCCAAGAGTTATTAGCTAGGGAGGGGGGGTGTTTGATACTTTTGCGGGAGAAAGAATTACTATAAAAACTGCATATAATACTATATGCGAATCCAAAGCAAAATTTCAGTAAAAAATTGGGCTCGAAGTTTCTGTCTAGTTATTGCTGCATGGCTACCATCATCCTTATCGTCCTCCAGTGTATAGGGGGCACCATCTAGAGACGGCATGGATTTAGCTGCCATAGCACATTGATATAGCAAGAAGTGCGCACCTCAGCAGCATACGAGCTAGCGTGATAACCACGTGAAAGGAAATTACTTTTTTTCTCCGCAGTGCAGCAGCAAAATGTCAGGACTGCGAAAGCAGTACTTGGGTGCCTTAAAGAGGAAGGTTATTTTAGCTGCAGAGAACACCGGCAACTGTGGCGCTGGGAGGCAGTTCAGCGTTTGAATACAAGTTTGTCTCACTCAAATTGTACACAAATGCAACTTTTTTTTCCCCGCTGTCCTCAGACCTCGCCTCTTATTATATGCTGGTCTGTATTATATAAAAATTTTTGTGTTATACAGTGGACTCCAGATAAATGCAACTCGCTGAAACAGAAATGCTGGATAAACGGACGAGGGTACGAACTTTGGTTGGTCGCATATTGGAACAACGTTAACAAACTTCGTTTAAACGGAACGTTTGTTTTTGTGAACTTAGGGTAAACGGAACTGGAACTCAATACGCCTACTTCATTGGCCGTTGTACTTCATGTGAAGCAGGAGTAGGTGTACAAACACGTGAAATGGTGATGCCAAATAGTCGAGAAATTCCAATCTTATCAGCCAGTTATGCTGTCGTGGCATCAGTGGCTGCTCTGTGGCGTTCAAGTCACCTTTCTTTAGCATTCCTTGGCGTAAGTGAAGACCGCATGAACAAATGCCTTGGGTAAAAGAAGCTGCGCATGAACAAATGCCTTGGGTAAAAGAAGCTGTGTTATTCCAAGCAGAGTACAATAACATATTTTTTTCACCACAGTCAAATAAAACACTCTACACTTCTCAATTAAAACAATTTTGCATGATTTTTGAGTCCTTCGCTTAAGCAAAACTTCCTGATAAACCAAGATATCTTTTCTGTCCCTTTGAGTTCCATTTAAGCAGAGTCTACTATTTCTAAAAATACTGAATAGGCAACAATTCCTGCAACTCAGGGATTTGCCAGGATGCAGCGGCACGCCTAAAAGGGTGAACAGGGCAATGAAGACGCCAGAAAGCTTCTCAAATTTGTGGAAATGTTCTCTTATTGCAATAAAGAGATATTTTGTTCTTGTAAAAAGAATACGTAGGTATAGAACTGTTTTTATAACTATATTGAGACTCGTGATCTTGCATACAAATGAAAATATGTGTCCCCGATATCTTTCCTGTAGCCTTTTCTTTTTATTTGACAGCAAGTATATGAGGTTTAGCTTAATTGACATTTTTTTGTTGTTTATATTCGTTTCTATTGGCTCATTTGTAGCAACCTTCAACTGCCCTATATCATGCAATATGTTGATATCTACTACTTGAACAGTTTTTATAGCAGGATTTTAAGATAGTCTTAAAAATATTCTATTGTCAAAGGACACGCATTTCATCAATCCCATCAAAGTTGAATGAACGGAAGTCAAATGCATTTTAGTAAACGATTTTTATATACAGTGTGGACCGCTTATAACGTAAGTCGCTGGAGTCGCGAATATCCACACTATAAGCGCACTATAACCAAAGCAACAATTTTCAAGGCCCGCACATATCCAAAACATGTGCACCGAGCCGCCACGCGTATGCGACAGTCGAGGAATGCGGCTAGAACATTTGCATTCAAAGTCGAATCTCGTTAATTCGAACCAAATCACGCGGCGGCGCCTCCGACCTGCATTTCGCCGGCACCGCCATAGAGTAAAATCTTAGGAGGGACCCCTCAATGTCGCGCACCAACAAAACAAAAAAAAAGAAAGAAAAAAAAAAACGCGGCGGAAATTTCACTCTCTCTCAAATGGCAAGGTCGCCGATTCTGCGTTGCGCCGGAACATGCATGTCCGTGCTGACGTCTCAGCCACGCTACCGTAGCCATGCGTAGAAAATGGCAGTTAACCCTTCTTTCTCCTTTATGCTTCCTCTACTTTCTAGTCACGTGTTGACCTTGCACGCTGTGGCTACGGCGCAGAGGGAAGCAGCGGCGCTGTCCCAGGCCGGCCAACGAAACTGCCCACGCCGGCAAACGCCCGTTCCCCGATAACGGCATAAAATGAAACTTCGGGGAGCTGGTGCCGGGCCGGCTGGAGAGGCGGCGCCTGCACGGCGGTGGGCGTGCACGGTGACAGTCGAAAGTGAGGGAGCTACGAGGGGGGGCGAGGGGAACCACCGAAGCGGCGAAGTTGCCGAGGCGAAATCCGCTTCCCTGCCGCCTTCCTCCCTCACATTCCACGGTCTCCGCGTGCGCTTTTCGCCGTGCCGTGCCGGCGCCGGCCAGCTCCCTGAAGTTTCGTTTACTGCCGTTATCGTGAAGCGAGCGTCGGATGGCGTTGGCAGTTTCGTGGCCCTCGCTCCGTGATATTTCACGACTCGCACTCAAGATTCTGGTTTCAGCCTCACTGGCCGTTCGTTCGTCCGCACCACATGTCCTTCTCCTCCACTTCGTCTCCCTTTCTTCCTCGAGCACTCCTTGGGGCGCCCGTTTGAGGGGAGCGTTCACCGTCTCCGTGACTTCCGTACTCCCAGGCAGCCGCACTGTAACCGGTGTTTTATTTCCCGCAACTGCATTATAAACGATACGTGTATACATGGAGTGCTATGGCTAAAATTAACGGGAGTCTGAAAAGACCGCACTATATCCGGTGCTGCACTATAAGTGGTTACGTTATAAGTGGTCTATACTGTAAAAACGGGGTGGCCCAAATGGTCTCTGAAGTTTTAAACATTAGCTATTATTAAACACATAGCTGTTATTATAGTTCTAAAATAGTACACTGTATGAGAAGTTGTTGGCTCATTGTGTCATGAAATTGTTAAGAAGAAAGTTTTTTTGCTTTAAAAGAAATGCATGCACGTACACATGCACAAACAAACAAAAAAGGCTCAATTTATTGTATTCTGAAATCCTGCATAATTCATGTAATTGGAACAGAGACAGGTTCAGAGGACCAGCATTTATTTCATTAGGACTTTATTACTTCACTGCTTACAAAATGTGTCACATGAACTTGTCTCACATGCACTACCTGCATGTGCAGATGTGCCTAAAGGATTTGTGCCTCAGGCCTTTTGTTTTATTTCTTTATATCAATGATTCTCCACACTTTCTCCTATAAGCTAATACAATTATGTGTGCAGGTTAGGCATATAACCTCCATTCCTACATTTGATGAGGAGGAGGTATGTAAAATGAGGAGGTATACAGGTGTCAAAGTGTGGAATGACATTGCTTTAACTGTTTTAGGGGCTTCAGACAAGACTTACATAGCTATTGTATTGTACATTCCACAACTGTTGTTTGCATGGTTTGCACAGAATTTGAATTAGTTTGTCAAGAATTGAAGTTTCCTGGTATTTGTTTATTATTCCAATTTGGCCTTTGTTTAAATTTTTTTAAGTATAGGTTACTGCTGTGACAGCTCATGCTGTGAATTGTGATCTCCAACATTCTGGGTTTTTTTCCAGCTTTTAATGTCTGGCCCTTGACAAAGAATTCTAAGCCAGTATAGTGTAGGTAATTATTTCTGCTCGGTTCTATGCCACTGTTATCATACGTCATTCACTGCCAGCTAATCCCATTGATAACGCAGGCAGTGCACCGCTCTGGCCATTGACTGAGCACGAAAAGGAATGGCATTGGCATAGAACAGTTATGTTATTCCAGCCCGGCTTTATTAATGTATCTCAAGGATCATGTGTGCAGCAGCAGCAAATATAATGACAATAATAAGAATAATATAATAATAAATTCTCTGTCTCAGAATATTAACATTCAAGTAGAGTTTTCCTGGACTGTTTATTTTAAGAAAGGGCGCTTCTTTCTTGGATCTAGCCTTCAGATGGTGTTTGAACTTGCTACCTAAAATTTTGTACTAATGCGTGTATTGTTCCATTTGTTTTGATTGAGTTACAATGTATACAGCTGTGTGTGTGACATAAATACCTTATGATGAGAAAAAAAAAAAAAAACCTATAGAGCATCTATTTGCATGCTTGTAATTTCTTGATGTTTGAAAAGTACGGAAGGGGTTAGTGAACCGGGTACAATATGATCACAAAATAACGCAAAGATAGAATGAAAGCATGCTGCAATGCAGCACTGGAGACATTTCAGCCGTGACGGACCTTGTATGCTGTTGTGAAAGCTGCACTTACTATTAAAGTATGAGCAGCTTTTTTTTTTTTTTTTTTGAGTGCTGTTAATAATAGTAAGTGGTAGGTTGCCTGCAATCGCAAGCATATGAGTAAATGCATTCATTCAGTTGTTGGTGGCTAAGTGCAGAATGCCGAGCACCCTACAGGCAATAATGCACAAACTGGTAGAAATTAGTCTGGCCATTTTCATGTTTTCGTGTTTTTTTCTCTGTTCATATATTCGCTGGCATTGGAAACACTAAGGAATATGTAATTATGTTTCTTGAACTGAGAAATGTTATATTTACTTCTGCTCTAGATGTGACAATAGATGCAGCAGTTGCCTTTGGTTTCATGTACCATATTTCATCTCTTTATAACTAGTGTAGAAATTTCTATTGATGTTTTGTGTTCTCACTAATGGGGCAATTTGTTCCAAAGCTCCAAAGGGGTCTACCTTTTGCTTTGCAGGTAGCATCATTATCAGCTTCTGTGCAACAGTTGGAACTTGAACGAGACCAATTAGTTCACCAGTTGGATGAACAGCGGACACAGAGAGAGGCACTTCAACATCAGCTGTTGGAGTTCAAAAAGAGTGAAGGTTAGGCAGAAAGTTTTTCGGACTAGAAAAATTATTGCACAGATACCCTGCAGTGAATTAAGTCATTGTACAGTTGACTTTTGTTGATTCGACCCTGATGGGACCAACGAAATCAATCGAATTGTCTGGCAAGTCGAATTAAACTAGATGCACAAAAAAGGCCAGAAGACAACACTGATTAACTTGGCAGTATTTGTCTGATTCTAACACGCTCCCGAATCAAATGCGCGCTCACTGTCCAAAGTAGAAAACTAAGATTTAAATGACATTAAAGCTTCTAAACAAAGTAAAACTCTAACGTGCACCCGATTTTTTAGCAAGAAAAATGGGCAAGGTTCTAATATGTGTTGCACAATGGCAGCCAGTTTTCTTAAGTTATCTTCACTGCACGATTTTTGAAGAGAGCTTCGCCGCAAAACATTTGTGGTTTGGGGTAAAACATATGAATGCCGTGAAGGAGATTTTTGTTCTGTGCCCAATTGCTACGCGCAGGCAGATTTTAGCCCATGTTTCGTGAACAAAAAAAAAAGAGTGTGCATTACAATTGGGTAAATACCATAATCAGATATTGTGAGCTACAGTTATTGCTTAAAAAGCGTCCCAGGGTAGGCCGAAGACAGGCGTTTTTGCCGGGAGCTGTCGTGTGTCTAACACGTTGATTGTCCCCTAAGCTCTGCCGAGACTGACGCTGCCACTAAAGGGGTCGCTATTGGAGTGAGGCACATGCGTGCGACTGGTCAAGTTCCCTGGTGAAAGCCAGTTTTAGGATCGAAATAAGAAAAGTTTGGGCCCTTAGGAGAGCATGGGCACCAGCTGGGACCTTCGGTTGGGACCGAATTATTAGAAAAAATTCTGCCTCCATTCCACCTTGTGAAAGTGGATGTGCAGCGAAGCTGTTGCCGACTTTAGAGAAGCACAACCGAAGTTAGGCGACGTTACACAAGCACCACCACCACAAGCGACGTACGTCACACACGCACGCACGCACATGTGCAGAAGTGCAGCACACATCCTCATTCTTCTAGGCCCTCCACTAAGTGCAAGTGCCTCATTGAACTAAACGAATGTTTAAAAGTAGAATGTGTCAGAAAAATGCATGAAGTACGCTTTACACAAGCTGCAGACATGATTGCTTCGAATTGTTATTCAAATATGCGAAAAAACATGAATATGTTACGCGGAAACTGTAAGACAACGCCCTTTTCCAGCTGCCGTTTGAGGTCGTGTCTGAGTGCCCGCGGCTGCTAGGTGGCGTTACCGTATTTGGACAGTGCTTGCCATAATGTTGATTACGGTCGCAGCATACGTGCAAGAGAGCTGATAGGTGGTGGTGCCTGTTTTTGGACAGTGTTTGCCATAATGTTGATTACGGTCGCTGTGCAACATGTTCGCCATGTGTGCACGCACGTGTGCGGAAGTGCTGCATCCTCAATCCTTGTAGGCCCTCTGCCTAGCGCAAGTATGTTATTGAACTAATTGTATTTCTCAAAGTGAAATGCATCAGAAAATTCCTAAATCGTACGAATATACAGTCGAATCTCGAGAATTCGAACTCCAAGGGGCCCAAAAATTTGTTCGAATTAAAAGAAGTTCGAATTAAAGGAAGGACGTATTTTTGAAGTATTCGAGCACCGTAGCACGATGCACGAACGGTGCGAGTTGTCACATATCGCGGCGCGCAAGCGCATAGCAAGCGCAACCGCCCACGCTGGCCCCGGCCAGCGCTCGGTTCCCAATAACGGCAGAAAACGAAATTTCTGGGAGCGGACGGTGCCGCCATGGCAATGGGCGGGCGCACGCGACGACCGTCGGAAGGTGAGGGAGGAGGGCGGCAGGGAAGCGGATTTGGCCTCGTCAACTCCGCCGCTTCGGTGGCAGTGGCTTCGGTGGCTCCCCTCGCCCTCTTTCTCAACTCCCTTGCAGCTCCCTTACCTTCTACTGTCTCCGTGCACGCCCGCTGCCGGTACAGCTGGCCAGGCGCAGATTAGCCTGCCCTCGGAAGTTTAGTTTTCTGCCGTTGTCGGGAAGCGAGCGTTTGCCGACTTGGTCCAGCCGGCCCGGCGCCAGCTTACCCCGCTCCCTGTAGTTTCGTTTTCTGTCATTATTGGGAAGCGAGTGTTTGCCGCCGCTGATTTAAGGGGTCTCTCCTAAGCTTTTGCTCTATGGCGGTGTCGGAGAATTGCTGGTCGGAGGCGCCGCCGTGTTATTTGGCGCGCTGCTGAGAGCATTGTCGATCCGCAGTATGTTCGAATTAACCATTGCAAATGCTTTCGCATTCAAATTACCGAGCGTTTTCACCCATTGAAATACACATAACTTAGATGGGACCACAGCGTCAGTTTGAATAAACCGGCAGTTCGAATTAAGCGTGTTCGAAATAACGAGATTTGACTGTACAAGAAAACATAATTCTGTTACATGTGGCAATTTTGCGTGTATTCGCGGTCTTCTTTTGTGCTCGGAAAAACAATTTTATGTAGCATGTATTGAGAAACATAAAGCTCTATCAGGAGTTTTTCCTGTTGCTCTACAATATTCTCTTTGACATTTTTCATCTAATTATAATATTTGAGAAGTTGAATAATTAAGTATAATTATGTAACTAGGCAGAATGCAAAAAAATAATACTGAGTATCTCCAAGCGATCGCAAGCAACATTACCTTGGTTCTGTCCAGCTATGTGTCATTTGAATATTTTAAAATCGTGGTGCATGATAGTTGGGACACCCTGTATATTGTTTGTTTGTTCCTACAAAATATGTATATAGTGGAACCCTGATTATGCGACTTTCTCGAAACCGTGTGAAATTATAGTATAATTCGAGCGTCGTGTAATCCAAACAACAAACATTATTTTGGTATTCAGTCAACGTCCGATTTTTCGGACTCCCTAGGAGCCGTGAAAACGTCCGAAAAATCAGGCAGTCTGAAAAAATGAATGTGTGTCTTTTACTTCCCCCAAGGGCTCAAATCGCCACAGGCACGTCCGAAGTGGCTCTGAAGGCCTGCCACAACACTTAATAGGCGTATCGCTGCTCGTACTGTGATAGGAGATGGCGGGTACAAGCGTGTGTAATTAAGGAATACATACCGTTTCCTGTGTCAATTGCCCCATCCCGCTCTTGGTATGCTTCACTGCAATATTTTGCATATGCTTAACTGCATAACACTGCTGTAATGAGGCAAAGCTGGCTTTCGGGAATCGGCATTATACAACACACAGTGCTTTCCGAGCTTCGAGCGCATTGGCGAGGATTACAACGGCAGAGTCGGTGCCATAGCTCTCAGTGGGGAATTGTTTCAATGAAAAACACGGCTTGAATGGAACGAAGCTTGGTAGCGAACGTCGAAGTATGTAGGCCTAGCGCTGCCGCGGTGGTGGCTACTGTGAGGCTACGTGTGAGAGCACCGGTTCGAGGAGGCGATATAATCAAAATTGCAGCGCTGCTGGCTATGATTAATGCTGTTTCGGACCTGCGGTCATGGCAAGAAGTCTGGAAAATCGGATGGCAAAGGTTTTTTGCGTCCGAAATTTCAGACGTTACACATTGACTCTATTGGGTGGTGCTGTAAAGGCGTCCGAATTATCGGGAATGTCTGAAAAATCGGTTGTTGACTGTACATGGTTTCGTGCAACAGAGTTGCAAGGAGCCTATTTCTATGTAAATATTGTGACCACAAATATAACGTAAAGGGGTACATTCGGTCTCTCAGAAAAAGGAAGAAATATAGTTAAACCTCGATAAAACGAAGTCGGTAAGATGGGCAATTTGCTTTGTTGCAGTTAAACCTGGATATATTGTGGGGGTCTTCCCCAACCCATAGCGCGTGTAATCGCAGCTACGCAGGGTTCGGGCGAATAAGGCAACAAGCGAGTCAACTCAACGTTTATTGCTGTCAGCAATAAAACACACTTGTAGAGGGAGGTCCGCTCTGTATAACAACTAATAAAATAGGCTTGCCTCGTCGAGTGTGGTAGTCATGCAAACGAGGTCACTCACGGCTTTCAGCTGGTAAAATCCGTCCGGGCAGTTAGGTCAAGCGAGGTCAGAGAGGCCGGGGGTCTCTCGGTCGCGCTCTTTTATATCTTTTTACCTTTCCGCGAGGGGAGTGTCCTCCTCGCCCGCCGGATACTGTCCCTCTTCCCGCGCGCGTCGCGAGAGGCGAGCGAGAACCGGGAGAGGGCAAAGTGCATTTCTCCTGTGTCCGCCCGGTTCCCGCGGCGCGCGTGTTGAGCGCACGAGATGTCCGCCCGCCTACCACCGCGTGCACTCCGTTCGCAAGCGACGGGCGAGCGCCTGCGGGAGAAGGTGGCAGCGTGTGCTCCCCACAATATCGAAATTGACAAATTCCCGAAAAACTTCATTATAAAGAGGATTTTGTTATATGCAGGTTCGGCACGAAAATTCACAAAAGAAACGCTTACCGTATTTACTCCATTCTAACGCTCCCTCGATTGTAACGCGCACCCGTTTTCTGTTTTCGTCGAAGCACTCATCCTTGGAATGTCACACCAGGTACTGGATACGTGGATGTGTGTCGTTTCGTGCAAGCGCGAGGCATCGGAAACGAAGAGCGAGCGTCACGATGGCGTCGTATAATGATACAGTAGAATGCTGCTGTTACGTTCCCGGGTGCTCCGTTTTCCCGGCTGTAACGTCGTTTTCGGCCGGCCCCAGCACAGTTCCCATACAACCCAATGCATTGGTAACCCCGCTGTTGCGTCGCAACTGTGGGACCGTTCCGGCATCATACGTTGCGAACTGCCACCCCGCGCTGGCCCGAGTGGCCATTTTGACTTTTCGTGTCGCTTGGCTTGGTGGCTTGACGATGGCATTAGCCGCCCTTAGTGCCGGGGGCGACAACTATGACGTATTTTTGGTTTCCGCCAGCAAAAGTATGGCCCTTGAGATCCGTTTGCTATCTAAAGATGGTGTCCATGACGCGTTGTGACCCTAAAATTGGTTTAGGCTCATAGATGTTCTTTATATAATCCAAGGGCAATAACGCAGTCACCGCGCGCCGTATGCTATATGTGCCAGTGAAAACGTGTGAGGGGAGCCGACAACCGTGTCTAAATCTCGCGCGCGCAAGAAAGAAAAGCAGGGAGGCAGCGCACCTTCTTCCGTTGCGCTCGAGGCACCGGCGAGGGGGGAGGGATAGCGGGCGGCGTTGTACTGTACTCTGGCATCAACTGCGTACTGCGCGGCGGCGCGCGGTCGCGCGAGCCGTATCTTGAAAGCGATCTGCGTTCGGGCAGAGTCTAGGCAGTTTAGGTGCGTTGGCGGCTCGTAGCTTTGGGCGTGCTGTGTGTTCTCGGTGCTTAGTTTGCGATGAAGCGATAGACAACAGCACGAAGGTCACTTCGTCTCTTCTGCAGCGGCGCTTCCACACGCCGCCGCGTTTGACAGCGCGTGTCCGCGCTCATCGAGTGTGAAGTGTTGTAGCGTCTGCCAGCCCGTCGACAACATCAAATGGAAAAGGAGAGTGCCAGCTTGGCGGGCTACTACTGGTGTTTATTATAAATAGGGCTCCGTGTTTTCGGAAAAATCCGAAAAAATCTGATAAACACTCGCCGGTAAAATTTTTGCCAATTTGGATTTATCCGGTAAACTCCGATTTTAACGGCCAATATGACCCTGTTCCGTTCTATATCAAGGGCATGTTCTAAGCAGTCATTGATACATCGGCCAAACCTATAAACTTTACCTCTTGTCAACAGTATCTCGTAGACCACACCCATTGCACATTTAACAAAGGGCTTGTTGCGCACGGAGCGAGAAACGTATGACCGCTCAACGACTGTCACAGACCTTCATGGATACGCTGTTGTTTCTGAAAAGTGGAGACAGACAGTTGACAGGAACCTTTTCGACGCACTCCAGTACACCAGTGAATTGCTTTGGTATAGTGTTCAAATTGTGAATCTAAATGTGAAGCATGAGTTAGCCCGCGCGTTCGAAACCTATGCGCCGATTTTTAAGTTAGTGTTTCTTGAAACTGACTGCATGAGCCAACTCATGAGTGATGTTGCAAACTGTCAGAGCTAATTTTAATCCGTAACATTGTTGAACCCCTGCCGCTTTGGAGACTTCACACTGTCCAGTGGCCAGTGCTTTCTCGCTGCGCGCTGAGTCTTCTAGAACAAACGTTGAAAGGGCATTTTCAAAGCTGAGAATCATCAATCAGCAACCTCATAAAGTATGATTGCGTCTATTACAACAAGCTTTAAGGTTGTAATACGCAGAAACGTAGGTGTTTTGTATTCAAGTATTTGTGCTTGTGTGTATTTGTGTTAGTGCGTTCAAACCTTCCAGGCAACAAAAATACGCTTCGTGTGTTCTGACGTTTTCGTGTTCAGATATCATTTCATCTAAGATTTTGGAGTATTGAGAATAATGCACACTTTAACTCCGAATTTTGGAGAATTGGGGATTTATGAGAAATAAAGTCCGATAAACTCTGAATTTCCACCAGACAATAAACTCCGAAAAACACCCTCCAAATTTCAAGAAAAATAAACTCCGAAAACACGGAGCCCTAATTAGAAATAACGAAGAGACGCTTAATTCTGCAGCCCCTCAGGGAGCACGGCGCAGCATCGTAGGGGAGAGAGGGAGTAGGAGGTAAAGAGGAAAGAGAAGAGAGATAGTTCAGGGGGCTCGTCCGCACATGGGTAGGCAGCAGAGGCGGCAGGATCAGGTTTGAATGAAGGGAGGGGGAAAGGTCACGCCTGCGGTGGCAAGATCGCCGAGTCGAGGGCCAGGCCTGCCTCACACACGCTCGCACGCACGCGCTTCGCATTCCGTCCCGGCGGAGAAGGTGCTTCCGGTTGCTGCTGGCGCAAAAATGACAAAATTTGGGGCGAAATCTCTAGGTTGTTGGCGGGGAAACTTTTTTATTTCGAGGGGGTCTCCCGCTGCCACTTTGTTACGTAGAGGTCTCAAATACATGTGCTTCTATGGAGTAACGGCGGGGAATAGAAAAACTTCGTTACAGTAGCCGACCGATTTTCCGAACTTCGCGGGACTGAAAAATAGTCCGAAAAATCGAGCAGTCCGAAAAACCGAAGTCTGAAAAACTCCCCCCCCCCCCCCCCCCCCAAGAGAAAAAAATTATGAGGCTTAGAGCGGCTTAAGGAAAATGTCGCAGTTTTGCCCAAAAGGCAGAGCATCGATAGCGATAGCAAATTAATAGACAGTGATACGAAGTAAGGATGTTAGTTTTATCAGCCGTATAAAATTGTAAATATGCGCTTACTAACTAAATAAGCACAGTGTCACGAGCACACAGGTTACATGAACACATCTCGCTCGATGACCGCGGGCAAATTGACCTTTGCGCTGTCTATTCTCTCGCTTCAACGCGAACGTCGAAAAAAAAAAAAAAACAGCGCATACGAAGCTTCTGGCGCTCGGCGCATGCCCTTTGTGTCCATCGCAGATCGCTTTGAAGATGAGTCCCCCACGGGCGCACACTTCTTCCACGTAGCAGATCTCTCTCTCAAGATATGGTGCCTGCGCGGCAGCTCCGTCGGCAGCAGCCGCAAGAGCTGAACGCAACTCCCCATCGTCTCCGTCGCCTTCTCCCCGTGCCCTGCGACCGAACGAAGTCCGCGCCCCTTCGGTCGCCTTCCTCTCTCGCTTACGCGAGATTAAATTGCGGTTGCCGGCTGACTCTCGCAAGCTTTCACCCGCACACAGCGTACGACGCAACCGAAACTTAAAAAAAACAAGAAAAAACATGGATTCCGCTTAACTGATTAAGACGATAGTGCTAAGCTGACTGGAAAAAAAAAAGCAAGTGCCGGTTTTTCGAGCGTTTTGTCGGCCAAGGAAGAGCGGGCATGGCCTCGGAGACGGCAGGATAGCGTGCGTGTACTAATCTTGAAGGCTATACAAGGGAGCACTGGAAGCCGTGCCCAGCCAAGCCAGTGGAAAATCCAACATGGCGGCCCCCAAGATCGGGTAGCGTGGCTCAGAGCGAGCAATTTAGTCCGGAAAATCGAACATTGGCACCTAGATTCGTCCGAAAAATTGGTTGCGAAAATACATTAGTTCTATGGGAATCCTGACGGTACATCTATGAAGTCCGGAATATTCAACAAGTCCGAATTATTGGAGTCGGAAAAATGCGTCGGCTACTGTACTTGTAATTTACATCGTATCTAGCTAAGCGAAATACCCCCCCCCCCCCCTTGCCCTTTCCGCTCCGCACCAACACTGGCCTGCCACATCCAGTCAACGAAAATAATGGCAAATTCGGCAAATCGCACCGGTGCGCATCAGGGTGCACCGATGAGCCATTTCATCGAATCATGGTCGCACCCGGCGCCCCTAAAGTCCCTAGATATTTTTTTCTAGGGACCTGTGCCCCAGTGGGCACACGTCCGCATCGGGGCAAACTGCGGCTGGCGGTCTGTAGTTCATGGACCGCCGGCCGACAGCGAGATCTGCCTCTCACATGGCACAGAGGATTTCCCTGCGGCACAGTGACCTGACCACTCGGCGACAGAGTAGTGGTCGCGGCTACGCTTTGGCGTCACGGGCAGCTTCACCGCTGCTAATCACTCGCCACCGATATCGTCGCTAGGCCTTTTCCAGTTCGCTTCGAATCTGTAGCAGACGGCGCTTCAGAACGAACCGCCGACGCTCCCAAGCAGCAATGTTTTGTTACCGTCTTTGCCGCTTTACCCTCTCGTCGCAATAATTTTACACGATGAAGAAAACGTGCTGATATTTGCGGTGCTACCAGCTGCGATGCGAGCTTGGCCGAGCCGCGGTTCGCTGTCCGCCGTCGGTAGCCATGCTCTGCAGCTGAGCTTGACTTGTATCGGAACTCTCATTAGTGCTAAACGTTTCACTGTGGATATGGTTATTAATAAAGTGAACATTACGCGTCACTCTACTCTAGCGGACATAATTTTGCCTGGAATAGCAGCTGCATAACCAATGTTCGTTTCGCCGGTCGCGGTGACGCGTCGGTGCAGCGTCGATGCGCTCTTTCTGTAGTTCTTTCGGTGGTTTTGAGAGTGATAAACACCTCTAAGAAATCATTGGCTTAATAAAGTTCATGTTCGATAAAATTTTAATGCCATTCCCACTGCGCTTCTTTTTTTTTTTTTTTTTGGCGCGAAAATTTTGTCGTTGCCATCTTGAATTTTGGTGCCGTTCCAGGATAGCGCCCCCCCCTCCTAACTTTGCCGGTAATTTCGACTTCCTTGAGGCGGGACGCTTGCTCGGAATTTTACGGTATGCTTAGCTGCACTGACAGCCATGTGCAGCCATGGCCGTGCTCCACATCCGTCATTGGGTTCACAGCTTCTCATGAGTCATGATATTAGACAAGACATGCATAATCTCGCATAATATAATCAAGGTTTTTTATGCATTGTCTGTATGGGGAGTTCACTGGGACTGTGCTAATCTGTCGTTACCCAGGATGTCACATAATCGGGGTAGCATAACCGGTGTTCTACTATATTGACTTCCTAGTCTCTTTCTGTTGCAAACGTTTTTTCTTGCAGCTTTTTATGCACACTGTGTGAACACTTTTAGACACACAGTGTCTAAAAGTACTGCACTGAGGTCTGTGTCCAAGCTAGTTAATAAGACAAAATCATCAGCGCTCCATGTGTCTGTCTGCTACTCGTCCAGTCCCATCTTTTGTGCTGTTTTGTTTAAAGGTGTAAATGTAATTTGTGCTGTGCTATACTTCGTTGCACAGTTGAACGAGCAGTAAGGTTGTGTTTCTGATCATCTTTTTATGTGCAGAAGAACTCCAGCTCGTGCTTTTAAATTTAGGCACACATACACATACTTGTCCAAAGGTATTTACATATGTGATATGGCTGGACAGTACATTGCCCTTTTCAATGTTGCAAGCGAGTAGCCTAAACGAAGCAGTATGATATTAGCAATATCATGTTATAGTGACATCTATCAGGACTGGGCTGTGAACACCATGCGATGCTGTCAAGAAAGTCCAGTTGATCTCTTTCATGACTTCACTCATTTGTAAACTGTGCTGCTTCTGTTGCCTTCTGTGTGCTGATGCTTGTACAGGTACTCTTCCTGTTGTATTGGCAGCATTTTGAGCATAAAGCTATGATAAATGCACAGAGCTTTTTTTTGCATGTCTGTACGGTAAAAGAAAAGTGATGATTCAGCCTGTCATTATACAAAGTGTTTTCTTCCATGTGCTATAGTATATCTGTCGTGTCATGTGATTATGGGCATGCTTTACAGAGGAGCTGCTGTCACATGAACAAGAGGAGGTGACACGTGAAGGTTATGCGAAAATGAAGCGAGGCATGCAGCAGCTTGAGGACCGTTTCAAGGCTACTATGGACCAGATAGCTGACCTGTCGGATCAGAAGCAGCAGCTGGAGCACTTGGTCACTCAGCTGCAAGGGGAGACAGATACCATAGGTGACTGGGCATTCTCTTCTAGCCTGGGTGCACCGTAGCGGTACCCGAACCAGCAACAAAGTTTGTGTTTGCTTCCATGTGCTTGTGTTTAAGCACCTGTCTTTATCCCTTGAAAGGAATATAAGACTCACTGAAATACACACAGGAACATTTATTTGTGCCCTGGGCATTATTGAATATTTGTGCAGTTTCTGTAAGTTCTTGCAGCTAAGACCCTAATCTTCAGGTCCACCTTGTGGCTCACACTTCTCATCTCTGCATGACCAGTAGCCTGCTATTTGCTGTAGTATCAAGCTTCTAGGCTGTTCTTTCGCCGAATGCACCTTTTGGTGCTGCCCTTGAATGGAGTGCATGATGTGGAATTCAGAAACGCCCCTTTAGTGAGTTTTGTGCACCTTAAAGGAACCCAGGTGATCAAAATGAATCACTATGGTGTTTAATAAGAATGCTTCTTACGTTGAGCACTAGGTCGCGGGATCGAATCCCGGCCCCGGCGGCCGCATTTTGATGGAGGCGAAATGCAAGAACGCCTGTGTGCTTGCATTGTAGTGCACGTTAAAGAACCCCAGGTGGTCAAAATTAATACAGAGCCCTCCACTACAGCATGCCTTATAATCGGAACTGTTTTGGCACGTAAAACCCCAGAAGAAGAACGCTTCTTAAGTAACAGCATTGGTATTTTTCTTTTAGGATCAATTTCACTGGAGAGCCAGTTCATTTAATTTTCATTATCATTTATGAGCAACACTGTCAGCCATTCTTGTGGAACCATGTGTTGATCAGAGGCACAGCATTTAAGAAGGATTTTGCTGTGTGTCTGTCTGCTGTACATCTCTCACATACAAACGAAAATCGAAATGAAATAGTAACAGGCCTTATTGCATCGCGTAGAGGAATGCCAGCAAATGGGAAGGAAAACTAGAAAAAAAAAAACATGATGAAGACGCAGACAAAAGGAACCGGCAGGGTGCTTGTTTTCCTTCCTGTTCCTTTTGTCTGTCTTTTTCATAGTTTTGTTTGTGGTTTTTCTTTCCATTTGCTGGCATTCCCCTACGTAGTACCATGTACCAACTCGCCCAGCAAGCTACCCTTATGAAATCATTGCATCAAGATGAAAACAGGAAGCCGATTTTGTAGCAATAGCTACATTATGCCAGGTTTTCGCCTCTTTGCCGTTGCCGCACTTTGAGCCATGGCCGCACTGTGATGTCACACCACGGCCCTCGATTCTCCAGCAACTCGGCTCGTCGTGGTCGCTGCGCGGCCACCGCTCCTGCTGTTGGGCGCTCACCGCACCCTGTGTGTGACATCACACCACGAGCCTCAATTCTCCAGCCACTCAGCTCGTCGTGGTCACCGCGTGGCCACTACTCCTACAGGCTCGCGTCCGCCGTTGCCTGGCAACCGCCACAGCTGGCGCGCTCACCGTGCCCTCTATGTGACGTCACACCACGGGCCTTGATCCTCCGGCAACTCGCCTCATCGCGATCGCTGTGCGGCCCTTGCTCCTGCTGTTGGGCGCTCACTGCATCCTATGTATGACGTCACAGCTCGCACTGCGCAGCTGTGATGACCGGGAGTATAGAAGCGGAGAGTTCGCGTCGCCGCAGCCATAGTTGTGGCCGATGCCATTGACGATTTCGGCACAAAAGCCCATTACTTTACGGATCATAGAAGCGTATTCATTGGTGTTAAAAATAATGTTTTACCCGTTGGTTGACCACAACGTCTCTCCTTTCTTAGTCTAGTGGGAAACCACTAAGTTTAATAACAACATGTCTAACTACACGCGAAGCCTAAGTGCATCTGGGGGTCTGTAGCTATCGATACTCGGCTAGGTTTAACCAGAGCTAAACCACATCCAATTTTTTTTTTTACTTTGTTCATAAGGCAAGGTGCTTTCACCACAGGGGCTGTAGTTACTAAAAGCAAGACTAATTTTTCACACTTTAATGAAGTCAAGTGGATGCATCACTTAAGATGTGCACAATATTTTGTGTCCCAACACATGTTGTGCATTTGTGATCAGATTTCTCATACATAGTACTGCAGCTACTCTGAAAGATGCTGGTACTATTGTTTGTGTACATAAATGTAGTTTATGTACACAAACGTAAACGAAGTTAGACATAAATTTGCAGAGCAGTTCATGGTAGCGGTAAAAAAAAGTTTGAAGCGATCTCTGTCTTGCTCCACAAAGACATCTGCAATGGCCAAGAGCTGTCTTTTTGGCGGCTGCCACTGAGGATTTGTTTTTTGGTAACAGTGAAACAATCTATATACCCAAAGGTAAACTTTCAACCGATATCTGCCTGGTTGGGGACGACTGAATTAAAGAGCAAAGAAAATTCATTGAAAGAAAACGCAGATTCAAGAAAGAAGTGGCAGCTTGAAGATGCGAGGCAAATGAAGAGGTGCTGCAGTGATGACATCAAAAGCCTGAAGACAAAAAAGAAGAAACTGGAATGAACTGTTGCTGAATTGACAATCGGCAGACACTTATGCAGAGAAGGCAGAAGCAACTAATTGCATCACATGTGTGATAAATCCAACAGCCCCAGGAACACTGCCAAAAGCAAAGCTAAATAAATTTTTGAAATTTTATCTTTGTTGCATAAACGTTAATTTTTGTTTTTGTATGGCATTGCATAGAATCACTGCATACAACAAAGGTCCTTGGAAATGTACGAATTTGTCCATGAAAGTCCTTCAGGCCAGCATGTACCCTGTTGGTAGTTTAATCGTTCCCAGGTGTAATATAATGGCGAGTGTAAAACCACGCTGTGAAGAAAGCACCCCGATGGAAATGGCTTGGCATTAATCTCGTGCGTAGAACAGTTGTAGCTAGTTGTCATTTTGGCCTTGAATTGAATGTGGGTTTCGGTGACCAGTGAAAATCTAAGCTTAAATGTGCAAGTACTTGGGACACAGCACACAGTGCAAGGCTTCAAAAATACTCATGAGCGTATGCAGCACAGCACACTTATATTGGGCTCTCTGTCTCAAGAGTAGACATGTGGCAATGGCACAGCCATTTTGTGCCTAAGAAGAAATTGGTGGTAACGTGAAAGCAGATCAGCTAATGTAAAACATATTTACGGGCACATGAATGCAGTTCTTGTGCAAAAATGTTTTCTGCCCATTTTGTTTTCTGCAGATCTCTCACATTTTGTTTGCATTTTGTTTCTGAGTGCTTTCATTATTTTACATTTTCCTTGCCATTTTGTATGTCATATGCCACATTCAGTGGTGATCCAACTGCGCCATTTGTGCCATTTTGCTACAATTCTACTTGTCTGTGCCTTGCTGTGCCCACTGAAGTGCCAAGTGTGAAGTGCTAAGTTGCGCCAAAGTGCCATCGTTGCCTTGGGTGCTACGCGGACATTGGCAGTAGCGTGGCCGATCCCTTCGTTTGTGGACGGATCCGTGGCTAAGCATTCCGAGCATCGGCGACGTTGACTTCGCGACCAAGCTTTGCGCATGGAATCCTCGATCGGACAACGCAGTTAAGCCTGTCAGCACTTGGAATTAGTGACTAAGCACATCGAGCGTTGATTCCTCAGCCCGTGGCTAGGCATTTCACACATCAGCACTTGAGACTGCGCGACTAAGCACATCGAGCGTCGATACCTCGGCCCGCGGCTAGGCATTTCGCTCATCGGCACTTGATACTGCGCGAATAAGCCCATCAAGCGTCGACTCCTCGGCCAGTGGCTAGGCATTTCGCGCATTGGCACTTGGGACTGCGCAACTAAGCACATCGAGCGTCAGCTCCTAGGGCCTGCGGCTAGGCATTTCGCGCATCGGCACTTGGGTCTGCGTGACTAAGCTCATCGAGCGTCGACTCCTTGGCCCCGTGGCTAGGCATTTCGCGCATCAGCACTTGGGTCTGCGCGACTAAGCCCATCGAGCGTCGACTCCTCTGCCCGCGGCTAGGCATTTCGCGCATCGGCACTTGGGACTGCGTGACTAAGCATATCGAGCGTCTACTCCTAGGTCCTGCGGCTAGGCATTTCGTGCATCGGCACTTGGGACTGTGTGACTACGCCCATTGAGCGTCGACTCCTCGGCCCGCAGCAAGGGATTTCGTGTATCGGCACTTGGGACTGCACGACTAAGCACATCGAGCGTCTACTCCTAGGGCCTGCAGCTAGACATTTCGCGCATCGGCACTTGGGACTGCGTGACTAAGCATATAGAGCGTCAACTCCTCGGCCCGCGGCTGGGCATTTCGTACACCGGCACTTGGGACTGCGCGACTAAGCACATCGAGCGTCGACTCCTCGGCCCGCCGATAGGCATTTCACGCATCGTCACTTGGGACTGCACGTCTAAGCACATCGAGCGTCGACTCCTCAGGCGCGCGGCTAGGCACTGTTGTTGCACAAAATTGTTTTTCTGCATTTCTAGTCGCTTTTGTATTATGTCTGATTGCACAAAACTATTCTCAGTAGTCTACAAGTGCTATTTACATAGGCAAATAAAGTCTGTTTGCAACGTTTTCTGCTCTGGGCACGCAAGCTATATGGCTGCATCAGTCTGTCTTGCTTGTGTCCATTTGCTCTAAAGAAGTACTTAACAATTGTGTAGTAGTAATAAGCTGCACCAAATGTCATGCACTTGCTTTTCTTCTGCTCCAACTGATCCAAAACGCAAAATTTTGTGCTACAGAACTGCTACAAAATGCCAGTGTGGCTGCTCCTAAATTGCAACAAAACAGCTTTTTTCCTGCTCCAAAAATTGCTCCAATTCATAAACTGGCTGGACCACCTGTGCACATTGTGCAAATGAAATTTTGAATTAGCATGTGTTTCCACATGTCCACTTTCTGCACATTGGAGCTTGTTGCTGCATATATTTAAAGAGGAAAGGGAAGTGCATGGCCATGTCTGTACAGGGGTGTTTAGCAAAACAGACTTCCTAAATATTGTCCTTTTTTAACTTTATCATCCATCTGAGCCATATTTTACTGTTTCTTTAATTCTAGCACAGCATCATAAACTGTACTGCTTAATTTTATTATAGTATTTATTCTCTGATGTGATAAGTAATGGCTTCAGCCCTCATAATGCCTAGACCTGACTGCACAATAAATGAATAAATGTTTATTTCATAAAAAAATTCTATATTCAAATTTGACCGGTAACTTTTTACACCACTATTTCACTGTGAATTTTATTGGAGCTCAAGTTTCACTATTCGCATGCCTCTAATATTAAGCCTTCATAACAAACACTTACAATTCGTTGTCTGGCATGATAAGTAGCTATTGACATCTTCATTTTCTCAGTAATCACATATGTCCTCTCTTCCTGGGTGTTTTTGTAGCGGACTACATTGCTTTGTACCAAGTACAACGAGGTATCATGCGGAAGCGTGCTGCAGAAAAGGATGACTACATTTCGCAGCTTGCTAAGGACAGGGAAGATCTCAAGGTGTGTAACCTTCTTTGTTTTTTGCACATCTTCATCATGACTGTGGCAGTGCACTTTGTGTTTTGAGTGCTCCTCCCTTCATACTTTTTAGAGTGTCTTTGAAAATTTTGCATGTTTACAATGCAACCATATTTCTTAGCCATTGGGACGGTGCTTAGCTTCCAAGACAAATAAAACATTATGTAGTGTCAGGAAAAAATACCATTTTCTTTAGAAAAACATAAAATGATCAGTCCTCATTCACTTTGAATGTAAAAAATAAGTATGGTCATTTGGGTAAAAAACTGTTAGTCAACACCCAATTTCTTTATTGTCACTCACTCTCGCCATATTTCTTTATGGTCCAGTTAGATTGCCTGCTGGGTGAATAGGTATACACTATCAGAAGAAACCAGTACCGAAGACAGCATATACACACAGAACAGAATAGCGGATGGTACAGCCATTGGACCTATAACTGAGGTTTATTCTTTGGAAAATACTACCTACAGAGAAAGTAGTGTGTGCACCAGGCTGCTAGCAGTGACATGGTGCCCTCTATGCTGCAACTCGTGCTGCTACTGTGGCTGCCAATATCGCACAAGTTTTCTGGTTTCAGAAAGCCTTTTGACAATGTGGTACTTTTTCAGAGTTACCCACAACATTATCTTTAATGTTCACAGCGCTCATTTAGATGCAAAAAAGGTGCTTACATTTGTGTGCAAATTTCTTTTCTTTTTGCTCTTCCGTGTTGAAAATATACTTTGGGGGCTACGTTGCACAGGTTTGAAGAAAGAAAATAAGCGTATGTAGAGGTATGTACAGGTGCTGCATTATGTTGTGTGATTGTTCTAAGAGCTTTAAAGGATGCAGTGTTGGTAGAACCCCTGATTGTTACAGTAATCTCTTCTATCACTCCACACCTTCTCAGTGGTGTGAGGTGGCAAAGAAGTACACAGCACTCGCCAATCTTGCAGTGGTGTAGTCCTTGCACACTTTTTTAGCCTATGTGAATTGCACAAGCTGTATAGATTTTCAGCTTTCTTCCGTAGCTAATGTTTATTTGATGAGAGAGAGAGAGAGAGAAAAAAAAAGGCACTTCTTCATGTTTGAGATCAGTTGCAAGTATGAAATGTTGTATGTTGTATTCATCGTCATATGGTGACATATTGTTTATAACCTTATACGGTTCATATTATTCATATTTAACATATCCTGTCATCGGTTTTCAATGGTTGTCAGAGAAGGGGTACCTCGCTGGTACCAGCGAGCGTGCGATAGCTTTATCAAGCGCGCGCTAAGGGGCGACGGGGGAGTTAGAGACAGGCGAGTGCACGTCTCCTCTTCTAGCCGGGCCGCATGGCTATTGGCGCTGCTGAGCGCTTCTGTGGCCCGCATGCCCTATCTTGGAGGTAATCTGTGGTGAGTGCAAAGCCATGGCAAGTCGAGATGGCCGTGGCTTCATGTGCACTGCCTTCTTGTGCGTTTAGCGCTTGGCGTTGCATATTCTTGAGTCTTGGAGATACATTGAAGCGAGAAGCAGACAAAGCGTTCGCTCCCCTCTGCGGGCGACATTATCAGTCATGGCGACAAAGTGTACGCGAAAGCTTTGCATGCTTCACTTGTCCTGCCAATGTGAAGATATCGTTGACACAGCATGAAACCGTATCTTTAGTCACCGAATCTCAAATTCAATGAAATAATTTTTTTTCGCTGAAAGTTGTTTTTTACGATTGCCTGATAATTAAAAACAGTTTGCGGCACCTTCAGTGGAAGAAAAACTTGTCAGAGACTTTACTTATTTGCCTAAACTCTCCCTTTAAGTTTTGGCACCAAACACGCAGATTTTTGCTACGTTGATGCATCTTCTCATATTTCAATCATTATTTTACACAGAGGCTGCTTTGTATATTCACTATCAGAAAGGAGGCATTTTATGTGGTCCAAAAATTTCATTGCAGTTGGCCTTTAAGAGATAGACAAGGTCTTTTGTTCTGGTTTGTGTCAAGTGTGAAATCTTTTTTAAGTGAATAATTGAGGAGAATGAAGCTCAATGTTGTCGCACGTACAGTGAATATGACTATTAATTAGCAGTTTCATGTCTGTAGCCTTGGTTTGCAAGGTTTTCACTGTGGCTTTTGCATTAATCCTAGGCCAAGTTGGCTGAACTACAGTGCCTCATTGTGCGCTTGTTGGAAGAACGCCAACAGCAGTCTGGTCAGTCTGTTCTGCCACTGCCAGGAAAAGTCCTCACAGTGTCGTCCTTTGCTGGTAAGTGTTAATTTCTTAGGTTTCTGCTTTGTCTCAGAAAAAGGCATTGGGAAACAGCTCAGAAATTATTTGCTTGATTAACTCTTTCCCTACTGTTTCTATTGGGCATCATTAGCCCATTAACGATGGTTTTAATTGCTGTTTTCAAGACCTTCCACACTGTTCATGGACTTACTGCACCTTCTGATGTATAGTAGAACTAAACTTTCGTTTCCTTATTAAATTAATTTTTTTCCTTCTTGGCGGCAATTTTGAATGGGCTTTAAAGTTCTCATCAGTGCTGTGCAGTGCAGTGCAGTGCTCATCGGAGTTGAAAGCGAAAACAGCCGCCTCCAAAAGCAGCATGTATGCTCCAAAACATTGCAGATCTCGCAATTTTGCTGCGTCTACGGCTGATTTTATCAACAGCTCAAGCAGCAGCAAGTCAGCCGATGCTGCATGTTCATCTGGCTTTGATTTTGAGTGTGACGACGACGGAAATAAACCCAGAACTTGAGGATGCAGTGCTAGTTAGTGCTCCTCAACCAACTGAAGCCATTCAGCACTAGCCAGCTAACAGGGAGACATACCAAAACTGCAGGAAATGTTATGACAGTGGAACACAGCAGAAAACAATAATTTAGTGCAAGACATGCAACGTTCCCCTATGTTTCACATTAAAGAACTGCTTTGCTGCATGGCATGCCCAACTGTAGGGCTTTATGTTAAATTTTGGTAGTTTCCAAGGAAACATTTGTATTTCTTCGCAGATAGTGACTATTAGATAGTGAAACATTTTGTATATATCAAAAATTTCTAAACTTTTTTTTTTTTCGATACAAGTGTATCTTTTAGAGTTTTGTCCAATTTTATTCTACAATTTTGTTTTTGGCAATTTATATTTTTTATGACATATGTCTCGTTAATAAATGTTGTATGCCTGATAAGTAGATTCATTCTGCTTTGCTTTCATGTATTGTATAAAATCTTTAGTGTAATAGTTTCTTCAGAAAAAAAAATCTAGTGTAACCTACATAATATGGCCATTTTGTTCTCGGTAGGGAAAAATTTAACTCCTATTGTCTTGATTTACTAGTTGAAATTTTTTTCCCAGAGGAAAATCATTTGGATTGTAATTAAAAGGTACTTTTATGTGAGATTAAAGCATCAAAAATTAGTTTCACACCATTAGCTTTTCCAGGGTGAAATTTATGCGCTTGTTACAAAAGACTGAAACAGGCATCTAGTGTGAACTGATGCTTTATGTTTGCGTGTTTTCGTACTTTACATCCTTTGATTTCGAAGTCAAACAGCCTCGCATTTTATAGCATCCTGTAAAATCGTTGCAGATTGCAGAGATTATGACGACAATTTATGCAACTGTTTGGATCTAGCCGCACAGGTCTCTTGGTGCTGAATTCAGTTTTGTTGTAAGCTCTTGTGTGGAAAGGGTTGTGTTTTAATTGAGAGATGTTTACACATGGGAGATGTTTTTGTTGTACAACTATTATACAGTGTAGACCGCTTCGAACGTAAGTCGCCGGAGTCGCGAATATCTGCACTATAAGCGGTACCACACTGTAACCAAAACAACTATTTTATTGCGATAATGGACACTCCAGGCGCATTTCTGCCATTGCTGTCACCGTGCTCTAGGTTCCGTATTCGCTTACTAAATGAATTAACAAGCACGGTGTCACGAGCGCACAAGCAAACATGAACACATCTTGCTCGTTGACCGCAGAAACGAACTGTCAAAACGCTCGAGTGATGAAGCGTGGCGAGCGAATTGACCTTCGTGCTATCATGCCTCTTGCTTCAACGTCGCCTATAAGCGGCGAAAACACAGCGTGCGGCGGACTTTCCCCATCGCAGATTGCTTTCAGGATAGGGCCAAGGCGATCATATCGGCGAAGTAGATCGTTCCAGATTACGTCCTGCCTCGGTCCACTGAAACCGTTCCGCATTGCTTTGCTGGTGAAAATCCTCTCCTTCTGTTCGTGCCAGTCCCGAACGCAAGTTTCGGATTCTCCGAACGCCCGTGATGCGGCCCGATTTCTGTCCATCTCCACAACACATGATCACTTTCCTTTTAAATGTGGCATCATGATGAACTCGGTACTTCATGCTGATAGAGCAGACGCAGAGAACGTGAAGACGGACAATACACTTTGGCTCGAGAGTCGCTAGGCTCGACGCGCGTGCAAGGCGGCCATTTTGAAATGCCGACGGCTATATGGTAATGCAGATTTAGGGTTGTAGTCGATTCTAATGAGCACGCAATTTTTCGACCTGTTTTATCGGCAAAAAAGTGCGCGTTAGATTCGAGTAAATACGGTATTTGTGGCTTGAGGGGAGCGTTTGCCATCTAGGTTGACTGCCGAACTTCCAGGCAGCTGCACTGTAACGGGTATTTCGTGTCCCGCAACTGCACTATAAGCGAAACGCGTATACATAGAGTGCTATGGGAAAATTAACGGGAGTCTGAAAATACCGTATTGCAGTTGAACCTGGATATAACAAAGTTGATAAATTCCTGAAAAACTTCGTTATAAAGAGGATTTCGTTATATGCAGGTTCGGCACGAAAATTCGAAAAAGAAACGCTTACCGTATTTACTCGATTCTAACGCGCCCTCGATTGTAACGCGCACCCGTTTTCCGTGACCAAAAGAGAGGGGAAAAAAATTCTTTACAGTACTGCACACCTCATGCTTTCATACAGAAATACAACTATCGTATATGTATACGTATATGTATAGATATGCATGGTCCCCTAATGGTGGTCGGTTGTTTGTGGTCCTAGGAAATGCATTGCAGCAAGTATACATCTAGCATGTGCTGGACCAGCCAATCGTTCGTCATTATGTCCACATTGAAATCACCCACAAGTACGAAGGGCGCATGGCTGTATGTCTTTGCGTACTGTACCATCGCCTTTTTGAAGTAACATTCGACGCTCCCTCTGGAGATGTTGGGTGCGAGATACATTGTCATGATGAACTACCGTGGCGCCCCCAGCGAAGTATGCAGCTGTCGCACCACGTGTTGTGCGCACCGCTCCGTAGAGTAGAGGATTCCTAGAGGAGAGAAAGGGGGGAGCATAGGAGAGGGGAGAGAGGGGGGGGGGGGGCGCATGTGCTGTGGGGGTGTGGGACGCGGGCGCCGCTCCGTAGATTAGAGAATTCCTAGAGGAGAGGATTCCGAGAGGAGAAGAAAAGTAGAAAGATACCTATCAAGAAAGGGGTCAGGCAAGGAGACACAATCTCTCCAATGCTATTCACTGCATGCTTAGAAGAAGTATTCAAGCTCTTAGAATGGGAAAGATTAGGAGTGAGGATCGATGGCGAATATCTCAGCAACCTTCGGTTTGCAGATGACATTGTCCTATTGAGCAACAAGGGAGAGGAATTACAACAAATGATTGAGGACCTTCATCGAGAAAGTGCAAGAATTGGGTTGAAGATGAATATGCAGAAGACAAAGATAATGTTCAATAGCCTGGCAAGGGAACAAGAATTCAGGATCGCCAGTCAGCCTCTAGAATCTGTAAAGGAATATGTTTATCTAGGTCAATTACTCACAGGGGACCCTGATCATGAGAAAGAAATTTACAGAAGAATAAAATTAGGTTGGAGTGCATACGGCAGGCATTGCCAAATCCTGACTGGGAGATTACCACTGTCGTTGAAAAGAAAGTGTACAATCATTGCATTCTACCGGTGCTAACATACGGGGCAGAAACTTGGAGGTTAACAAAGAAGCTCGAGAACAAGTTAAGGACCGCACAAAGAGCAATGGAACGAAAAATCTTAGGAGTAACGTTAAGAGACAGGAAGAGAGCGGTGTGGATCAGAGAACAAACGGGGGTATACGATATTCTAGTTGACATTAAGCGGAAGAAATGGAGCTGGGCAGGCCATGTAATGCATAGGATGGATAATCGGTGGACCATTAGGGTTACAGAATGGATACCAAGAGAAGGGAAGCGCAGTCGAGGACGGCAGAAAGTCAGGTGGGATGATGAGGTTAGGAAATTCGCAGGCGCAAGTTGGAATACGCTAGCGCAAGACAGGGGTAATTGGAGAT
Source organism: Dermacentor silvarum (assembly GCF_013339745.2). Taxonomy (NCBI): domain Eukaryota; kingdom Metazoa; phylum Arthropoda; class Arachnida; order Ixodida; family Ixodidae; genus Dermacentor; species Dermacentor silvarum. The sequence goes on along the minus strand of NC_051154.1, from coordinate 120,819,650 downwards.
CGCAGGGAGAGGCCTTCGTCCTGCAATGGACATAAATATAGGCAGATGACGATGACGATGAGAGGAGAGAAAGGGGGGGAGTGTACGAGAGGAGAGAGAGGGGGAGGGGACGCGCATGCGCTGTGGGGATGTGGGATGCCGCGGGACGGAAGGAGGGACGGACAAAGTCCCCGCCATAAGCTGCTTCGCATCTAAATGTCCCAGTTTCGCCCAAAAGGCGAAGCATCAAAAAAACTTCCTTTTTTTTTTCATTCAGCAACATCAACGGGAAAAGGACAGTGCCGGCTTGGCGAGCCCAGCTGCAGCAAGTGGCGGGATCAGGTTTGAATGAAGGGAGGGGAAAAGGTCACTCCCGCAGTGGCAAGATCACCGGGTCAAGGGATGCAGGCCCGCCTCGCGCACGCTCGCACGCATGCACACGTGAGCTCGCTCTCACCTCGCAGTCGCCATGAATTTGAGTGCGCCAAGCACGCCGCCGCCGCTTCGCATTCTGTTGTGGCGGAGAAGGTGCTTCCAGTTGCTGCTCACACAAAAATGACAAAATTTGGGGTGAAATCTCTAGGTTGTCGGTGGGGAGAATTCGTTATTTCAAGGGGGTCTCCCGCTGCCACTTCGTTACGTAGAGGTCTCAAATACATGTGCTTCTAAGGAGTAACAGCAGGGAATAGAAAAACTTTGTTATATCCAGGAATTTGTTACATAGAGGTTCGTTATAAGCAGGTTTAACTGTATATCCGGTCCTGCACTATAAGCGGTTATGTTATAAGTGGTCTATACTGTATGAGGTCATAATAAGGGTTTCGCTTGCTTAAATTTAAATGCGTCATTCTAATTTATGAATAGTGTGTGAACAAGGGCATACTTGACCTTTGTCCAGTCACTGTTGTTCGGTTAAAGTTCCCTTCCTCCTTCTAGTCTTAATTTAGGAGCTCAGAACCGGTGGCTAGAAGAGGTTAAATTCCTACCGGAAAACTGGACTGTGGAGCTAATTTGCAGTACTGCTCGTATACAGTTATCAATATTTACTGCACAAAGTTTTTCATAAATTACAGTGTAGTGTTCCCATTCTTTAAGTCCTGTATTTTACGCATTGTTCTTACCAAATCAAACCTGAACTGAAAATTGGATCTGAGCCATAATTTCCATCGGAACTGAACCAATGCCTCAGCTGGTAATCTTGGAATATCCATGGACGTAACTAAACCTGAACATTCTAGAGTAGCCTCTTCTTCTAAAACACCCATTTAGAAGCCTTTTAAGGGGGGACGCGGCTTTCGCATCGCGAAAAATGGCTAAAAAGTCGATTTTTTGAAAATCACATTTTCAGTTTCTGTAACTCTTATTCTATCTGATTCCGAAATATCATCACTGAAAACTAAGTAGAAGTGCTCTAAAAAAATTGTTGTATCAGCCAAGGTGGCGAAAAATTGCGCGGAAATTGCGAAAAAACGGCGTTTTTCAAGCCACGATATCTTCGGAACGGCGCAGCCGAGCGCCGCCATCTTGGTCTCGTTGGAAAGCGCATTTCTCCGTCTTCAAATCTGCCGCTTCAGCTATCTCCTCCATACAGAAACAAGCACACAAAAAGCAAATGATTGAAGGTCGTGCCGGAGCCACCGATTGGCCGCGCCCGACACGTGACTCCAGCGCGGTTCGCCATTGGTCCGGTGCTCGCTCCGTGATGGCGTCGTCTGCTGCGCTTGTTGCGGTGTCCTCGCGAGCTCCGGACAGTTTCCGTAATTTCGACGAGTGTTAAAGCGGGCGCAACATCGACATAGCAGTAGTGTGGCCGATCCCGCTTTTCGTGGACGTCTCAGACCCGCGGCTAAGCATTCCGAGCATCGGTGACGCGGACTTCGCGACCGAGCTTCGGGCACGGAATGCTCGGACACGCGGCTAAGCCTCTCGCGCGTAGGCGTCTCCGACTCGGCGGTGAAGCACATCGCGCGCGGACTTCTCGGATCCTTGCCTAAGCATTTCGTGCGTTGGCGCCTCCGACTGCGCGACTAAGCTAATCGAGGATCGACTCCTCGAGCCCGCGGCTAGGCATTTCGCGCGTCGGCACATCGCTCATCGAGTGTCGACTCGGACCCGCGACTAGGCACTTCGGGCGTCGGCACCTCGAGCGTCGACTCCTCGAGCCCGCGGCTAGGCATTTCGTGTGTCGGCACATCGCTCATGGAGTGTCAACACCTCGAGTGTCTATTCCTCGGACCCGCGGCTAGGCATTTCGCGCGTCGGCACCTCGGACTGCGCGATTGAGCTTACCGAGCGTCTGGATCCGCGACCAGGCATTTCGCGCATCGGCACCTCGGACTGCGCGACTAAGCTCGTCGAGCGTCTATTCCACGGACCCGCGACCAGGCATTTCGAACATCGGCACCTCGGATCGACCCGCGACTTAGCACATCGCGCGCCGACTCTGTTATCGTAATGCCACAATATCTAGTAATAATACCTATCATACCACCCCTTCATAAAGAGAACCTCATCATGAGCTCTGTTCACTAGGCCACTTGGGCTGGCACAGACACCTAGCTGTAGAAGTGAGGCATGATACAAAAGTACAGGCTGGAAAGCACCTAGCAGCTGCATTGCTGCCTATCTATCAGTGGCTCTCCTAACCTCCATTGTCAATACAAGATGATTCAGAAGGCTGCTGAGAGCCTTCATTCAGTAACATGGTCGATTCTACCAAAAGAAAACAATGCATCACTGACTGCACTATAGGCTGCTATCAATGAGGCAGTCTGCAGATACAACGCTAGTACTGTATATTTATGCCCACATAGTTCTGCACCTCACTTGGTTTGAAACCCAGGCACCATGCTCTTTGTAGAGCAGCAGTAAAGAATGCCATACAAACATGAAAAAGGCAGAACGAATGCTCAGCAGACCAGAGGCCACATGTCCAAGAAGCCCCACGTCACAAAACACATCAAAGATTACAACTTTGGTGCGTTTTAGAGAACTGAAGAGAAGGTGCAACTTTGAGAGCTGTTTTCTCAAAACTGTTTTTTCGCCTTTCTGCTCAGTTTCTGGAGCTGATTTCTTCGTTAACGTTTACCCTATTTTGATTCTGTTTTTTTTTGTCACGTTCCTTGGACTACAGTGCAGGTCGAGACAGTCTCGCATTTTTATCTTGACATTTTATAAATTTATGGCGTGGCTATTCGTTCACCCCGAAAGTGTGCTTGGTGTGAAGGTAACTTGAAAAATGACTATCTAAAAAATGTGTGTTGCGAAAAAAAAAAGTAAGACTGTCACGACCTTCAGCACGCATTGAGCTATGCAGTCAATACTCAACGAGCCTTCCATCATGTTTTTTAAGCTCCCCAGGCCCTCCAGAAAGTTCAAGAGAGAAAAATTCTGCTCAATAAAATGTTCTCAAGGTATCATTCTGAAACTTTTATGGAAGTATCAGGGAGACATTCTAAACATTTGTGCCAATTTTCATCAAAATCCATGAAGAAATCAGGAAGTTGATTTTCAAAGCCACGTCCCCCCTTAAGACTAGAAATATAATTTGAATTGGATAGTCAAGATATACTCTTACACTATGAAAAGAAGTAGGCACCTTGGCCAAGAGGCCTGGACTTTTGAAGCTAGACTATGGCATCCTTATTAAATCAACAGCTGGAATGTTGTCCGAGAGCCATGGCACTGGAATTGTCGTTGGTTTTTGTTTAGCTGGGTGTGACCCAACCATTAGGAAAAGTTAAGAAAAGTCAACTGTGAATGCTGGTTACCCTCAAAGCATGCATATATATCTCCCATATAACCGAAGGTTTCATTTGTAGAGGAAGCCAAGACAAAAGTAGCATGCTTTCTTAAAATCAAGACACTGCTGCCACAACTACATGTACCATCCTGAAGACCAGGGGCCATGCCGTGTGCTCAGTGCAGGCAGGTTTGTGGGCCCAGGCAGTGTGCTTACCAGTGAAAAAACAGATGCCCTCACAGAGGTATTGCAAGAAGCTGACCAGAGCGAGTTGCACTTTGCTGCTGAGCATAACATTGCGGGTTTGATTCCCAGTCATGGTGGCCTTATTCCGATGAGGGCAGAATGCGAAAACACTCGTGTGCATTAAAGAACCCCAAGTTGTCAAAATTAATTCAGAGCCTTCCATTACAGCATCCTTCATAGCCCACTGTGCAGCTTTGGAACGTTAAACCCCACAATTTATTTTTGCACTTTTTCTCTCTTTTTTTTTTTGAGGTTACAGACCCTTTGTGATCATTTTACCAGGTGTGACTGCCTACAAGTGAATTGCAGTTATGGCTGGACTGAATCCGGAGCGATCGAGGCCTGAATATGAAACACACACTGGTTGTCATACCGCTTGCCTCCCATAAATATCCTTACTGTGAGACATTAGAGCTGTGCTCTTTCTCAGAAACATGCTTGCGGACATGCGCACTTCTCATTTTTTCAACGACTATTTCTGGCACAACATAATGACAGATCTGTGTGCTTTCTCTGATTGGTTCCAAGGTGGTTGAAACTGATGACGTCACTTCTAGTTTCTGGAGCTGCATGCAACTTGAAAAGTAGTCCTAATTTGTGGGGTCTCACATGTGCTCTTGGGACAAAGGAACGACAACACAATAGTGCAAACGATCAAAAGGGCATTTATTGCACCTTTCATACACTAATGCATGCTAGCCGAATTACTACCCATAGAGCATTCACATGGGCGTGCGACAAATCAAGGAAGTCCGATTCACCGCGACCGGATAGCGAGCGAATATGTTCGCCCTATGCTATGACACCATCGCCTAGTCGTGCACGTGTTCGTCCATACCGGTGCCCTGCTCCTAGCCACGCGAGACGCTCTCGCGAAGCGTGGAACGGCGCACGCACGGGACGTCCGCATCGCTCACCGACCCCAACCCGAAGAGGAAGCGTCTTCGACCTTTTGCGCCCAAGTAACCCCGCTGTTAGGTGGCGTTAGCAGTTCGAGACTCGCGCAATCTCTCGCAATGCGCCGCAACTCCGCCGCATCTCCACCGCCGTAAAGCTACGCAGCGAAGCCAGATTACAGGAGACGGGAGCCGTGCGGGGAAAACAACATCAGGGGGCACGTGAGAGTCGCACATCCACACAAATTTAACACTGTACAGTATAGACCACTTATAACGTAACCGCTTATAGTGCAGGACCGGATATACAGTAGAACCCCGCTGTTACGTTCCCGGGTGCTGGGTTTCCCGGCTGTTACGTTGTTTTCGGCCGGTCCCGGCACAGCTCCCATAGAACCCAATGCATTGGTAACCCCGCTGTTACGTCGTAACTGTGGGACCGTTCCCGCATCATACGTTGCGAACTGCCACACTGCGCCGGCCCGAGCGGCCATTTTGACTTTTCATGTCACTTGGCTTGGTTGCTTGACGATGGCATTGGCCACCCAAAGTGCTGGGGGCGACATTTATTACGTATTTTCGGTTTCCACCAGCAAAAGTATGGCCTTTGATATCCGCTTTTGCTATCTAAAGATGTCTATGACGCGTTGCGGCCCTAAAATTGGTTTTGGCTCATAGATGTTCCGTATAAAGTCCAAGGGCGATAACGCCGTCGCCGTGCGCCGTATGCTTTCTTTCGCGCGCGAGACACAGTCGTCGGCTCCCCTCGCACGCTTTCACTCGCACATACAGCATACGTCGCCGCGCGCCGTATGCTGTATGTGCGAGTGAAAGCGTGCGAGGGAAGCCGCGCGGCCGTATGCTGAATGTGCGAGTGAAAGCGTGCGAGGGGAGCCGACGACTGCGTCTCGCGCGCGAAAGAAAAGCAGGGAGGAAGCGCGCCTCCTTCCGTTGCGCTCGAGGCACCAGCGAGGGGGGGGGGATAGCGGGCAGCGTTGTGCTCTGGCATCATACTGCGCGGCGGCGCGCGGTCCCGCGGGCCGTATCTTGAAAGCGATCTGCGTGGGGGCAGATTCTACGCAGTGTAGGTGCGTCTGCGGCTCATGGCTTTGTGCGTGCTGCGTGTTCTCGGCGCTCGGTTTGGGTTGAAGCGATAGACAACAGCACGAAGTTCACTTCGCTCGCTTCTGCAGCGGCGCTTAACTGCGCGTGTCCGCGCTCATCGAGTGTGATGTGTTCATGTTTGCCTGTGGGCGCTGACACCATGTTTGTTAATTAGTTAATATTCGAATGTTTACAAGTTTATACAGACTATAAAACTACTATTCTTACTTTGTATAGCTCATCGCAATCGATACTTCAGCTGTCGGGCGAAACTACTTTTTGTCGCACGTAAGAATTAAAATATTGTCTGCAGTTCAACACTACTCCCATTTCTCAATTTTTCCTGTTTCCTGGCTCTTGCGTTTCCCGGCTCTTACGTTTTTTTTTTTTTACGGTCCCGTGAAAAACGTAACAGCGGGGTTCTACTGTAGTACGGTCTTTTCAGACTCCCGTTAATTTTCCCATAGCACTCCTTGTATACACATACGGCTTACATTGCAGCCGGGTGAGACGAAATACCGGTTATACAGTCGCCGACCGTTTATTCGGACGCTGAAAATTCGGACATGCTCGTTTATTCGGACACCTTCGCAGCACCGCCACTCGTCCCATTGAAGTAATGTAGAACCACGACCGATAGTTCGGACGCTCTACAGCGCGCCATTCAATTTTTCGGACTCTGGCGGCCTGGTCAAATGCGACGTCGAACACCACGATATAGTCCCGACAAGCTGGCCGCGATGTTTACATTTTGCTAGGTTGCCAGCACTGAAAGGGCGCGCTTGTTATGGTTGGATTGTTGGTGTCTAAATCCACGCAGCACCTACAAGTGTCAGTTGCCGATCTCGAAGGCTATACTTTTGTTGGCTGCATCTATTGGTTGTCGTGTTTCGGATTTAGCCAGTCCAGTATCCACTAACTGTATACCGTGGCCAAACAGCAGGCCAGGCCAAGCCAAGCCAGTGTGCTTGGAAGTCGGTGCTCGGCCTTTGCGTTGTCAGTTGTTATGTGACCTAGGCCTTGTCAACAGCTACCTTTCAAGTCTCGCTCTTTTGCTTAGTGCAGGGGTTCTCAAGTACGTTCATCCAAGGGAACCCTGCTAAGCTCCACAAAGTGCCAAGGAACCCCTCCCCCCCCCCCCCCCCGAATTAACCGAATGTCGAATTATCGAGGGTATCAAGAAAACAAACAAATGCTTCACTACGTCAACACGATTTTATTTACTCAAGGAATCGTCAAATCTTCTTTCTATTTAGCACAAGACCAGTGCGGAAGCTGAAATTCTCTTCATCTCGTGACTGATTAGCGCTAGCAGCGGCGAAGGCCTCGCGACATCCTTCGCAGCGCGCGTTTTCATCTGAGACGCGCTTTGCAACAACGGGTGCACACCCCGATTATTTTTTCGCCACTCAGCTGCTTGCCAACAAATTGTCCGTCCATCGCGATGTAGCCATGTAGCCGGTGCTTTTTATCTTCGACAGCTTTGCACTCAGTCAAAGCGAAACTACTGCTTGCCGCAACCGCTGCGGACGAAACCGCGTCCGCTATCGACGCGATCATGGGCGGCGACCTTGCGGTTCAGAAGGCAGGCAGCCGACGCACGCACCAAGTCAAAACGAAACTACCATTTGCTGGAACAAGTATGGACAAATCCGCAGTCACTATCGATGCGATCATGGATGGCGACTATGCAGTTATGAAGGCACGCAGCCGACGCGCGCATCGAGTGAAAACGAAACTACTATTTTCTGCAACCGCTGCGGACAAAACTGTAGTGGTTATCAACGCGATCAGAGATAGCGACTACGCACTTACAGAGGCACGCGGCTAGCCGCCAACGCGGTGTTACTCGCGGCGATAAACGCAAGAATAAAGGTTTTAAAGGCACAATTAGGCACGAAGCGCTTCGGCGTTGCTGTCAGTCACGTGCCGCGTACGATTGCCGCTGAGGACCACGGTGATGCGGACTGCGCCGCTTCGTTTCGGTTGGACGCTACATCGTTCTTGCTCTTCTGCGGCGCGCATTTGCGGTGCTTCGCGTATTTTTTTATTTTTTTTAATTTTTCCTCCAACGTATAGGTCAGTGCGCACGCTATCGGCACCTACCCTATTAACAAATAGGAGAAAGGCGCATGGTGGTAAGCTACGGCCTCCGAGATTCAAGTGCTAAAGCTTAGGCGCTTGCCCGTTCTGAGAGGTTGGGTGGCTACAAGCTGCTTACGTATTTATTGCGCAGTTCGCGCGTTGCTGTTACGTACTGTGATGTGCTTTTTGACACTTGGGCATGGGTAATGGAGGTTCTTTGGATCAAGCACACCTCGTGTTTGCCGTTTTAGACACTTGTCGAGAGCGGGACCAGGGAAAATTTATCAGTGGCTCGCGAAACCCCGAGCTGGGGCCTGCGGAACCCGTAGGTTCCGCGGAACCCACTTTGAGAACCCATGGCTTAGTGTGTTAGGCCTGATTTGCTTGTTCGATCTCGTCCATTTGTCGCGTAATGCGAAATGGCTCCAACGCTTCCCATGCCATCTGCGCCGACGAGACGTGGCAATTACAAGACTCTGTCTATAGCGATAGCCAGACACTGTCCGAAATAAGGCTGACCTGATCGCGTGTAAGCGTGCATCTGTACAGTTGCGTATTGACAATTTTTTCCGTCCACTGGGACCATAAAGGTACTTTTTTCTGGCGAATCCTTTTTTTCGGACTCTCGATTATTTGCATTTTTTCACGGTTCCCGTCGAGTCCGAATAAACAGTCGGCGACTGTAATGCGGCTTCCGCGGGAAAATCTCGCCAACAAGGGCGGTAGCGAGCACGCTTCTCAACGAAGTGTGCCCACCGATGGGAGAGGAGATCAACGAGGGTGATGCGGAGGAGGAGCATGAGACGTGGAGCATGAGTCCAAGGGCGATAAAATTGTCGCCGTGCGCCGTATGTGCGAGTGAAAGCGCGCGGACGACGCGCGCCTTCGCGGAGAGCGAACGCACAGCGGAGAGCGAACGCAACTTCCATCGCGCGAAAGGCCGTGGGGGTATGGGAGCGAGGGAGAAGGGGCGACGCTATGCTGCGGCACCAAATGCGTATCTTGCGACTGGGCGCAAGGGGAACTGGCGACGCAATCTCCCACGCAAAAGGAGCAAAGCAGGAAGACGGCGCGGGAGGGGGCGGCTTCTACTCTGCCAACAAATGCGTTCGCGCCTGTGCCGACTGTCGGTGTTGTCGCGCACACCGTATCTTGGAGCGATCTCCACATGGCTCTGACCTTTGTATGCGCTGTGCTTACGCCGCTCAGTTTCCGTTCAAGCGATAGACCGCACGAACCTTCGCTCGCTGCGGCGGCTGCGTTTCCCCGCGCCCGCGTTTTGACAGTGGTGGTCTGCGGTCATCGAGTCTATTCATGTTTGCTTGTGCGCGTTGACACCACGCTTGTTAATTTAGTTAGTAAGTGAATGTGTCAAGTTTATGCAGCCGGTAAAACTACTATCCGTACTCCTTATAGCTCTCTACTAATTTGCTATCGCAATTGATGCTTCGCCTTTCGGGTGAAACTGAGACATTTTTTAAAAATTATTATTGCTTTTTCTGCTTCATGCGAAGATTGTGGGTACTTGGACATTAACCTTTCAACGTTCGTAAATTTAAACGGATGCAAAACTCCCAGTCGCACGCTTCGATTCTCGGATACGCACGGCTGCTTGGTCTACATGTTTTGCATACGTGCAGGGCTTGAAAGTTGTTGTTTTGGTTATAGTGCGGTACCGCTTATAGTGCAGATATTCACGACTCCGGCGACTATTGTTATAAGCGGTCTACCCTGTACTAACTCGGAGCTCTGTCAGTGAGGTTGTGGCTTCTCTTGTGCAGATTCTGTGTGAAGTAGTTGAAGGTATATATGAGCAGAGTCTAAGCATGGAGAAATAGCAAAGAATCAGAAATAGCAAAGAAGCAGTGAATGACAAGCAGATTTTTATTCTCTTTGGCTGCCTGGTAAAGTACAGATCAGCGCTGGTTTCGTGATTGTAGCACACTATTACACCAGCTAATTTGGTAGGCAGTAGGCCTGGAGACAGGAAATAACACATGCATTTTGAAATAATATCAGTTACATCTGCAAACCTCATGCTTGTCAGAAAAATACATTTTGTTGAAGTAGCTCTGCTGAATTACTAGTTAAACATGTTTTGTCAGGTAGGGTACACAGATGATGGACAGTGCATAGATCCTTGCGTATGATGGCAAGTATCTGAAATGCATTACAAAATTATTTATCTAAGGGTTATTTATTATTGATTCAGGGTTATTTACATGTCTTGTGAACACTGACTAACCTTCACAAATTTTTGTACCTACAGACATGTTGCAGATTTTTTACGACATACAATTTATTTGGGGCATGGGTGAAGTTTATATGGTAGAGCTAATCTGTGCTCCGCTGATATTTACAGATGCTCTTCAAAATGGACCAAATGCTGGAGACACTGGGAGCAAACGTTTTAATGGCTCCTCAGATGAGGTGCAGGAAGATGTCACTGCGCAAAAAATTATGCATCTGTTGACTGAGATTGAAAGCTCAAGTGCTGTTGATGGCTCACCTGTTCCGGACACCTTCCATCCATGCCCTGTGTGCTCAGGACGTTTGCTCACTGTCTAGCTGCAAACTGAAGCAGGTTTGTGTTTTGTTATGTACTGCTGAAAAACATTTTGATTGCTACAACATGGATATAAAAACCTGGGGTTCTCAAACTGTGTTCTGCGGTTCCTAGGGATTCCGCAAACGGCATCTTAAAGTTCCACAAGCAGTAAGAACGTATACGACGACATCCTGTCTTTCCCCATTCACTTCCGCAATTTATCGCATTAGAGAAAAAAAAATTTGCATTGCATTTTGGATTTAACGAAGCCATCGCACGCCACATCCACACTTGGGTAGTTTGCGAGCCCACTCTAGCCGCACTGAGCACCTTTAAATTGTGTACGTGAGCAGGAATCAACTTGCAAGTTCTGCAATGAGAGCCGCTTGTGTGCCTGGTCAATCCTTGTTGCTCATGGATGACGATATTAGCCATGTAAGACCTGTGGGGCACGTTCACGCATTATTTGTAGCTTGGGTGCATCAGTGTCAGCATGGCGCAGTATCGATACAGGCTGGTTTGCTACCACACTATGTTGATTCCACAAGAAAAATTCGCGCCAGATGCACTGCTGCATGCCGGGCGATGCGGGCATTTTGACTTAGCGTTGCGACCACCATATAAAAAACCATTCTGCAGCGCGAGTGACATGTGGCTTTTGTTTACGAAAAATAAAATTACCTATTGTAATGACACTTGGTTTGTGGGCATGCAGAACCTAGAGCGGTGGCCGTAGGGTCGATGGGGGCTACATTATGGTGTGGGGAGTAGTGCAGGAAGAAAAAATAGATCACTTGTCTATGTATCAAGAGCGATGAGGAAACTATGATAAAATTAATGTGCGGCACGTACTCATCTCGGCGGTAGTATCTTTGATGCAGTTGGGCTGGAGCGTCAGGCATGCTGCCGTGCACCCTGTTAAGGCCCGCTTCCGTGGTTCGGAACTTCACGTGCAACCTCCTTTTACCGCAGCCGAGTTTGAAGTGTTCGTTGTGACAGTATGGCGCTTTTGAAAATGTTCATTATATCTGGATACAGTTTCAATAGGCAGGGTCAGAAAATACTAAATGCAGTGAAATGTGGTCATTACAACTGATAATTCATTATATCTGGGATCATTATAAGTGGGTTCAACTGTATAAAGTCACTGCAATTTTTTTTTTTTAGCCAAACCAACCAAAGTGTTAGGATATGCGAGTAGTGCTATTATTAAGGTCTGTTCGATTCAACCAAGTTTCTGTGCACCTTCTGCATGTATTTAAGGTGCGCTGCACCTATGCCCTCGATTGTCTGAGGTACGGTGGCAGACCCTGCACCCTTGCAGCGAGTAGGTGCAGCCCAGCACACCACAACCGGCACTGCCTGCACCTTTTCGTTTGTCGCGCCGTGCACATTTTCTGAATCGAACCTATTGTAGTGAATGGCAGCCATCTACAGCACAATTAGTCAGTCTCAATTTCTCATAGGGAGATCGCTGAACTCGGGGTAGTTACTCGCACACTTGCGCGCATACAAAAGCCCTCATGGGCCGCAATGACATGAGAGACGCCACAGTTTCTGCCACTCTACTCATTGCCACAAAGGCAACGCTACTTGTTAGCGTGAACTTTTTTACTTCGGAATATGCATCGAATAAAGCGCAAACGTATATGTAATAC